>NC_041214.2:71897191-71954724 GCF_002837175.3 Physeter macrocephalus | reverse complement strand
AAATGGTAATAGGAACATACATATTGATAATTACCTTAAATGTAAATGGATTAAATGCTCCCACCAAAAGACACAGACTGGCTGAATGGATACAAAAACGAGACCCATATATATGCTGTCTACAAGAGACCCACTTCAGACCTAGGGACACATACAGACTGAAAGTGAGGGGATGGAAAAAGATATTCCATGCAAATGGAAATCAGAAGAAAGCTGGAGTAGCAATTCTCATATCAGACAAAATAGACTTTAAAGTAAAAACTATTACAAGAGACAAAGAAGGACACTATATAATGATCAAGGGTTCGATCCATGAAGAAGATATAACAATTGTAAATATTTATGCACCCAACATAGGAGCACCTCAATACATAAGGCAAATACTAACAGCCATAAAAGGGGAAATCGACAGTAACACAATCATAGTAGGGGACTTTAACACCCCACTTTCACCAATGGACAGATCATCCAAAATGAAAATAAATAAGGAAACACAAGCTTTAAATGATACATTACACAAGATGGACTTAATTGATATTTATAGGACATTCCATCCAAAAACAACAGAATACACATTTTTCTCAAGTGCTCATGGAACATTCTCCAGGATAGATCATATATTGGGTCACAAATCTAGCCTTGGCAAATTTAAGAAAATTGAAATCATATCAAGTATCTTTTCTGACCACAACGCTATGAGACTAGATATCAATTACAGGAAAAGATCTGTAAAAAATACAAACACATGGAGGCTAAACAATACACTACTTAATAACGAAGTGATCACTGAAGAAATCAAAGAGGAAATCAAAAAATACTTAGAAACAAATGACAATGGAGACACGACGACCCAAAACCTATGGGATGCAGCAAAAGCAGTTCTAAGAGGGAAGTTTATAGCAATACAATCCTACCTTAAGAAACAGGAAACATCTCGTATAAACAACCTAACTTTGCACCTAAAGCAATTAGAGAAAGAAGAACAAAAGAACCCCAAATTTAGCAGAAGGAAAGAAATCATAAAGATCAGATCAGAAATAAATGAAAAAGAAATGAAGGAAACAATAGCAAAGATCAATAAAACTAAAAGCTGGTTCTTTGAGAAGATAAATAAAATTGATAAACCATTAGCCAGACTCATCAAGAATAAAAGGGAGAAGACTCAAATCAATAGAATTAGAAATGAAAAAGGAGATGTAACAACTGACTCTCCTAAGCTTTTGACTTGAGCAACTGAGAATTTACCATTAATTGAGAAGAAATGAGTGTGGGTGATATCGGTTTGGAGGAAAATCAGGGATTCAACTCAAAATGTTAAGTTTAAGATATATGCTAGATACCCAAGTGGAGGTGTGAAGTAGGCAGCTGGATCTATGGGTCTGGACCCTGGGGTAGAAATATAAGGAGTTGTGAGTTTCTAAGAGATATTTAAAACCATGGCATTAGGTTAAGTCACCCAGGGAGTGAGTGTTGAAAGAGAAAAGTAGAGGTAGGAGAGATGAGGAATAAACAAAGGATACCGAGAAAAAGAACATCAGAAGAGCATGATGTTCTGAACCAAGTGAAGAAAGGAGGAGGGAGGGATGAGATCAACTGTGTCAAATGCTTCTCAAATGGAAATAAAGTGAGGCCTGAGCACTGATATTTTGATCTAATAAATAGAGGTTTTGTAAACTTGATGAAAACAGTTGGTGGAGTTATGCGGGCAAAAGTCTAATGGAAGTGAATTTTAAAAAGAAAGGAAAGAGAAGAACTGGAGAGAGTGAGTGCAGGCAGATGTTAAAAGGAACTTTATGGTAAAGAAAGGCAGAAAAGTAAGACAGTTCCTGTAGGGAGGTGGACTTAAGGAAGGATTCTTGAAGGATGGCAGAATAGTAGCTTGCCTTTAGGCTGATGGTAAAGGTTCTGTGGAGAAGAAAAATTTAATGATGCAGTGTTTGAGCACTATCTTGGGTGGGCTTGGAATCTAGTGCACAGCTGAAGGGTTTGGCTTCCCGTAGGAGTTCAGACAGTTCATCTGTAATAAGAGGAGGGAAATCCAGACTTAGGAACACAGATGCTGAGTCAGTGTGATGGTGGGAGCTTGAAGGAGTTCTTTTATTGTTGCTTCTGTTTTTTATTGAAGTAGGAATTAAGATCATGAGCTGAGAGTGAAGGTGCAGGAGTAGTGGCTGGAGATATGAGAAATAATAAAATATGAAATAGAAGAATATTATACTTGGCAATAGGCTAGGGAAACCTAATATGCTTGCCCTTAGACCCACTTGAGGTTTTTGGTCGTGAATACAAAGTGAGACTATTTTCCATTGTTGTGTGTTTGTATCCAACTATTTTCATGGCATGTGTAGAAGTGCAGAATAAGTGGAGAGCTGACTTTAACCAGGCTTGAGATTTTGTTAAGTCTGATGAAGTATGAGAAGGCAGGGGGATTGAGGATGCATGCAAGGGAATGATGAAAAATAATGGGGTGTGGACTTTAAGTTGGTTAAGAGAGAAGGGGAAATAAGGACAGGAAGGAGGCAAGAAACAATGAAAGGTCAGCATGACCAATGGATTGTAGATCTTGGTGCCACCAATGGATTTTGGCAAGGTACAAGAGGAAATGAGCTGAAGAGACAGGAGGTGGTGGTCAGACAGTGGAATGCTTCAAATTTAGATTATGGGTTGCAGATTTTGGTAAGGACTTGCCTGGAAGTGTGACCCTGGGAGTGAGTGGCTGAGATAGGAAGGTGGACATCCTTGAAGGAGAGGAGTTTCAGAAACTGAAAGGGCAGGGTTTTGGGACACTCATCAATGTGAATATTGCTAAGAATTTAAAGACTTCTCCAAACATAAGTGAAGATATGGAAAACAGTAGTTTAGAATACACTATCAGCTTCCTCAGCATGTAGACATCAAATGTTCACTATGGTATGTTATTATGGGTATATGAAATCATGCCACCAGTGTTAGCGCAGACCTTCGTGCGTGTCAAGTGCCTCTCCTCTCCTCTTGGATAAGCAACCTCTGTGTTCATCAAGGCAAGCAGTTACACTGCAGTCATTATTTTACTTATCTGTTTCCCTGACCCAACTACAACCTCTTTAAGGACAAAGACAATATCAGTATTCACAGTAGGCTCAGAGGCCGGCACAGTGGCTGTATAGGTGCTCAATAGCTGTTTGTTATGTGCAGCACAGAGTAGTTAAGAACACTGATTCTAAAGTCTGACACACCTGTGTTCTCTTATTGGCTATATATTCCTGGAAGAGACACTTAAACCCATTTCCTCACCTGTAAAATGGGCACAGCAATAACACTTCTTTATAGGGATGTGGAAAAGAGTTAATAAGATAAGGCTTTACATGTAAAGTGCTCAGTATAGTCCTGGGGTGCATAGATAATTCTTAGTAAATTTTAACTACTGATGCATGAAAGCAATAAAACTTTATGTTTGACTGGGTTATTTCCTGAGTGACACAATTCCCCATCACCTAGCGCTGTGCGACAGTCCTTCAGAGAAAAAGGGTGTTGGGAGCAGGCTGACTCTGGTCCCCAGTGACCTGGGAACACGCACACTGAGAGATGATAGAAGAATGATTCTGTTTTTTGTTAGTAGAACAGACTTCATGAGATCTCCTGGCTAAAAGTGTGTGCTCCTTTGAACATGTGGCTCATGAAATGCAGTGTCTCCGTCCCCAGAGCTACCCAATGAGTTGAAGTCGTGTTGCCAGTTCCTGCCTCTGTGTTGTCAGTGATTACATTATTATCTCACGTGTTGAGTAAACCAGAGCACACAGATATGATAAATGCTCATTTATAAGCACAGAAACTACTGTTTCGCTCTCGGTTTTCAGGGAAACAAGGACAGACACAGAACAGGGTGAAGTGGACTAAAACATAGTTTCTCATGCAGTGTAGCCTTTTTTTGCTCATTAAGCCCCCCATTTTTTGATTGACCAGAAAACTGTGCTGTGGGTCATCAATTTCACTTTCAGTCTGTATTCTGTATTTTCTCCCTAAGCTCAGAGCTTGCTGCTCTGAGACACTGAAGGCTGAGATAATGAGTCTGGACCACTCATTTTCTCTGCCTGGCAGATGGGAGCACCTGTCAGGTGTGGGCAGCTCGCCTCTCTAGAGGTTGGGCAGTGGTGGTATAATCAGACCCTCTTTCTCTTTCTAAATGCCACAAGGTTGCACAATTAAGGGAGAGTCAAAACATCTATGTCAACCCTCAAAGCAACTGAAAATGCTTCTTATATTTTAGATTGGAATTTTAGTGGGATTACCCTGAATTGGAAACTTTAATCACAGAGTTTTCTTTCAATAGGTTTAAATGTTTTTGAGAAACGATACGGGCATTTTGACTCTTGCTAGATCTCTTTAGATCTCTACAGGTTCAAACAAACATCAGCCATGTGCTCTGTTTCCTTGTAGGCTGTTTGCGCGCGCGCGCGTGCGTGTGTGTGTGTGTGTGTGTGTGTGTGTGTTGCGCGCGCGCGCGTGCGTGTGTGTGTGTGTGTGTGTGTGTGTGTGTGTGTGCACTTCCAGGAGTCAATTCGTTTAATATGGGCATCAGACTGAATCTGAAAATGCTTTGTATTCCATTGTTACCTGTTACTCTCTCCAACCTCTCCTACACGCAGTTCTCCCAGGACAAGGAAGCAATCTCCTTTGTGCGCATTCCTTGAGCACCTTGAGCACTCTTTCAGGAAGAATGAGTCAGAAGACCTAGATTTTAGCCACAGAGCAGTTACCACCAAGTGGGTGACCTTTGGCAAATCACATCACCTCCCCAAGCCTCAGCTTCCTACTTAACAGAATCAGCAGATTAGCTACTTTACAGTGGAAGCAATACAGTAGAGAGATTAAACTTTTTGGCTAGAAGTCAGATGATCTGGTTCAAATCTTGGATTTAAAGCTTAAGAACTATTTGGCATTGGTCCTCAATTTCATCACCTGTAAAATGGGGATAATAATTTTATTTACTTTATAAGGTTTGAGACCTTTTTGTATATCCCTCCCATGAGTTGAACAATGGGCCACAATCTTGGTAGGTTTATTCAGCTAATTTTAAATCCACCTAACATCAATACAATAAAGACTTTAGAACACTGGCATGTACCACTAAAAATGTTAGTTGTTGTTGTCATTATACCTCTAAGGAATCTTCTAGTTTAAAAATTTTCCTTTATTTTATTTAATGTCACTCACTTCTTTAGTCCCCGCTCCCTTCTGGAAGTGCTTTGACTGTCACCACTAGTGTTGATATGCAGTGTGTAGAGCCCAGGGGTGCTGTTAGACATCCTACCTTGCACAGCACAGCCCTTTTCCCCACCAACAGAGAATTATTCTGCCCTTGAGAATTCCAAGGGGAGGGGGAAGGAGTTTAAAGGCTGCTTTGAGAATCTCTTGGAGATTTATTTTCTTTTTCTTTGCCAAATTAGTGTGTATTGGCAGTAGTGATGCTTCTGGCTCCGTGTGTGGGGATGGAGGAGGGTGGATGCCCATTTCATACTTAACTTTCCAGTGGGAAAGCTCAGCTTCATTCTTCTCCCTCAAATTAACAATTTTTTTTTTTCTAATCTAAAAAATCAGCAAAAACCTACTCTGGCCACCTACAAATAAAACTTTTCTTGGCTGTACTGCTTTCTTTCCCTTATCTCTGTGGTTTGCTGCCTCTTCATCCTTTACCCTCTGCTTGGGATATTGCCTTCCTCTACTGCTCACCCCCTTCATCTTCTGTATTAAAATCCTACTCATCCTCTAAGTAGGAAGGGACTCATCTATGACCCCTTCCATGATGCTTTTCCAAATCATCCAAGTGTTTCTTTTTTACCGCTGACTCCTAGAGACCCATGATTTTGTGTCTCATGATGTATCTCATATCCTGTCTTGTATTATAGGTGTTGATATTCTTGCATAATCACTCATGAGTCCCTGGAAGGCAGGAATTGCCAATGATGAGTCCCTGGAAGGCAGGAATTGCCTCTCATTCATCTCTGAATTGTGTAGAATTTTGCACACAGTGACGGCTCAGCTACATTTGTTGAATTACAATACTGTCCCCATGACTAAACTCCACCCCGCATGGTCACTGCAGTCGCCCATGACATCCCTGGCTTGAACTAGGATTCCTGTTTTAATGTTCTTTGTTATTACCTTCACAACCTCCACACTCTTTCCCCCCCCTCCTTCCCTCCTCTCCTCTCTTTTTTCTTTGTTGAAGGTTAATTATTTTCATTGAGGAAAGCTGCCATGATACACTTCACTTATCTGTTGTCTTCTGTTAAGGACATGCAAGCTATTTTAGGAACGCAACAAAAGGTGGCAGCCGCTATTTATAAAATAAGAAGCAGTCTGAATTCCCCTGTGGGTCACGTGCCCATCCATTTTCCTTTTTTGCTTGAAAGAGGGTTTTCCTACAAGCCCGTGTGATTTCCTTTTTTCCTATGACACCACCCACCCAATTCACTACACCAGTCATTAAGGATTTTCATTTTATTTTTGCCTTGGCTTCAATTTTCTATTTGATTTAGATTCCTCCCCTATTCCTCCTTTCCTCGCATAAAAATCAGGAGAAAGAGAAAAAACCCACTAAGCTATGTAAATGTCTTTTCATGAATTGGGCCTCTTGAGATGAGAGCTTCATTACTAAGGAAAAATGAACCTTCTGCCCCTGTGATTTGGTAATGGAAATGTGCCATTTTATAAAGTCTTAAGCATTTAAAAAAATCACATAATATATAAACTGTTTAATGTTATAATCACTTGCTACTGAAGAATAGAAGGCATGGACAATTGCAGTAAGTTACTAAAAGCAATAATAGCTTTTTTTTTTTTAATTTTTTTTTTTTTTTTTTTTGCGGTACGCGGGTCTCTCACTGTTGTGGCCTCTCCCGTCGCGGAGCACAGGCTCCGGACGCGCAGGCTCAGCGGCCATGGCCCACGGGCCCAGTCGCCCCGCAGCATGTGGGATCTTCCCGGACCGGGGCACGAACCCACGTCCCCTGCATCGGCAGGCGGACTCTCAACCACTGCGCCACCAGGGAAGCCCAATAGCTTTATTTTTAGTGCTGATGACTGAATTAAGTTTGGGTCAGCTCATAAGTATGCAAAATGTCCACACATATGTATGTAGGAGTTGTGGTTCATATGCACACACTTGAGCAATTCTATTAGATCAATGCACAGATTCATAACTTTAGGGCCTCATAGTAATGAGATTCATTATTTCAGGTCTCTAAAGAACTTGTGAACTTAGCCCCCTGACACTTCTCCTTCCCTACCCCCATCTCACCTCACTTCTTCCAGGGTTATAATTTTAAAGATAATCACATCTTGTGTTCCTTTAAAAACATCTATTGATTCTCCATTATGCACAGAATGGGCTCCAAAACCCCTTAGTGTGGCAGAAAAAAATGCTTATACAGCACCCCAATCTATGTCTTGACTTCATCTCCTGCTCCTGTATCCAATACACATTTTACTCCAGCTGTGGCAAACTTCTTTCTCTTCTTTGAAGATGCTGTGGACCCTTCTGTGCCTTTGACCCTCTGAACAACAACTTCCCATTTCCTCTTGACGTGCCCTCACACTTCCGTCTATGACACGATCAACGTGAAAAGGACTAGCAGAGGACTTGATGCAGAGCAAGGGCTTAGTAAATACACATTGAGTGAACGAATAGACAACTGTGTTTGCAAATTCAAAGGAAGACCTTTGTTTTCTAAATGGGTTATGTTATGGCTGTTTATAAGTCAGCTGACCCCAGCATAACTAATATTGTAATATTGCGTAATACTGATTTCATACGAAAGCAGATATATTCTTTGCTTCCTTAAAAGCTCCCAGGGGCAAAAGAGGACACTTCTTTCTTGATAATCCTCACAGTAATTATTTCCCAGGAGGCTACTGCTCTGTCAGCCTGGGGGAGCAGAAACCCTGGGGAAGGGAGAGGAATGGAAGTTTGGGCAGGAAAGTTGATATTCAGGAGTGAGGCTTTGGGGGGCAGAGGCCTGGAATGGTAGAGGTTCTGACAGAGGTTTGTGTCTAGTTTTCTAGAGCTGCCATAACGAAGTACCACAGATGGGGTGGCTTAAGCAATTATGAGAAATTTACTTTCTTACAATTCTGGAAGCTAGAAGCCTGAAATCAAGGTGTTGGCAGGGTTTTTTCTTTTAAGGTCTCTCTCCTTGTCTTGTAGATAGTCATCTTCTAAGTGTCTTCTCATCTTCCCTGTGTGTGTCTGTGCCCTAATTTCCTCATATTACAAGGATGCCAGTCAGATCGGATTAGGGCCCACCCAAATGACCTTATTTTAGTGTGATTATCTCTTTAAAGATTCTGTTTCCAAATACGGTCACATTCTGAGGTACTGGGGGTTAGAACTTCAGCATATAAATTTTGGGGAGGACACAATTCAGCCCATGACAGGGTGGTAGTGGGGATAGCAGTGGACAGCAGTGGGTGCTCACAGGAGCCCCCGGAGGGCAGGGGTTATGCCTTGCCTCAGCATTCCTCACAGTACCTTCCTCCTGGTGTTTTGGAGCATGTTTTGGAACTGAGTGACAGTCTCCACTTAGCGGTGAAATAAGATTCTGATTATTTCCTTTCAACATGTATTGATACATAAGCTTTCCCTGGCAGCCTTTTTTCATGTGATTTATGTTGACATTCTCATTTAAATAATTGCTGAGAATACTGACTATGATCACGGAGTGAAGCCTTCTCTTGTGCAGCCCTCCTGTGAGTTGAGCAAAGGACCATGACTTTTAGGTAGGTTTACTTAGCTAATTTTAAATCCACCTAACTATACTGCCATGCAGGCCACATTTCTTTGCAAAGATGTTTCGTTTACATGTTTATTTCACTAAAGGTCTCCATGAAATTTTCATTTACATGTTTATGGTCATCCTGATTCCTAAAAAAAAATTCCTGTAAGACTTTGGTGGGGGTCTTACAATGCAGACACAGTATGTCTCTAGTTTCATCTCCACTTACCCCTTCCATGACCTTGTTGCAAATGCAAGTACTGTGGATCTGGCTTGTCTGACTTGTTCTCAGTGAACCATGCCGGTGCCTCGTAATTGCCATTCTCTAGTGTCCACAAGCCACATTTTAAGTAATCCTTCTGGAACACTGACATCTACTTTCCTGGTCTGCAGCTCCCTGATGACACATGAACATCTATGTTGAATAGACAAGTAGGGCTAAAATGTAGAGGTCTACCCAGCTGCCCCCTGGGCAGTTGGATTAGCTGGAGTCATACTAGAAATTGTGCCAGGACAGCTCAGATATGAGACAGATGACTCATGTGGTCACAGTCTTGCTATTTTTTATTCTTCTGACATTATATTACATATTTATGTATATATTTCTATGTACTCTCACTCTAGAAACCAAACACCCTGAGGGCAAGAACTTTGCCTGTCTTGTTTGTTGCTCTATTGCTAGCAATCAGATTAAGTTCCTGATACTAAGCAAGTCACTTAGATACTTTGAAGCTAAAATTGCTCATAGTCAAATGATAATACCAATATTTGTCCTGCCTAACCTCAAGGTCATTGAGAACATCTAATGAGATGTAAAGGCAATTTATAAACTGTAAAGTGGCTTGTAAAGATAAGGTAGGCAGCTATATGAGTATGTGGTTTTGACTGACAGGAAACAAGATAAGGAGACGTATATAATAAAGATCTTTAATGTCACACAAGGTGTTCAGACTTGATGAAGTACAGATCAAAACTTTAAAGGAATCAATTCACTTCCTGGGTTGCCAGCTCACAACTCAGCTTTTTTTTTTTTTTTAAAACAAATGTTGGATTTGATTAGAGAAATCTAAAATAAAATAGCTCTAGCTATATTTGAAAGCACAAATTGTTGAATTTGCAGGTGGCATATGAACCCATCTTCTCTTGTTAATAAACTCTTTCAAAGGTAGGTCTTCCCTCTCAGATGAGTCCTTTTATAATGCCCTTAGGTGAAACTTGAAAGGTTGCTGAGAATTCCTTGAAGCTCTTTGTTTAAATAATCACATGAAAATATCCCTCTTAAACTCCTCTGTCAGCAAACAATTGCCACAAAGCAGAATGAATTTTACATCTTTTGGGAGTCCATTAATTTACTTTCAGTGGCATTAAGTAATGAGGACTCTTAGAGGCAAGGTCACAGTTCCATTTTATATCAAACTATCCTTTCTCATGTATGAGACATGAAGCACATTTCTTGCTCAGGGCAAAATGTTTTATTAAAATTATTTCCTTTGTTCTTTTGTATAGATTGTCCTTTGTGACAATAAAGATCGTCTGCGTGACATATCTCTTTAGGACAGCCATTGTATAATTATACTAATAGAGCTTAATCTAACGCTACATTAATTTTCTTCCATTATTTTCTCCAAGAAGGATGCCACTATTGTTTACATGACAATGCAATTTCTTTCTTTCTTTTTTTTCTTTTAACTGTGGGAGATTTATATTAAGGGCAGTGGAGGACATAAATTTCAGGGTATGGGGAGTCCTTTCTTAATCCTCTGGGTACAGAGGATCCCTGATAGTTAAGAGCAAACAGACCAATCTTTGTATTCTACCTCTCTACCTCACTGCCATGATTCTATTATTCAGCCATTCTTGATGAAAGGGAAAAAAACACATCCTGCAGCAAACAGGAGTATATGGCTGGGTTGTCTGACATCAGAGCACTCCCCTCTGTCACCTGGACTTGGGTTTTTACAGGCGTTCATCCAGACTACTGTAAAAGCCTCTCAATTGGTCTCCTTGCTTGTCTCTGCCAACTTGAATCCATCCTCCCTTCTGTTGTCTGAGAGATCTTCCTAAAATGCCAATCTGATTATGTCATCCATTCTTTACTCCCTTTAAAGTTCCCCAACTCCTTAGTGTGACATATAAAGTTCTCCATACCCTATCTTCAGAGCGGCTTTCCAAACTTGACCCTCCTCCGATATTGCTAGCATTTCCAGATGCCCATAGGGAAAGCCCAAATGTACTTTCTCTCTGAAAGTCCTGTGTTGACAGTTATTAAAGTGTTATACAAAGTGAGGTAATACTGTTGTCTTTCAATGCACTGATGCCACTTTTGGTATGAGCTACGTCCCTAGAGAGCAATTATGTTAAATTCACTTTCTAATAATATGAATGACTTAAGGAGTGAAAAATAATGTCTTTAATTTCTACTTTGTGAAACTTACAGTGAGGTTCATGGTAGCTCTAAGTCAGAAAGAAATCACTTGGAGATGAGATCAGTAATGTCTTCATGTTTCAGGAGGTGGCAGCTTAAGAATTAATAAAGAAACTGACATCATCTAGAAAATATTAGGGGGAATTTTCTGGAAGGCAAGTGTGGTGGGGTGATTAAGAGCATGGGATCTGAATTTACAATGTCTTAAATTCACACAGAACACTCATTTACATGTGTAAGGTAACGTACTACAGTAATGACTCTCAAGGAATCATGCCTCTTGTGTGCATAGCCTTGCTGAGTTCTATCCCGTATTGACCCTAGGCTGGGAACATCAGCAATGTGACATAAAAAGAGGTTTGAAGACTGCTTACTCATTGAGGCTTTCCTTTTGTGGCTGCTCACTGAGAACCCTTTTGTTACTAAGTGAAGAAGTCTGGGCTAGCCTCCTTGAAGATGAGAGACCACATGGACCACATGGAGAGAGGCCCTGCTGTCCCAGCCCTCCTAGATATATATATAAGTGAGCCCAGCCAACACTGCACGGCGCAGAGGTGAACCATCTCAGCGGAGCCCAAATCACTGACCCAAAGAACTGGGAACAAATAATTATTGTTTTTAAACCACTATATTTTGAGGTGGTGTTATACACAGTAATACCTACCTGATATGCTGGAAGACCAAGTTACTTTTTTTTTTCTTGTGGATTTGTTTTTATTTTTATTGGGCTATAGGGGATGGGTTGGGAAATACCTCTGCAAGTTATGCCCCACTAGAGACATGACATGTCCATTCTGATTTTCCTGGGACAGCTTTTGGAGCTTTTTTTTTTTCTTGGAGCTGCTGCTCTTGCTGGCAGCAGCCTCTTTAGGTCCTCTGCTGAGTGGCTCCTCCTTGGAAGAGAATTTCCTCTTTTTCTTGGAGACACTTTTGTTTCCTGACTCTTCAGGGTCACTAACTGGTTCCTCTTTGGGGAAAGAGTCTTCCTCTTGGGAAGACTTCTACTGCCAGCTGTCTCTTCAATATCACTACTAATCAGATCCTCCTTGGAAAAAGTTTTCTTTTTTTTGGGTTTGGAGAAGGAGACAGATGGGTTTTCCATTCTCCTGAAGAGCCTCCTGAGGCTTTTGCTTCTTCTTCTTTTTGGGTCTTTTCATCTGTCTCCTCACACTTCTCTGGAGTACTACTGCTATTTTCTGAAGAAGCCAGGGCAGTTGCAGCCAGCTGTTTCTTTTCCTTCTTCAAGCGTTTCTTCTCCTGTTTCTCCAGCTTCCTAGTAATCTCAGCGGCTGCTTCCTTTGCCTGAAACATTGCCTCCTTCATGACATCCAGATTCTTTCATGGAATCTCTCCAGTCTTATAGAAGGATAGCCACAAGCAGTGTCTGCTTGTACACTGCAGAAGCAGAGTAGAGTCGTTGCAACAGAGGCTGTATAGCCCACAAAGCTTAAAATACTTAGTGTCTGGTTCTTTACAGAAAACGATGGCTAACCCCTGATATAGAGCTCTGTAAGTTCATAATACCTTGGGGGGACAATGTAATGCTGTTAGAGGGAGATGGAAGGATCTGTCTGAGGAATCAGGTTATTATAATGGATCTCATGGAGGCCTCAGTATAGGGAGTGCGAGATGCTGGGAATGGGTGTGACTTGATCTGCAAGTGTCAGGCACTATATATAGGAGGCAACAGGGCCTAATGACAAGTGAGCAGGTTTTGGAGTCTTGGCCCTGCCAGTTACTACCTCTGTGGCCCTGAGCAATCATTTTAACTTCTCTGAGCCTCGGTTTGCTCATCTGTAAAATGGGATTAATCGAACCAGCTCATGGGTTCTATTAGAGAATTAGTGATTATGTAAGAAAGATACTTAACACTTAACCTGTTACAGAGTAGATAATAACTGTAGTGTGGTCTATGTGTCCCCACCCCCCAAATTCATATGTTGAAATCTAATCCCTAAGGTGATGATATCAGAAAGTGGGGCATTTGGGAGGTGGTTAGGTCATGAGGGCTCTACCTTTAAGATTGGGATTAGTCCATGCATTGCCGAAGCCTGACACCAGTGACATCCTTTCTGTCACTATAGATTAGCTCTATAAAATTCTCAAATGTTATATAAGTGAAATCTTACTGAATGTAATCTTTTTAGTGTGGCTATTTTCACTCACAATCATTTTGCGGTCCATCAAGTTATTGTTTGTGTTAATTATGCATACATTTTTCTTGTTGAGTAATGTTCCATTTCATGGATATACATAAATTTGGTTTTTATCTGTTGTTGGACATTTAGTTTGTTTCCAGTTTTTGTATATTACAAAAAGTGTCTATGAGCATTCATGTGCAATTCTTTGGTCAGGGATGTGCTTTCATTTCTCTTGAGTAAACACTTAACAATGGAATAGCAGATATACATGAAACTTTTTAAGAAACTGTTAAGATTATTCCCTGAATAGCTGTATTTTACATTCCCACAAGTAGTGTATCAAAGTTCTACTTGTTCCACATCCTCACAAACATTTAATATGGTCAGTCTTTATAATTTTAGTCATTTTAGTGACAGTGTGTTGGTATCTTATGGTGTTTTTAATTTACATTTACCTGAAGACTAAAGAGGTTGAGCATCTTTATCTGTGCTTATTTGTCATCTGTACATCTTCGTTTTTTGAAATATCTGTTTAAATAGCTTGTTACTTTTAGATCTGGTTATTTGCATTCTTATAAACTTGTAAAGTTCTTTTTATATTCTGGATACAAATCCTTTGTCCAGTATAGCTTCTGCAAATGTTTTGTCTCAATCTAACCCTTGCCTTTCTTTTGAGAACAACAATATTTGAAGAACAATTTGTTTTTATTTGAATGAACCAAATTTAATGGTCTATTTATTTTGTTTTTTATAGTATAGTTTAAAAAACTTTGCCAAACTCAAGGTCTCTAACTTTTCCCTATGATTTCTTTTAGAAGTTTTACAGTTTCAGATTTCACATTTATTTCTGTAATTCATTTTGAGTAATTTTTAAATAATGTGACATAGCAATTAAAGTTTAGATTAAAAAAAAAAAGATTGGGATTAGTGCCCTTATCAAAGAGGCTGTGGTGCTTTCCCTAGACCCTTCTGCCTTGTGAGGACACAACAAGTCTGCAGCCCGGAAGAGGGCCCTCCCTTGACCATGCTGGCACCCTGGTCTCAGACTGCCAGCCTCTCCAACTGAGGGAAATAACTTTTTGTTGTTTATAAGCCACCCAGTCTATGATATTTTGTTATAGTAGCCTGAACGGACTAAGAAACTATTACTACTGTGTTGGCCAAGAAGAGAGAGTTTTGTCAGCTGTGAGAGACTTGGCTGCTAGAATTTACAAGCTTTTATTACGCTCAGAGTCAAGTGGGTAGCTGTTTCCTGGTTCTACACTGTCCTTCTTGGGAAAGGGCCCTGGTGAGAGCTTAGTCTCAGCCAAGTGGACTAGTCTTCATGTCAGAGCTCCAGTCATGATGGTAAAAGTTCAGAACCCAAGACAGAAGTCTTATTACAGTGATAGGGAATGTCCATAATAATAAAATAATGGTGATTTAATTGAGTGCCCACCATTGTCAGCTGCTTTACTAAGCATTTTGCACACATTATTATTTTCTTTTTTTGTCCTCAGTCTTATTGAGAAATAATTGACATACATCACTATGTATGTTTAAGGCATACAGCATGGTGGTTTGATTTATATATATACTGTGAAATGATTACCACAGTAGGTTCAGCAAATATCCATATTCTCATACAGATACAATAAAAAAGAAAAGAAAGAAGAAAGAAAAAAGAAAAAAAATTCTCTTTGTGATAACACTTAGAATTTACTTGCAACAACTTTCCTATCTATCATACATCAGTGTTAGCTATAGTCATCATGTTATACACTACATCCCTAGTACTTATTTACCTTATAAGTGGCGGTTTGTATCTTTTGACCACCTTCCTGCAATTCTCCCTCCCCCAACCCTCTGCCACTGGTAACCACAAGTCTGATCCCTTTCTCTATGAGTTTGGATTGTTTTTTGTTTTTGTTTCGTAGATCTCACATATAAGTGAGATCATACAGTATTTGTCTTTCTCTGTCTGACTTATTTCACTTAGTATAATGGCTTCAGGGTCCATCCATGTTGTTGTAAATGGTAGGATTTCCTTGACTTTTATGGCTGAATAATTTCTTTATCCATTCATCCACCAATGAATACTTAGGTTGTTTCCATGTCTTGGCTATTGTAAATAATGCTGCTATGAACATGGGGTGCAGGTATCTCTTCAAGTTAGTGTTTTTGTTTCCTTTGGATATATTCCCAGAAGTGGAATTGCTGAATCATATGGTAATTGTATTTTTAATTTTTTGAAGATCCTCCATACTGTATTCCATAGTGACTGCACCAATTTACAATCCCACTAACAGTGCACAAGCATTTCCTTTTCTCCACATCCACAGCAGAGTTTGTTAATTCTTGCCTTTTTGATGATAGACATTCTAACAGGTGTGAGGTGATATCTCATTGTGCTTTTAATTTGTATTTTCCTAATGACTAGTGATATTGAGCATCTTTTCATGTACCTGTTGGCCTTTTGTATATCTTCTTTGAAGACATGTCTCTTCAGATCCTATACCCATTTTTAATTGGGTTATTATTATTATTTGCTCTTGAATTGTGTCAGTTTATTATATATTTTGAATATTAATTCCTTATCAGGTATTTGGTTTTCAAATATTTTTTCCCATTCTGACATTTTTTTCATTTTGTATTTGGTTTCTTTTGTTGTGCAGAAGCTTTTTAGTTTGATGTAGTCCCACTTGCTTATTTTCGATTTTGTTGCTTGTCCTTTAGGTGTCATATCCAAAAAATCACTACCAAGACCCATGTCAAGGAAATTTATTCCTATGTTTTCTTCTAGAAGTTTCATGGTTTCAGGTCTTACATTTAAGTCTTGAATCCATTTTGAGTTACTTTTTGTGAGTGGTATAAGATACAGATCCAGTTTCATTCTTTCATATGTGAATATCCAATTATCCCAGCACTATTTATTGAAGAGACTGTCTTTTCTATTGTTTTTCTGTTCTCTATTTCATTTATTTCTGCTCTAATCTTTATTAGTTACTTTCTATTGCTAATTTTGGGCTCAGTTTGTTCTTATTTTTCCAGTTCCTTAAGGCATAGAGTTAGGTTGTTTATTTCGGATTTTTCTTGCTTCTTAATATAGGCATTTATTGCTGTGAATTTCCCTGTTAAGACTGCTTTTGCTGCATCCCATATGTTTTGGCATGCTGTATTTCCATTTTCATTTGTCTCAAAAAACTTTTTATTTCTCTTTTAATTTCTTCTTTGATCCACTGGTTGTTTAGGAGAGTGTTGCTTAATTTCCACATGTTTGTGAAATTTCTAGTTTTCTTCTTGTTGTGGATTTCTAGTTTCATGCCATTATGGTCAGAGAAGATATTTGGTATGATTTCAGTCTTCTTGAATTTGCTAAGACTTATTCTGTGGCCTAACATATAGTCTATCTTAGAAAATGTTTCATGTGTGCTTGAGAAGGATGTTTCTGCTGTTGTTGGATAAAGTGTTCTCTGTGTGTCTGTTAGGTCCATTGGTCTATAGTGTGGTTCAGATCTGCTCTTTCCTTTTTGATTCTCTATTAGATGATCTATCTATTGTTGAGAATGGTGTGTTAAAGTTCTCAACCATTACTGTATTATTGTTTTTTTCTCCTTTTAGCTCTGTTTTTGCCTTAATATATTTAGATGCTCTGCTGTTGGGTGCATAAATGTTTATAATTGTTATATATTCTTGATATATTGACCCTTTATTATTATATAATGACCTTGTCTTTTTTTAAAATCAGTTTTAGTTTAGAGTATATTTTGTCTAAGTATAGCTACCCCTGCTTTTTTTTTTTGTTGTTTTTTTTTTGATTACCATTTGCTTGAAAGGTCTTTTTCCATCCCTTCACTCTCAGTCTATGAATATCTTTAAGGCTAAAATGACTCTCCTGTGGGCAGCGTATTGTTGGATCTGGTTTTAATACACATCCAATCATTCTGTGTTTTGTAATTGGAGAATTTAATCCATTATCCATTTAAAGTAATTATTGATAGGTAAGGACTTACTATTGCCATTTTGTTAATTGTTCTGGTTGTTGTATAGATTCATTGCTCTTTGTTCCTTATCCTGCTGTCTTTTTTGTGTGTGTTTTGATGTCTTTTGGTATCAGTATGCTTCGACTTCTTTACTGTGTTCTTCCTGTAATTACTACAGGATTTTCCCTTGTGGTTACCATGAGGCTTACATAAAATATCTTAAACTTATAAAACCCTATTTTAAACTGATAACAACTTAACTTCAATAGAATTTGTAAACTTTACACTTTTCCTTCTCCTCCCCCTCACATTTTAGCTAATTGCTGTTATAATTTACATGTTTTTAAAAAATACTATGTGACTAATAACAGATTATTGCAGTTATGATTACTCCTGCTATGTTCTTTTTTTTTAACTTTTAAACTAGATTTGTAAGTGAATTATACACCACTATTACTATATTGCAGAATCTAACTATGACTATATACTTACCCTTGCCAGTGAGATTTATGTTACCTTTTTATGTTTTTTATAATATTAATTAGTGCTCTTTTACTTTCTTTCAAAGAACTCCATTTAGCATTCCTTGTAATGTAGGTCTGGTGGTAATGAGCTCCCTCAGCCTTTGTTTGCTCGGGAAAGTTTTTATTCCTGCTTCCTTTCTGAAGGACAGCTTCACTGGGTATGGAATTCTTGGTTGACAGTTATTTTCTTTCAATATTTTGATTACACCATTTAATTCTTTCCTGGACTGAAAAATTTCTGTTGAGAATTCTCTGATAGTTGTATGGGGGGGTCCCTTTTATGTAACTTCTCTCTTTTCTCTGGCCGCTCCTAAAATTCTTATTTTGTCCTTGAATTTTGACAAATTATAATGTGTCTCAATGTAGTCTTATTTGGGTTCAGCCTATTTGTGATCTTTTGGGTCTTGTGTATCTGGATGTCCATTTCTCTCTCCAGGTTTGGGAAGTTTTCAGCCATTATTGTTTTAAATATACTTCCTGTTCCTTTCTCTTTCTCTTTTCCTTCTGGAATTCCCATAATGTGAATCTTGTTTCTTTGCGTTGTGACCCATAATTCCCATAGTCTTCCTTTACTCTTTTTTACTCTTTTTTCTTTTTGCTCCTTTGGGTAATTTCTAATTCCTATCCTCCAGGTCACTGATTCTTTCTTTTGCATTTTCAAATCTACTTTTGAAACCCTCTGTTAAATTCTTCCGTTCAGTTATTGTATTTTTCAACTCCAGGATTTCTATTTTTTTTGTTTTTGTTTTCTGTTTTTGATGGTTGCTCTTTTCTTGTCAAACTTTCATTTTGTTCATGCATTGTTTTCCTGATTTCATTTAGTTGTCTGTGTTTTATTGTAGTTTACTAAACTTCCTTAAGAGGATTATTCTAAATTTTTTGTCTAACAGTTCATAGATCATTTCTTTAGGGTCAGTTAGTGGAGCTTTATTAGTTTCTTTGGTGGTGTCATATTTACCTGATTTTTTGTGATCCTTAATTCCTTCCATTGGTATCTGTGCATTTGATAAATCGGGCTCCTCTTCCAGACTTTGCACATTTGCTTTGGCAGTGGCAGTTCTTCACCAGTCAGTTCAGTTTGGGTTACTGTGTGTGTCTGTTGGTAATGTCCTTGGGCAGGTGGGACCTGCTATTATGGTCTATTTTGAGGGGAGGCAGCTGTTTGAACTCTGAGGACAGGGATGAGGGGAGTGTGCCTTTGGCTGAGAGGAGTTGGATAGGATTGCTGGCTTGGTTCCCTACCCAAGTCAGGATGGACAATGGGCTCTGCAGCTGTCTGGACTCTCTGGTCAGGCTTACTAGATGGCTGGGATTGGGTACTATATTCAGTAGCAGTGGGGTATGAATTAGCTTCCCTGCCCTGGCAGGGCAGCAGGACAGGACCCAGGTCCTGTACAGCTCATTGTTTGGGGAACCAAATTGGACCTGAATGTGCACTGAATTCCCTGGTCAGGTGAGGCCACTGATTTTGCTCTGCAGATGGGGGAAGCCATGGACTGTGCTCTCTGTTCAAGTGCCACTGTATGTAGGGCTGTTGAATGTGCTACACAGTTTCCTGTGTGTTCTGGTTAGATTCCCTGGTCAAACAGGCTGAAGGCTGTATTCAGCAATGAGTGGGGCTACAAATTCCCTGCCTGGGCGCAGTAGGGGAAGCAACTCTAAAGCCTGTAAAGCTCTTTGTTGTCTTAACTCAAGCTGACCCACACCCCAGGTTCCCTGGTTGAACAGGGCCACTGGCTTTTCTTTGCAAACTGTAAGCTTTCCTGCCTTTCTCTTTTCTTGAAAACCACTTGGCTGCACAGCTTCTGGGAGTTGCCACCAGCCCTTCTGGTCAGATGGGGCCTGAAGACATTCTTCACAGCGGTGGGACTATATCTCAGCTCCTCTGCCAGGGCACGAAGGGTAGGGGCTGCTCTAGGCTGCTCTCAGTTTCCAGGCTCTTTGGTTGGGAAAGTTTCCAGGAGCTACATTAAGCCTTGGCTATGAATTAATCCTGTGCATAGCATGTGAACCCTCCATGCTTGGTACTGGCTTTGCTCTGGGGGCAATCAGCTCTGCCTGACCACCTGCTGTCTGGAGCACCGCTGGGCCACACAGCTTCTAGGACTTGGCATCAGCCCTTCTGGTCATAAGGGGCCAGAAGACATTCTCCACAGTGGATGGGGCTGTGTCTCAGCTCCTGTGCCTGGACATGAGTAAACCAGGCTCTAGGGCTGGCAAAACTCCTCATTTGAGGATCTGAATAAGGCAGATCAGCATCCTGCCAAGTTCCCTGGTCAGAGTGTGCCCCGGATTTGGTTCTGCAGATGAGCAGAGTCACTGATTGGGATCACTACTTGGGCACTGCAGGTGTGAACTCAGTCTGCCAAGATCCCTGTGTTGTTTGTTGCAAGCCCCTCCCCGCTTCTCCGTCACAGTCAGATTCCCAGAGATTGAGCCTGAAGATTCTTTGCAATCCCTATGGTGTAAAATCAGAGTAGGGGCTCCCACAAAGTGACCCCAATGCTGCTTGTCTCCTGGGTTCTCTTTTCCCACTGGAGGAACCAGAGGCTCAGGGGAGATCTCTCCATGTGGTGCTGTGCTGGCCTGGGGGAGGGGCAATGCAGTCAATGTGTAGCTGCTTCTCTTACCCTTCTAATATAGTCTCTCTTGGTCTCTGCGGTGCAGGGGGGTGCTACACCCTCACCCCTGTGTTGAGGTTTCTCTCAGTGGTGTCTTGTTCTTGAACAGTTGTTAGTTGTTCTTCTTGTGATAGGGAGTGAAGGTAGGAATGATCTACTTTGCCATATTGGTGACATCACTATATTATTTTGTTTAGTCTTCTCTACAAATGTAATACAGGTACTACTTTCTTCACTTAAGAAAGGAGAAAACTGAGGCTCAGTAAAATAAGTGACAGAACTGGATCAAGACTCAGAACTCTCTGATTCAAAAGCTATGCTCATTCTCATGGCCATAAGGCTCTCATGTAGGCTAGAAGGAAGGCTGCAGCATGGTAAGAGACTAGTGCCAGACCTGCTGGAACCCTAGCTAATTGATGGAAACATCAATTCCAGGCTCCATCCACTGCTCAGAAGGGGTCTCCTAAAAATACAACCAGACTTACTCATGACAGGAAATTGTGTGAGACTTAAATTGTACATTGGATAATAATGGTAATGATAATGATGATAGCAGCAGCTACCATTTATATAATACTATGATGGGCCATGTGCTGCATCCACTGTCTCAGTTAATTAACATAACTTCCCTATGAAATAGGAATTACTCATTCCAACAGAAATTGAGTAGCTCGCTCACAAAGCCCATGTGGATCTGAGTGTGCAAATCAGCTGAGCTATGGAACCTAGGGACTGACCAACTTGGGACCACATATTGGCTCTGATATTAGCTAACTGGGTGAGCTTAGACAAATTATGTTCCTCTAAGTTTCAATTGCTTTACTATAAACAAAGGGAGTTTCATCATATAATGTCTCATGAATATCCTAGATCTAACGTTTCAAGATTCTGTGAAATTTACATCAAACAACTAATATTGCTATTTGGAGAAACTTAAACTTTTAAGAATGATAGTTTTTAGGAACATGTTGAGGGCTTTAACTTTCAGAGTTCATAATATTCATCCAAATATTTAAATCTGAGGGACCTCCATGTCTAAGTGTGGGTTTATTCTTCACAGATGTTTTGCCTGGCTGGCAACCTGAGGATTTAGAACATTCTGCCTTGAAATCAAATTGCATAATATGCTTCTGTGATTTTCACCTGGCAGTTGTCACATTGGATCTGTCCTCTATTCTGGAAACATGCACAGAATTCCAGGGTTAATGCTTCATGGATGAACTGACTTCGCTATTTGAAATGTTAAAAACATCTTTAGCTCATTGCTTTGCAAAGCTCCTTTAGCAGGAAGAGGGACCAGAAGGAAATATATGCCTTCTGAGTGCCCTTCATTTCACTATTGGATTTCTGTTGAGGCCCAAGCTCATGCATCTGCCTGAAGAAGTAACTTGATATTCACAGTGGTCTGATGGGGTGGGAGCTGTCTTCCAGGCATGATTCCTGTTCACTCAGCACTGTGCATGCCAGACTTAGTGAGGGCATCCTAATTCAGGAAGATAACATTCTGGGCATACCATAAGCCTTTGGTATAGTTGTCTGAACAGTCCTTTAAGTTTATCATTATTTTGAGAATCATTTACTGAGTAATATACTATGTGCACACTGTGGTACTAGCTATAGGAGGCTTGGGGTGAAGCAACAAAAGCAGAAGGCATGGCCCTCTGGGCTTTCCTTTCATTGTCTGGCATACATTCCATTTAGATTGGGAGGTAACCAACCATACATCAGTTAATCAGGGAAGAAACTCAGCTTTTAAACCATTGCTGGAGAATGTGACACAGATGTTCACAGGAAAGGGAAAACAATGGAAGAAAGGGATCAGCACAAGAGCTGGAAAAGTCCTCTGGAGTAATTGGTAAGGTGGGTTTTCCAATTGGGTGCCAGAGGAAAGGGTAGAAGGTTATAAAGAAGGGGTGACTTTGTTCTGATTCAATAATAAAGGTCTGTTTATTACTCATGAACAGATGGCTTTGACTAAACTCCTCAGGGATAAAAAGACTAGCAGCTTACTGGTGATATTATGAGGAAAACCTGTTTCTTAAAGTGCACACTTTGGAAGTTTGAGAAATGGGCTGGAAAAACGACATCTTTTTGATAAGATCTTAAGTTTTGAAGCCAGTGATGACTGTTTCTCCTCCCATCCTCTTATTTTTCTTCTCTTGCTTTCCTTATTTTGCTTTCCTGGACTATTTCCATGCACGATTGGATTGTAAAGTACCAGTTCCAAGACAAAAGTAATGGTAAAACGGGGCCAGGCCAAGGTCAGAAACTTGGGAAAATATAGCACAAAATGTTAATTATGAGCAAAAGCATAGCTGATGACAGGCCACTATCACGATGGCAGCCTTCATGCATTGCTGGAAAGCTTGCTATGTGCTAAGTTACCTCATTTTAAAATGGACTCCTATGAAGTAGGTATAGCTATCCCCATTTTATGGTGAAAACACAAGGCTTAGAGAGATGATGTAGCTTGACCAATGTCACACAGGGGCAGAGGTGGGGTTTGTTCCCAGGTAAGTCCACCTCCAAAGGTAAAGCCATAGGCTGAGAGCAAGAGACCTTGAATCCAACCTGAAGTGACTGAGGACTAACAACTAAAACAACACTTATGTCATCTTACAAAAGATGCAGAGCAATTAGATATGAACCCTGGGAGCCTGGAAAAATGAATTCAGAGGCCTGTCATATGTGGTGTGGGGCCTTTTAGGGGGCAGCATAACAGGAGGGAAGGTATGTAGGCTCTGGAATCAGTAAGTGCCTTGCCACATCTTGGCTGTGTGGCCTTGGGCAAGTTGCTTCCACCCTGTGAGTCTTATTTTTTGCATTTTGCAGGGATGGAGTGACAGCTGAGGGACTTAGAGACTGAGAGCATCTGGCAGGCAAGCAGAGGGCCAGCACACAGTAGATGCTCAGCCAGTGCAAACTATGAGAGGCCCAGTTTGCATTTGGGTTTCACTGAGTACCTTTTTTTTTCCTTCAGCTGCGCCTGCTTCTTGTCTCTGTTACTTCAAGGATGGCACGTTTTAATCATTTTGATATATGCTATTTAAGCTTCACACATGAGACTTAGAATATTGGCTGAGGTGAGTACAGCATTCCTCAAGATGGTTGTGAGAACACACTGTCCCCTTTTCTTTTAGACTGATTAACACATTCTTGACATATGCTATAATGCCATTATTCAGATGAATTCTCAGGTGATCATTTCCACTTTATAGGAATATCATTTCAGTTCAGCATTTATTAGCATTAATGCTTATTAACCTACTAAAGAAAAGAACTTGCCTGTTCCTGGAGAACCAATTCTGAAACTCTTAACTCATTTCTGCTGGAGTTTATTTGTCAGAAATAGTTTCATTCACGTTTAGTAGACCATGGAGATGTCTCAGAAGAAATTATACAGAGATTCCCATTTATATTAATGTAATATAATTGAGGTCTTAGTTGGCACTTTTCTAGACCATGTTTACATGTAAGCCTGCTTTTATCATGTTTGTAGTATATTTACATGTCTGGATATGAGACGATTGTTGCCATTTTCAAAAAGGTAACAGTATGCCTTTTGTGGGCCTCCTTTATGGAGAATGGGCCAGTCCCACTTGGTTTCATTACTGTTCCATCTCCTGTTAAACGGGACTGACAGCTGCTGGGAGGCAGACCTGTTTTCCCTGTAAAGAAAGTGAATTCTGATGGCAGGTTGTAAAATTCAAGAAGTCTGGGCCCCTGTGCTTTACAAAAATAACTTTCCAGCATGGGGCTCTGGGGAAAGTCTCAGAGGACTGAGGCATCTGCCTCTGAAGTGTGCTTTCTGGGACGGAGGGCCTTTCAGGGCATTCTTAGCTGATGCTGCCTGGATCCCAGGGCCTGAACCCTCCTTGCCTCTCTGGAAACCCCGCTCCTTGGGCCAGTAAAGAACAGCGCTGTGACCTATTCTGTGGGCTGTCTTATTTCCCAAATTTTCTATCTGTCTTGTTCTATCTTTTCTTGAGAATAATCTTTAGAAAACACTGCAGAAGCTCAAAGGAAAATCAACCAAGGGAGGATCTCTACTTGCCCTTGTAGGTGTGTAGTTCTTTTCCAATTACTCTAAAAAGCTTTCCCTTTCAATTTCTCAACACTCCATGTTGACTAGAGCTGTTTTGTGTTATTTCTCATTCCACTGTCTACTTAATGTGGATAAAACTCTGAGATCATTCCGCATCAGCTCTTTGTCATTGAATTTCTCACCTATGGTTTGAAGCTGCCTTACGCCACTTGAAGACTGGATTTGGATATATTCTTATTTATACAGTGCTATAACATTTATGAGAGAATTAAAATTAATATTCAAGCATACATTCTTAGTTTGTCCAAGATTCTCTTTTTCATGGAAGGGGGTATTTAAATATAATACAGTTTACTAAGACCCACAGAGAGAGAGTTAACATTTTACTGAACATTATGCTAAGCACATTATATACTACTTTATCTTATTTAATTCTTATAACTGCTCTCTGAGGTAGAAACCATTATGCTCCTCGTGTTGCAAATGAGGAAACTGAGGCTTAGAGAGCCTGAGATTACACAACAAAGAAGTGGCAGAGCCAAACATTGAAACTATTCAGGTTGAACATAGAGCCTACCCTTTTAAACAAGTATTCTATACCATCTTTCAACAGGAACAGTAATAAAGCTTCACTTTGCCTTTTGCTGATTGAAGTATCCTTGCCTCTATGGTTTTCCTCAACAAAATGCTCAACATTTAAAAAAACAGAACAGTGAAAGCAAATAACAAAAATCTGAGCTTTTTTTTTTTGAAGTCCAATTGCTGGTCTATAGTTTAAAGTCATGCCCCAAGAAATGTCTTATATGTAAAAGCATTTTAAAAAGTATAAATTGTTGATTTTCACTATTTTTTGTTGTCTTTCTATATCCATTGATTTTTGTTATTAATTTTATTGTTTTTTTCTTCTTATTTCTTTGGGTTTGCTCTTTTGTTCCTTTGAGTTAAATGTTCAGTTCAAATTTTTGGTCCTTCTTATTTTGTGATAAATATATTCAAAACTATAAATTTTCCTATATACTATTTCAGCTGAATCCTGCATATGTTGACGTGAGATGTTTTTCTGCCCTTCAGTTTAAAATATTTTATAAGTGTGCATAAATAAGACCATTGAAAAGACAAACAAGAGATATCAACCTATGGCAAGACTAATTTTATAAAAAGATGAAAATACTTGAAGTCCAAAACGAAAGAAGGAAAATTATCACAACAAAAAATAAATTTAAAATAAATAAAAAGAATTTAGTGAATCACTGCATACCAATAAGATCAAATGAAAGGAAATGGATACATTTCTGGAAATGTATAAAATTCTAAAATTGGCCTAAAGAAGGAGACGTGGCTAGATCCATAACCTATAGCCTCCACATTCAGCATATTCCACAGATGAGAACCAAACTTACAAGAAAGATGTAGTTTCTAACTTATGGAAATGTTTTTAGGAAATAGAAATAAAAGGGAAAATTGTCTAACTAATCTCATAGATTATCTCAGATTTTACAGATGATGTTAGGAGAATTGGCTCATTTCTAATGAAAAAAAAGTTGAATCCTTACCTCATATCATATGTAAAAACACATCTATTTGAAATAATTTCCAAGATCAGATAGTAAAAATATAAAAGTAATAGAAGGCAATGTTTGAGAATACACAGATATTCTCTGTTTATTTTTAGGTGGGGAAGAATGTCTTGAACAAGGCCAGAGCTTAAAACATAAAGGCCAAAGGTGAAAGATTTAATTACCTTGAAACATGGATTATAGTCAATGAATATAGTCCACACGCAAAATTATCAGAAGATGACAAACCAAGAGCAGTGATTTGCAAAGTGTAAAACAGACAAAGAATACTAACATCTAAACCATATAGGTAATTACAAATCAGTAAGAAATGGCAGGAAACCTCATAGAAGTATGGGCAATGGTATTTAAAGGATGGAATATCTATGTGCCATGAACTGAGGGATATAATTAACCTAATAATAATATTAAGATATGAGCAATATCACAATTATTTAGAGAAATGCAAATTTAAAAAGCAATGAAATACTACTCTATAACCATCGGATGACATAAATATTAGTACATCAAATAATGCCATACCTTGGCAAGGATATGGGGGATTGGAAAATGATACAGCAATCTATCTGTGACATTAAGTGTGTAAAATCTGATGCTTGGTTATGTGTATACACCAAAAAACTCTTTAACAGATTCATAAGGATATATGTGTGATGATATTTATTTGTCAAATTGCTTATAGCAGCAAGGAAGGAAAGCAACTCAGGTGCCCACCGCTAGGGGAACAGATACTGTAAATAAAATGTGATCTGTGCATACTATGGAATACTAAGCAGCACTTGGTAATAAGTTAGGTTTATGTGAAGACAGGAATACTTCTCTCTAGAAGAGAGAAGAGTATTAAGTGAACAAAGAAACAATTTATTTATAACATAATACTTTTTTGTATATCACATATGAACAACACTACTACGTATATTTTAAGAATTACATATATTTCTAAATGAATGTGTAGAAGTGGGATGAATGGACACATATTAAATACTTTAGAGTGAGTGCCTATGATGAAGAGAGGAATGGGAGTATTGATAGGGATTAAATGAAAAAATATAAGCCTTGTATGTACTTATAATGAGAATGTGTCATGAACTGAGAAATGTGATTAATTCAATTTGTACACTTGAAGTCAAAAAGGGAAAAAAAGGAAAACTCAAAAACAATATATACAGTATAAATGAAATTAATTATTTTAATATATTATTATATTGAAGCATTACTGATACTCTATGTGTAAAAATAATAATAAATCACTATATTTTTAATCATTTGGCTTAAAACAATACGCTTATTCTTCATGAATTGTTAGCAAATATTTTTTCAATGACTATCTTTCCTTCTTTAAGGCAGTCAGGATCATGTCCATACTGTTCATTTCTATATCCCCAAAACCTAAAACTTACATCTGGCCCATGCTAGATGTCCAGTAAAGCTTTATTGAATAAATAAATAAAACTGATTTGGTTATCCAGAACAACATGAAGTGAAGGCTCCTTAACTGTCTTTAAGCACTAAACACGTTGTAGGTGAATAACATATATTCTCAATTAATCCTCAGAACACTCTGATGTAGGCTTTCTCATTCATGTCTCATAGATGATGAAACTTGGGTTCAGAGGGTTTAAAATTAAATAACTTTTCTGCCCTTAAAAGCGGTGGCACTAGGATTTTAACTCAGGTGGTTTTGATTCTACAAGACATTGCCAGATCCTGATGCACTCTTTTTTTTCTCATTTATTTTGGTCTCCAAATTTTGCCTCCACTGTATTTCTAGAATATAAAAAGGGAAAGATAGAAAAAGCATACAAGTAACAAACTTTAGTTGCCTGAGAAGAATCTTCTCCTTTTAGCTCATTCTTCCACGGGCATCAGTACACATGCAATGCAGAACAATTCATCAGAAGGCAGGCTTGGCCTTGACTTTGATCTGGATAGATTATAAACTGACCCAGTCGAATCAAAACATAAACTATATGGTTGTCTTCTTTATTACATCTATTTTCAATTACAGTATAGCTGTAGAATCATATTTGTTTTCCTTAAAGCTTACTAGCATTTATCCAAAAATAATATAGCATAGGGAGAGGTGGATCCAGATTAATTATGTGAATATGTAATGAATTTTACTACTGAAAATGCCTTTTTAATAAAGATCATGTATCTGTGGAGCTGGCATAGTTTTTATCGAAGTCATTTTTCTCCTTCTTGAGTGGAGGATAAATGTTCGCTAATGAACTCTGTCACCATGGCCAGACCAAGTTCGTTAACAGCCCGACACACTGTTAGCTTACTATCCAGAGTTGTGGTTTGGGAGATTGATGCCAGAGAGTGCAGACCAAGTTCATTAACAGCCCGACACACTGTTAGCTTACTATCCAGAGTTGTGGTTTGGGAGAGTGATGCCAGAGAGTGCTTCCACCACCCTCTCTTCTGCAGTCCTATCTGACTAATGCTCAGATCTGCTGGCCTGTAGGAGCTGCTTCAGCAGCACTCACAATAGCAGATCCTGACTTCTTTAAAGCTAATGTCCTGTTTTCCCTGGGCTACACCCCACCATCCCCTAACTGTTTCCTTTTCATCCTTCCTTAAATTAGAGGAACAGATGCCATCTGCCCCTCAGAGATTCAGCCTACTCTTTTCTGGCCTGCGTAGCTAAATTATGCTAAGTCTGGGCCAAAATGAAGCCAGGAATTAAACCAAGCTTTATAATTTGGAGGAAACAAATTAATGTGCCTGATTATTCATTACAACCTGTGTCACAGATATTGAGCTATTGCCAGATCCTTGTCTGTTTCCAGAGCCTTAATAGAGTCTACAGCCCAGCACAGGTGGTAATGTGCCTCAGGCTCTGCCCTACAGCTGTTTGATTTCCCTGTGATCTTGAAACTGTCTCTCCAGGACTATCATCTTTAGGCAGGGAGACAGATGCCCTCAGGAAACAAATGTTTCCAGACCCATTTCTCTGGACATTGTCACCTTTTGTGATATAAACCACATTTTCTTATGTTCATATCAGAAACTCTTTTGAAAGTGATGATAACTTTGGATGTAGGTTAATGCATGCAGATGGATGCCACAGATGGAGGCTTGCCTTACTTCTACTGGAAAAAATATGTGTCCTCATTATGTGGTTCCAGGAGGACGCCATAAAACACCTGTTACCCCCCAACCCAAGTGTGCCAGAAATTCTGCTATTAGAGTTGTTAAATATCTAATGAATTTTCTTCCGATGGAAGGTAAATATGCACACTAAGACCTACTGATTACCTGACACGTGTGTTTCTCAGACCCTTTTGTTCTTGGTGCTTCACCCTTATCCCCTCCCTTACCATCTCAGTGCACAACTTCCAATTGCCTGCCATGAGCAACTGTGTGTTTTGCCTATGGGCTTTCTCAGGAGAGCTCAGCAGGACAGAAGTTCTATAAAGACGTGACATTTTACTGCACCAGGAGCACCCCTAACCAGTGACTGGATAAAAATTCCTGCTTTCTCTGAAGTGTCCTTCTACACTGGCTTCTGGGGTGTTCCTGTGTGATTCTACATCAGTGATCTAAAGAGGCTGCCCTTTCTGCCCGGTCTTAATTAGCTTCCTTGCCCCCCACCAGGTGTTCCTTTCTTCTCCCAAAGAAACGACTGGCACTAGAATTGTTGTCTTAGAGGTTTGCTTTAGGAGAATTTCAAATATGATCAGTAGTGAGAGAACACATGAGAATCTTAGATCTTGAACAAGGGAGGGGAACTACCATTAGAAAAAGAAAAGCAAAATTTTTAAAAAATGAGAACATACTTCTTAGGGGAAAAGGCCTGTGAAAGGCATTTTCACTTATAGTACTTGGCTTAATTTAACAAGAGTTCTATGTGGTAGATTCTTATCCCCATTTTACAGGTGGGTAAACCAAAGCTCGTAAAATGAACTTACTAAAAGCACATAGCTTGTAAGGGATGCAGAACCTTGGTTCATACCAAGATCATCTGGTTCCAAGTCCAGTGCCTCTGTAATACCACATTTGCCTGCTGCTCTGCCTTGCAGCTTTGGATAGGGTGCAGAAGGAAGGGTGGGTCTACAGCAGAAACTGACACAAAGCCAAGAGGAAAAGCTGGTGATGCACACATACACATGCATTTAGCTTAAAGGCAGCCTGTGAGTGCACTGGGGCAAAAACAGCTCCTTCTCAGCCTCAGTCATGTCACTGCTGCTCCCATGCTGAGGACAGCCTGTGAAGTCAGGCTGGTTGAGTTCTGGGATGGATCTCAGCCCTAGGTGTGACATCTCGGGATGGTTGTAAGCCGGAGGTGTGACACAACACAGCGGTACTCATGTAGTTGTGTCTGAGCATGCTCCTTAGTCATGTGGCGACGTGGGGAACCTGGGCCTCAGAAATCATCATGGCTGGGTTTCATTCCTCACCTCTGCCTTGGCTCCCTACCAACATCAGTGTTCCACTAATGCACCATTTCTCTTTCTTGGCCACAGTGTGCTTTCTCAGTGTCTTTTCACATAGGTTCCCTTTGCCTGGAATTCTCTTCTTGCCTCCTTTCTCCCTGGAGAGTTTCTCCTTTACCTTAAAGTCTCAGTCAAGCACTACCTTCTCGGATGCCTTCCCTAATTAGGTACTCTGGTTAAGCACTTTATTTTCACTTTGGGCATTATCATTCCTATTGGAACCTAAGGAACTGACAACCAGGTGTGGTTGGTGAAGTGGCGGTATTGGTGGACCCTTGGGGGTATATGTCACATGCTGGTTTGTACTGGGGGAAGTGGTCTGTGAGAAGGCAATCGCTTGGATATGGAGAGGTTTGGGGTGTGAAGAGGGATGGAGAAGACAGTTCCTATCCCTTTAGTAGCTCTATGGACAAAGTGTGAGCTCTTCAGGGATGATGGCATTCAGATCTGAGAACTAGGCAGCAAAGCAAAGGAGATGGAGGAGGGGGAGGGAGCACATGTGAGGAATCCCTGAAGGCTCTCAGAAATAACAGGGTAAGACCTTGAGAGGGTCAGCCTGGAGGGACTGAAATTTGAGGCTTTTCTTTTCCTGGACGTTTTTGATTTCTACAAGCTAGGGAGACTGAGGAGACCTGACTTTTAACTCCTGGATGGGAGGGACCTTGTCTCTTTGTATGTGTGTATATGTGTGTGTTCCAATAAAACTTTATTATGGTTGCTAACATTTAAATTTCCTATATTTTTTACGTCATGAAATATTATTCTTTTGATTTTTTAAAAATTAAGACTTTTTAAGAGCAGTTTTAGGGTCACAGTAAAATTGAGAGGAACGCACAGAGACTTCCCATATGTCCCCTACCCCTACACACACATAGCCTCCCTCATTATCAACATCCCCCACTAAAGTGGTACATTTCTTACAACTGATGAACCTACACTGACACATCATAATTACCCAAAGTCCATAGTTTACATTATGATTCACTCTTGGTGTTGTATATTCTATAGGGATCTTGTCTTTTTTGAACTTCATATTTTGAAATAATTATAGATTCACAGGAAGATGCAAAGAAATGTCCAGGGACGTCCTGTGCACCCTTCCCCCAGTCTCTCCTAATGTTAGCATTTTACACAACTGTGGTTCAATATAAAAACCAAGAAACTGACATTGGTACAATCCCTAGAGCTCATTCAGCTTCCATCATTTACACATGCACTTGTGTGTGTGTGTGTTTATATAGCCTATACAACTTAATCACATGTTTAGCCTTGTATAACCACCACTCCAGTCAAGACAAGAGTTGGTACAAGACTGTACCATCATCACAAAACTCTCTCATGTGACCTCTTTATAGTCACTCCATCCCTTCGACTCCCATCCCCAACCCCTAGCAACCACTAATATGTTCTCCAACTTTATAATTATGCTTTTTCATGAATGTTATTTCATGAAATCATGTAGTAGATATCCTTTTGAGATTGCCTTTTGTCACTGAGCATAATTTCCTTGAGGTTCATCCAGATTGTTGCCTGCAGTAGTTTTTACCCTTTTATTGCTAAGTTGTATTCCATGATACATATGTGCACAGGGTCCTTGTCTTTTTATCTCTGTATTTCCTGCATGGTACCTGGCACATGGTTGGAGCTCACTGTCAGCTCTGTGAAGGGATAACCGATTCTGCAAATAACTTGTTATGTCAAATATCTTGCGTGAGTGGGGAAAGCTAAAGCTGGTTATTTCCACACCATTTAGCACAGGTGAATTTCTGACCTTCTGATTCAAACCTACCACTCTGAGCTGTTCTAAATGGACAGTCACCTCATTTGACTGGAGAAAAAGTAGATCAAATAAGACAAACTGACACGCCAACTGTGTTTTCTTGCTAGTGTAATCAGGCCAGACTTGAAATTGGTGATATGTTTGAAAACTTCAGCCTTTAGTGTCTTGATCACCCTGTATAATTTTTACCCTAGCAGTGAAGTTCACCTAAAAACTTGAAATCCCAGAAAAATGTAACTGTATTAATGATGGAATTTAAGTGTAAAAATCTGATAAGACAATGTCAGAACTCCTTCCTAATTCACACTTCTAATAATAATAATGCTTTCCATTTCTGTTGTGCTTGAAAATTATAAGCAGTTTCACATCCACCATATTCTTTAGCCCTGAATTAACACTATGGGGTAGGAGCACACAGTGGTGGTTGGTGGTAACGTGCTATTGTCATTGCACTTGACAGATGAGACCATAGAACTCGAGAGATGTCAGATGATTTGTCCAAGATTATACAGCTACTTAATGAATGAACCTGGCTAGAACTCTGATTTTATTTATTTATTTATTTATTTATTTATTTATTTTTTGTGGCTGTGCCATGCGGCACGTGGGATCCTAGTTCCCTGACCAGGGATTGAATCCGCACCTCCTTCAGTGGAAGCGCAGAATCTTAACCACTGGACCACCAGGGAAGTCCCAACTCTGATTTTAATTCTATATTCAACCTATTAGACTGCTATTTCTCATGGATAAAAGTAAGCTCTTTTTAAAAAGGAGGAATCTTTGCTTTTTTACTTGGAGACTATTTTCATCATTTGACTCTCACAATCTCAATATCAAAGTTGTTCCATGTATGTATTTCTATAGCATTGACTTGATGAAAATCATGTTTGTAAAAACCAGAAGCTCCATCTTGATTGTTTTTCCCCAAACAAATCTTAGAGATACTTAGAATAAACAACTGTATGTTATTACACATGATTTCAATCATTTATTTTACCTGGGGGCAAAATCCCATCTATTTAGTTAGTCTTATTAAAAAAATCTCCAGATGGCTTAATTATACCATTTTAGAAACCAAGGGTATAAAAATAAAAGTGGATAAGTAAGCACAATTCGGAAACATACAGAGATGAAAAATAAAAGTGAAGAGGAAAGTTATGAGTCTTTAAAAATGAGATCTTTCCACTCATGATAAAAACTCTAAGTAAACTAGGAATAGAAGAGAATTTCCTCAACTTGATAAGGAACATATACAGAAAATATACAGTTAACATTATACTTAGCAGTGATAAATTGACTGCTTTCCCTCTAAGAGCAGGAACAAGGGAAGAACTTTCTCTCACCACTCCTACTCAACATTGTGCTGAAAGTCCTAGTTACTGCAACAAGACCTGAAAAAGAATTAAAGGTCTAGAGTTTGGGAAAGAAAAAATAAAACTTTTTGTTTAGATGATATGACTGTCTATGCAGAAAATCCCAAAGAATTGTCCAAAAATCTCCTGGAACTAATAAGTGATTATAGCAAAGTTGCAGGATAAGAAGTTAATACACAAAAGTCAATTGCTTTCCTGCATACAAGCAATCAACAAATGGAATTTGAAAATATAGAAAACTAGTACTAGTCAATATTCAACCAAAAAAAGAGAAATTCTTAGGTATAAATCTAACAAAATTTATACAGGAGCTATATATGGAAAACTACAAAACTCTGATGAAATAAATTAAAGAAAATCTAAGTAAATAGATGTTCCATGCTCAAGGATTGGAAGACTTGATATTAAGACATCAGTTCTTCCCAACTTGATCTATAGTTTTAACACATTACCAGTCAAAATCCCAGCAAGCTATTTTGTAGATATTGAAAAACTGATTCTAAAGTTTATATGAGAAGGCAAAAAGCTTAGAATCACTAACACAATACTGAAGAACAAGACTCATACTACTTGATTTCAAGACTCACTATGAAGTTAAAGTGATCAAGACAGTGTGGTACTGGTAAAATAATAGATATATATATAGATATCTAGATACTGTATACATTGAGAGCCCATAAATAGACTTAAACAAATACTGCCAACTGATCTTTGACAAAGGAGCAAAGACAATTCAACAGAGAAAAGGTAGTCTTTTCAACAAATAGTGCTGGACAAACTGAACATCCGTATGCAAGCAGACGTACAAACCTAGACACAGATTTTACATCTTTCACAAAAATTAACTCAAAATGAATGATAGACTAAATGTAAAACACAAAGCTAAAAAACTTCCAGAAGAAAACATAGGAGAAAATCTAGGTGACCCCATATTTGGTGATAAGTTTTTAGTTACAACAACCAAAGAACAATCCATAAAGGACAAATTGATATGTTGGGTTTTTCTTGAAAAATGAACACTTTGGCTTTGTGAGCTGGGAATTAATTTTTGTTTTTAAGTAATATTAAAATCTTAATCCAAATGAATTTTCCAATATATATTAACAAGGAAAGGAAAAAAACCTTCAAGCCATTGAGACTTATCAATAGAGGTTATGTCTTGTGCCCATTTCATTGGATTGTAATAAATTGCAAAATAAAGAGTCAACAAGAGTGTGAGAATTGTTTTTCCTTTTTAATATTTCAATATTACACATCACTCTTTTTTTCTTCTAGGGCAAGGAAAGACAACTGGTATTTATTGAACATCTGTTATGTGTTAGGCATTGTACTAGACACTGAAATATATAACTGAAAGAGGAAATCTTTTCATCTCTCAGTCTTAGCCATGAGGTTAATACATCCTCGTACTGATCACTGATTCCATCCCTCATTCCATACAGAAATAATAGGAGAATGTTCTGCAGGATACACAAAGAATCTGACCAGAAAACACAGAAAAATTTTATTTCAAAGGTTCTTCTGATACTCTATAGAACTAAGTGGTGGACAGAGCTGTGAATGTGCTATAGTGGGTCCCATTTTTTTTAATGTTCCAGGAGGCCTTAGATGTTAGTGATGACACATGGAGAGTGGGAGTTAGGAAGGAACATGCAGCTAAGAATTTAAGATTAAGTTGAGAAGAGCCTCTTTTTCCCAAAGGGGTATGCTACTTCTGAGGGTAAGGAACCTGGAGTTGGGTTACAGAGATATTATTTTATTTATTTCTGTTAAGAACTCTGCCAGGTCAGTATTATTTTAAACATTTTATAAATTGAAGTGAGTCTCAGACAGGATAGGTGATTATTTTTCAAAATCACACAACCAGTAAAATAGTAGAGGCAGAATTAAACAGTTGTCTAACTCCAAGTCCAATATTCTTTCTTCTCTACCAGGGGCAGTGTAGTATACTGACTTAATGGATAGATTCTAGTGTCAAGCTACTTTGGCTTACTTTCTGGGATTTCCATTTATTAGCTGTTTAACTCTGTACAATTTACTCAACATATCAGTGCCTCAAGGTTCCCATCTGAAAAACAGTGAAAATCATATGATCTCATCAGATTTCTGTGAGAATTAAATGAGATAATTAATGACAAGCTTTTAATATATTATACAGTACATAATAAAGGATCAATACAAGTCAGCTAGAAGTATTCTAACATGATCTTGCTTTTGTCATAAACAGCAAAGAATATTTTAAGATGCCACTTGGATTCACAGACATTAAAAAAACAACAACTTGAATCTTGGAAAGGGCTAAAAATAAATGACTGACCAATGTCATTTTAGAAAGCTTGTATAGGAGGGGTTCTACAACAATTTGTTAGTCTATACCAGAATGGCCCATCTAAATCTTCCCTCTAATTCATATGTTCTTTCCGATATACTTCCAGGATAAAATGTAATTTTTTTGTATCTATCTCCTCTAATAAGATACTCAACTTAAATAAGTCAGAAAGAGAAAGACAAATATCATATGATATCACTTATATGTCGAATCTAAACTATGACACAAACGAACCTATCTATGAAACAGAATCATGGACATAGAGAACAGACTGGTGGTTGCCAAGGGGGAGGGTGTTGGGGGAGGGATGGAGCGGGAGGTTTGGGTTAGCAGATGTAAGCTTTTATATATAGAATGGATAAACAACAAGGTCCTACTGTACAGCACAGAGAACTATATTCAATATTCTGTGATAAACCACAATGGAAAAGAATATAAAAAAAGAATGTGTTTATATATGCATAACTGAATCACTTTACTGTACAGCAGAAATTAACACAACACTGTAAATCAACTATACTTCAATTTTTAAAAATACTGATTAAAAAGTCTACATATGAATTGGGGCCATAATATATACAAGGCACTACATTAGTTGCTTAAGGAGTTTACATTCTTGTCAAAAGTGTTCTTGAAAAAAATATTTTAACATAAAAAGTGAGAAGTGCCATTAGAGAGGTGTAGATTAAGCACTGTAGGTATTTGGCAGCAGAAAAGATTGCTTCCAGCAGGAGGATGTGGAAAAGCTTTAGAGGAGAGGTGGCATTTGATTGGTGCCTTGACATAGGAGTAGATTTAGACATGTAGAGATAATGGTGAAGGCAATCTAGAGGGGAATAAGAACTGGAAAAATATAAAGGAAGGACAATGAGAAACAAACAAAAAAAGTTTTGTTGAAATCAGGTCATGGGAATCAAAAGTAGTCTAGGGAGTTTGAATTTTACGTAGAGGCTAAGGGGTACAATTGAATGTATTTAAGAATAATAGGCTCTGACCTGCCCTTTAGAAAATAACTGTGGTGGCCATTTACAGGCTGGGCTGCAAGAGAAAGGGAAGAGATGAAGATTTAAGTTAGGTATTGTGGAAATCCACAGTGAGGTCTGCAATAAGGTGCTGATGGTGAAAAGGGCACATCTGCAATGAATTGTGGCAGTAAAATTGGCAGGGTCGTGCCATGTTTGGTTAAGTTTCCAGGGATAGAGAGGAGTCTAATACATTTCAAAGCTGTGCCGCTAAGAGGGTGCTGGGAACCCTCAAAGAAACAGAGACAGTAGGAGGAGCAGAATTTACAGAAATACTGAAATCACTGTGGGACATCATAAGTTTGAAGTCCATCTTATAGAACCTCCAAGTAGAATGTCCCATAAGATGTTAGAAAGGGGGAATAGTGTTATATCAGAAATGGAAAATAAACAGCATATGCAGAATTCATCATGAGTTTTGGGTTTCTTCTATCATCATTGTTACTGAATAGTGTCCCCAGTTTCTGGCTATGAAATTGTTAGTGATTTATTCATAAATTCCCCCTGTGTGATCTTCATTTTACTTATGTTAGATTATTTACATTCACTGGCCTATAGAATATTAGAATCAGATGGTGTGGAACCTCAGAAATTTTCTCGTTCTATAATTTCATCATAGAGATGAGGAGACTAAAGATCAATGTCATTAAGTAAACTTTAAAGGTTATTAGATGTTGATGAAGGATCTGCTCCCCTATCCTCTGCCAATGACTGTTCTGCTGTGTCATGAGATACCTCTCTCCAAAGCACCCCTGTGTCATAAGGTACTTCTGCCCACTCTGTGTCATAAGAAAATCCTGACCTCAGGAAAAGAAAAAGCAATGCTCAGAAGAGACCCCAATGATAGAGAAAGATGGTTCTTGGAAAGAGGCCCCAGATGGCTCCCTCAGGTTACTAGGCAAGTTTTGCATATTTGTTCCACCTGAAATTGAATACAACACTGGAAGCTTCAAGGTACTAAGAGGCTGAGGGAGTGCACTTTTTCATTCTGATCATGTATATTTTTAGGTCCCCAACAGACAGTGATCTCACAAGGCAATTAATTAATAGGTCCCCCATCTGCATTTTTAAATGATACCTTTGAAAACATAATTCATCTAAATTGAAGGGACATTTTGTATGAGAAGTAATTTGCTGTGACTTTGGCTTGGGGTTGGAAAATTGGGAAGAAATGAGGTAGATTTATTGTCATATCTGAGTCACAGATTCTGATCACATCAAATACTCAAACAATGAAGTATTTATTATATCTAATTTTAAACCTGAATTCCAATATTACTATAGTTGAGTAAAAAAGAACAAACCACAAATTACATGAGGTGTACAGATGGAATACCCTTTCTGCATCTTAAAAACAGTGATGTCAACAAAATTATGAAACCTTAGCAATGACAATTGTTTGTGACACTAATGACTATGAATTAGTAGGTAATGAGCAATAACTGGAGTATTGGATTATAATAATAGAAAATTTACCACACAGTGATTTTTATAATGATAATAAGCTAAAAAATAATTTTATGCCAAAATATAAATGTTTCAATGTGGCCTTATGGACTCAGGGGTGAATGATTTGTGTGTGAAAGAAACACAGAATGTATATCTGAATGTAAAGTTTTCCAGCTCTCTGACCTGACCGCATAGCCTGGGTGAGAAAGGAATTTTGAAGGAGACCGGGCAGAGCTGCGTTGTGAGGGATGAGAACCTGGTGTGGATAATATTGCAGGATGCCAAATGATATTTCTATTAATTTATAGAAATCTATGAAATGGAGCCTCTCAGAGCTATTTCACTGCTGCTACATCTAAAGATGTCTTTTCCCTCTGCTTGGTGTGAAAACTGAACTCATTATGAAGAAGGTATGTTTTTATATGTGTGTATATTTTTTTGTATATTTACTTGTGTAAGGGATATCATAACAATTGAAAACTGGAATCCCCTCTCTGTTGGAGACTTGTCTTAGTAACCTGTATGTCCCCAGGACTCACCAGCCTATTGGTAGGGAGAAGAAAAAAATCAGTGTTTTGTCTCCAAATTGTGCTGACTCTTAGCTCTCCTCAGTTCAAGCACGCTGGTAAAGCATCCTCCCCAAGCAGGTATTTTGGCTCATCTCCCAGACTGTTGAGCATTTGTTCAATCAAGTCTTTATCCACGGGTACCATTGGCCTTCCTCCAGGTTTTCACCTGAAGAAGAGCACTACCTTGTCTAAGGTGCTGTCTCCTGCTATGTCCCAAAGCTGAAAAATCAGACACCAAAACAGATCAATTCCCTTTGATCTCCATGGTCCAGGAGGCTCAGTAGACTCCACATGGCTCAGGAGAGGGGAAGCTGTGCCTCTCCACTGGGCTCAGACATGCACCACTGTGCCCTCCACTGCTTCCATCTCTCCTGTTTCACCCCAGGCCTGGCGAGACCAAGACCTCCCACCTCAAAGGTCTCTTTATTAGAGTTCACCCATGCAAATAAATAGAGGCCTACAGAGTCACAGATGCTCTATAAATTTAATCTAAGTTATCCCCATCCTGCCGTCTTAAACGTTTCTCCCTAAGATCCTATATCAGAAAGATGGTAGCTATTCAATTTGGCTTTCAAGGCGTCTAGCATTGGGTTTTGCACCACTGGACCAAATTCTGGATCTCAGTTTGATCCAAGGGGTTTAAGAGCATACTCTGTGTGCTGCCTTTTCCCCTTGATCTAGGCACTCTGTGTCGCAATGTTGTTGTTATGGGGATAAAGGCAGAGGGACACACCCAACTGTCAGACAGGGCCCTGTGTTTTGAGCCTCTGTTTTGAGATGTGTACGTGTCCTGAGGCATCATGCTATTTTGTTTCCAAAGGAAACAACAGCATCAGAATAACAGGGTCTTGCCTCCCAGGTGATGAAGAATAATTCATTATTTCAATTAAACTGTTCCCAAACCTGTTGCACTGTCAACCTGTTGCAGTGAATGAAAACTAAGTAGGCCATATTTTTATTTTAAAGGAAAACATTTTCTAGGCAAAGCTGGAAACCATGCGTGACTTGAAGCTGTGGCTAGAATCACTGTTTTCTCCATAGGAGAATTAACAACTAGATCCAGTATGATGGGTATGCTTGTATGGATTGAGAATGATATTAAAGCTATTAACTCTTAGTAAAACCCAAATTAGTTAGCCAAAGGAGTGGCAAGAGAAGCTGAAATACATAAGTTGAATTTTAGTCAGTGGCTCTCGTCCCACCTTCTATCGCAAAACCTTTTAATTTGAATTGCAACAAATAGCACATCTGAATGTGAGTTTCTCTTTCTCATTCTTTGGAATATCCTGGCTCTAGTCAGGGAGGATTATCCATCTGTCCATCCATCCATCCATCCATCCACCCATCCATCCATCCATCTAGTGTCCACTGATGACATACTTAAGATCATTTAAAAATAAAAATGGAATAACTATGGTTCAGGCATCCAAAATGGAACCAGGTGGCCATCATGGATGAGGTTTCAGATGCGTTCCTACATCACTGAGAACTTGACTTTTCTAAACTGCATCAAACTCAAGGACACCACCAGCTGTTTTCCAAACAATATCTGCTAGCTGCTGCTAGCTGTAACCTTGTAGTTTCAAAGCCCTCACCTCCCAGCTTCATAACTATGTAACCATTTCAAACCTCAACCAGTCCCTGCTTAACAAGTAACCTGACTTCTAGCCAGCTCCAATCTTACTTCATGATGAGCAATTTATAATTTGTGTAACCTTGTGTTCCTTTGCCTTTATAATCTTCCCCCATTTTGTAGTCCAGCGGAACACAGTTCAAGCACTTCTTGGAACTGTGTCTCCTGGGCTGCAGTCCTAACAAACTCCAAATAAATGCCTTTTTTTTTGCCTCAACCGGGTCTCTGCTCTTGGAATTTTTCATTAGCACGCCACCTTGTGCTATTTGTGCCTAAACATGGCAGCAAAAAGGGATCAAGGAATGCCAGCTGGACAGGCAGAAGGTGAGTGGTTTTGTTGGTTTGTTGTGCATTGTGTGGTGAATGCATTCACGCTCCTCTAAGAAACATGGGTGCCCTGGCCTGTTTCCCCAGTGTAACTATGACTGACAACACTGATAACTTGTCAGACCCTTTTTGGCCCTTGTTAGGCAGGAAGCACCCCTGTGAATGACATCTTTACTGGAAGTCTCAGAAGGCACTGAGAGGTTTATCAGTCACAGAAAGGAATGAAACTCAGGTGTTTGGAAGACGGCCAAGAGAGTGGGTAGTGAGTGGGAAGTAATTTTCACCTCCAAAGATTACGTTAAGAAGAATAGAAAGGGTCTCAGCCTTTCTTGAAGTTCAGTTATCTGAATCCTTTTGAGAGTTAAGCTTCCATCAGGAGACAGTGGAAACACTTCCTCTGTCTTAGAGATGCTGTATAGTTTTCTTGAGTTTTTTGGTTTGTTTCTTTGCTTGTAAATAATGCCTCACACATTGAGCACTACCAAAGAAGGTGTTCCAGATACTTTCAAATTGCTTCTTAAGACACTAAAGCTGGTTAGGCTTTCAAGGAAATAGTCCTAAAAACTATTCCAGCATTTTTGACCTTAAGAGCAGAGCTCACTAATGTTATGGAATGTATTGCTTGGCAGATCTTAAGCTCAGACCCCTATCCTCCACATCAGTTTGTATCTACTAATACATGTAATAGCTTCTTTTTTGTATCTAAGAAGGTAAAGATAAGAAAGAGAAGGAAAGGAGAAGGATGGAGGAAATGGCATAATGTCTGTTACCCCGTCACTTCCTTGGATTTACTGTAAACTGGTATCTGAAGCCCACAGTATAGCTATAAGGACCAGAGGCTGGCACAACTGTTTTCAAGAAAGAATTTGTGATATTCCAGACCCACCCTGAGCCTGGTTGGGGTTCAGGTGAAAAAGCATAGCAAAGAGTTTGGAAGGCATCATTTTCTCTGTGACTGTAATCAAAAGATCTCAGTAGTCCATGATATTGGCATTAATGGTGACTTTACAGGGGACCTCTACAGGGGTGGCAATCTTGTTGGAAGGGGGTGCTAAGATACTTATTTTGAAATTGATTTTGTGTTCAAACAGACATTTTAACTTAGATTATAAGTATAGTTGGCAGTGGATTCTAGAAGAGCATTGATGGAAATTGTCGGGGAAGGAGGGAACTAAAGCCTACTCCGGTTGTTCCTTGACACCACCAGGCTTGCCATGGTCCTCATGTGAACCCAAATGGTTTAATGGTAGCAGAGAGTGTCTTAAAACAACTTCAGAGAAGTGGACTTTGTGGTCATTCATATATGGAAGTAAGGGCAGGAGAGAAGCAATATGGTAGACACTAGGATGGGGTGAGATCTTCCCTTAGCACAGATATTCAGAACTATATTTGGGTATAACTATAAATGTGAATCTGTTGGTAATGCCTGGTAACATTGGGAGTATATTAAATATTGTCTCATCATTTTAGATTTCTCAGAACCATTACCCGTATATGCTGGTTACTGTGTACTGGTTTGTAATGCAGAACTGCCCTTGAAGGGTACAGAAGTATGTAGAGCATTTTGCTTACTCTACATGGGTCCAAACTTCTTGAGGAGGTTCAATTTAGAACCTAACCACTTCTCCTTGGCCTTTCACTCACTTCTTGAATTATTTGTGTTCTTTGCGTACTTCTTTGAGGTCAAAGAGTTTGTCTCGTTGTTCTTTGTATCTATCAGTAGCTGGAACAAAGTTTTTGTGAAGTAAAAATTCATATTTTATGGCAAGACAAGAAAAATTTAAACATAAAAAAATTTTCTCTGCCCTTTGGCCTCCCCTCTCCCCACACTGTGCATAGTGTATCTGTGTTATGCATCAACCAAACCTCCCACCATTGGTGGAAATACCTGCTCAGTCATAAAGAACAACATTCTCCTAGCATAAGCAAGACAACTCCTTAAAAGCTAAGATTCCTTCTTGATATTGTAAGGGGCCACAGTGATGCTTAAATATGGATTATGTAAACTGTCAATAATACAAAATTTAATGTACAGCCCTCTGTTTCAAAAAACTTATTTAACTGTGCCTTGACTTCTAATGGGCAGAACAGTTCTCAGAGCTTTCTGAGATGCTCTTCCTGGGTTATAATCCTCAAATTTGGCTTGAATAAAAATTTTCCATCTCTTTCTTAGATCAGACTAATTAATTTTTTGTTGACACTTTTTCACATAGGAGATAATAAATGTTTCATAACAAAGATGACTGTGATCTTAGAATATTAGTGGCTGTATTCCTCAGAGCAGGACCCTATTTGTGTTTTTCTGGACCTCTCTGATTCATGACAGAGAGTCCTAATGTGATTCCAGTGTCTCTTATTCTTCCCAAACCTCCTATCCTCACCCCAACCAAGTCAGATTGGGTCTTGACTTTGAACTTGACCCAGCCCCTCAGACTTTTGATAAAGAATTTTCCCTTTACCCCCAGGAGAGATTATTCCTTCTACCACTGTTAATTTTTCCTACAGAATTGCTTTCAGTTCAGCCTTGCTTGCTCTATACCACAGAACCTACTATTCATGATAAAGAAACAAATCCAGGGAGAGAAGGTGGTATGACTATATGTATAAATGTAGGAAAATTTAAGGCATTCTATAGAGGACAGTGAGTAATTCAATATATCTGGTACTGAAAATTCAGGAAGGAAGTCAAAGAATCGAAGTTTAGAAAGCTAACTGGGACATGGAATAAGGAGTTTGGGGTTATGATATAGATAGGAGAGGTTTAAAAAGTATTAGCAAAAAGGAGTGTTCTGAATGAAAATATTCATTACATACAATCAGAAAATGGCCTCCCACCGTACAGTCGATTATATTTGTTCCTCGAGTGTCTTTCTGCAGTTGCATCTCCCAGTAATGGTTCTTCAATTCATTGGAATCTTACTGAACTGGGCACTTAACAAAAACTCATCAATTTTTTTCTGTAGTTTTAGACTGTAATTCACTGAGAATATTGCTAGATTACAATCATCAAACCTCATTCTCTAATCTCAGAAATGATGACTAACGTACTCGTATTTGACCAAGTTTATTCTCAGATTTGTGTTCTGTGTTACAGGAAGTTGAATGATAAATTAAATGCACTTTAATTGGTGGAAAACAGAATCATTATTTTTCTTTTTGCAGGTTTCCTTTGCAAGAAATATTTATTTACAAGATCAAGTGGGAATAGAGTATGGTATTCACAGAGGAAAGCCCAGTGCTCTTGACTCCTTGTTTTTAATCCTCCTTTCAGCATTAAGTATTGGTGCAGAATCCAAGACAGGAGTGTTTAAGGAGGAGGGTATTAGAAGGATGGGGGCAGGGTGAGGGGAGGGTTACTGTATGAGTCACATAATAACCTGTCCCTAAAATCACTCACGTTAAAAGTATGGGTATGAATGTATTTTGAAAGTGTTAAAATATGGAGCAGGATCTTATATAGCTAATTTAGGGCTAAGCTGTTTACTTGATTAAAACTAGCTAAGTGGTTAGTTTGCACTCATAGACATTGGCCAGAAAATTCACACTGGCTGCTTCCATACAATTACAGCTGGCCTCTTTAGCATTTTCTGGATTTCAAGTTTTGCTTTTGTTCCTCTATCAAAATTTATATTCTTGGCTTTCCTTTGGAAAATCAGTGACTGAAATACAAGAGCAGAATATTTGATTGCACTGAGTACTATCTCCATAATGTCGTTCTTAGTGTTTGAGAAGCAACAACTTATTCAAATAACAATGTTATCCGATTAGCATAATCAAGGTTGAAACAGCTCATAAAATACAGGTGGAGATACAGCAGCATAATCAGCAGCTGCGGGTCTGTTCTTTTCCACCTGTGACTGTAAATCAAGTGGTCACCCTGATGAGAGAAAGTTAACAAAAGGTTTTCAGGGACAAAGTTGAGGAGCTCTCTGAACATTTTGGGGAAAAGTTGTTTCCTGGAGAATGTTATTATAAAAGTGAAATAAGTCAAAATGAGATATTTTTCTGATGCACTTAGGAGAACAAATGTGAAAGTTCCTTAAAAGAGACTAGGGGTGGGACTTCCCTGGTGGCACAGTGGTTAAGAATCCGCCTGCCAATGCAGGGGACATGGGTTCGAGCCCTGGTCCAGGAAGATCCCACATGCCGCAGAGCAACTAAGCCCGTGTACCACAACTACTGAGCTTGCACTCTAGAGCCCGCAAGCCACAACTACTGAAGCCCACGTGCCACAACTACTGAAGCCTGTGTGCCTAGAGCCCGTGCTCCGTGACAATGAGAAGCCCACGCACCTGAACGAAGAGTAGCCCCCACTCGCCTCAACTAGAGAAAGCCCACGTGCAGCAATGAAGACCCAATGCAGCCAAAATTAAGTTAAAAAAAAAAAGACTAAGGGTTTCGGATTTCAGCATCAGTCTGCAGATAAAGATCTGGACTGAACATAAAAATGTCCTCCTAGGATATTCTATTATAACTCCCTAAATGGATATTCAAAGTCATGCAATCAGACTTCAAACTAGTTTCAAAGGCAAAGTTAATGAAATGACATGGTATAAATTGATCTTGGTATTTTCTTCATAGTTGTACATTGAAGAGAAAACATTACCAGATAACCAAAAAATCAGGGCAATAATGAATGAATATAAAGAATTTCAACTTTCCTTTCTGGTCACTTCAGAAGCTTAGGCTTTTAATAAAGAGAGAATAAAATAAATCTCAAAGTTTGTCGGTAATCTAGCTGACTCAAGCCCTTAAACCTTAATGAGGCAATCAACAAGATTGAATTAATAGTACTTAATTATTTTACGAAGGAGACATAAGCATTTATTAATTGCCTTTGTAATCTTGGATTGCACCATTGGCCAGTGTAAGGTAACATAGTTACAGTAATAATGATCACTTTTTGAATGCTTGCCATGTGCCTGGCACTTTACATATTTTATTTAATCCTTCCATACAACTGTATGTGGAAGAGTATTATAATTTTAACTTTACAGATGAAGAACAAATGCTCAGAAATGTTAAATAATTTGCTCAGGTCTCACATTTAATCAGTGGCTGAACTGGTGTTCAAATTCAAGTCTCTCTGATTCCAGGTCCCCTTTGCTTTTTTGCAAGATCTTTTATATTGCCTGTGTGAACACTGCAAGTAATAAAAGTTTACATGGGCTTCCCTGGTGGCGCAGTGGTTGGGAGTCCGCCTGCCGATGCAGGGGACACGGATTCGTGCCCCGGTCCGGGAAGATCCCACATGCCGCGGAGCGGCTGAGCCTGCGCGTCCGGAGCCTGTGCTCCGCAACGGGAGAGGCCGCAACAGTGGGAGGCCCGCGTACCGCAAAAAAAAAAAAAAAAAAAAAAAAAAAAAGTTTACAAAAGCATTTCCTACTATTTTCCATTTTTCACAGTGGTATCCTAAGATAAATTCAAGTCTCACTTTGTAGAGTACCTCCCGTCGAGGTTTTACCTTTTGCAGCTAATGCACTTGGAGGGACAGGAACAGATGACCACTGATTTATCTGAGCAGGATGTAAACAAAGTAAACAAAGGTGTACTGAGCATATTCTATGTGTTAGGTGTGTAGGCACAATATCTCTTTTAATCCACATGATAGTCCATTTTGCAGAGAAGGAGGCAGGTTCAGAAAAATTAAGTGGCTTGCCTATCAAGTAGGTGAAGAGCTGGGATTTGAACCTAAGGCTCTCTGACTCCTGGCCCTGCCTCTCCCCTATTTCACACTGTTCTAGGCCTCATAATAGTGCATAGCCTCCTTTGTGGCAACATGTTCTTTATGTTCCTGATAGACCTATTGGTATAGGTTAGAAAATGGAAATGAGTTCTTCTGAGAGCCCCTCTCCTCCCCACAATTCAAGGTATTATGAAAATTATAACAGAGGTCACATGGATCATACTGAATAAACGATGTATCATCTCAGTGAGTATGTTTAAAATGGGGAAATTGACTAGGCAACATTACACATTTTCTGCAGTGGAATTCAGCCATTTTCTTTAGTTTCTTTAGTTAGAAGACATTTTGCAGCTGCAAAAATGAATTTGTGTGTTTTCAAAAAACCAAGGCAATAATGAGAAACATTTTTTAAAAACTGAGCTGTTCATGGGCTGGGTATCAGCCAATCAAGGGGTAAAAAGAAATAGACACACTGGAAGCAGGTTTTGTTTTGTTTTGAATCCTCTGAGGCTTGATTAAAGGAACATGGGCATCTGCCCTTACTTGAATGCTTGTGGCAGTTTAAATTTGTCCTGGCATGATTCAAGTCTCCTGTGGATGAGGGGCATTGGGTGAACTAACAGATCTGGGAATTGGGCCCAGACAGAAATAACAAGTAGGTGCTAATCCACATGAAACCTGAGGCTCTGAAGTGGGCAGCTGTGTCTGAGGTAATTTCTCATCCCTGTGGTGCAACTGTCCTTTGGGTATCCTATGATCTGGGACCTTCTCTCAGGAGAAGCTGGGCAGGTGTTCTCCCTATGAAACTAGACTTAAGTCTTGCCCAGCACTCAAGGAAAAGGCTAGCTGGGGTTTACCCCATGACATCATGGTTGGCTCTGACATGTCATTTTAAGTGGAGGCCTTGAATACAGCCCACCAGTATTGATTTGTAGATATTTACAGGGCATTTTCCCCTATAGTCGGTGCGGAAGCAAACCGTGAGGGAAAACTTGGAATGAATTACATAAATTTGCTGAACCTTAAATCAAATCAAAACATGATTATTTTTATTTTCTACTGAACTGAGAAATTAAAGTTTTTTTTTATTAAACCCTAGTGGGCTGGTTTGAACCTGTAACTAATTCATTGAACTGGAATCAGACTAAAACATCAAAATATTTTCTAAATCACACATGAGTCACCTGAATAATATTCAGTTAGAGTCCCTGGTGCCAAGTGCTTGTTCACTATCAGAACTAAATTCAACTTAATGATTTTTCCCTGCCATGTATCTATCTGTGTGGGGACGGAGACACTGTAAGGGGCAGAGGAAGTAGGACAGAGAGAGAGAATATCTACTAAATCAGTGGTTCAATCATTTCTTTTAGCTGCAAAATTATATTTTATTAAACAAACTCTGACACTGAAATTCAATATCAATCAAATAATTGTGACCCTATGCTGTTTGAAGCAGGGCCTAAGCTCCAAGCCCAGGCAGCTGAACTCTCTCTGATGCCCCTATAAGGAATACCAACATACCATGGAACACAGTTTGAAAAGCCCTGCACTAAATATTGTGCAGGATTTGGGTTCTTTGGCTTCAACCATTCCTTTGTTATATAGACAGTTCCTATAGTTCTGTATTGACATCTCTCCTGAACGCTAATTCCACTTTCAATTGCTAGGTATCCATTGTTCACTTAGAGTCCTTCCTGGCATCCCATACTTAAGTCTAATGTTGAATTGATTCTACATTACCTCAAACAAACTCCTATATTGACTATTTGTGTTAATGGGGCCACCATTCTTTTGGTTAACCAGGCTTGTAACCCAGTTAACTCAGTTAATTTCTTTCTTCTCATATCTAACCAAGAAAGAATCAATTTTCTACCTTGTTATGGTCCAATTAATGCAGTCTAGGTTGGCGTCAGGCTTGGTCTAGGATACTTTACCCAGATTTGGGGTGAAGAGTGGGGTCAGTAAGAGGTGCTTGGACAAGGAGGGGCCAGCAAGTGCCTCAGAAAAGGATACAAAGCGAAGCTGAGGCAGCATTTAGAGAGGCTTTCAGGAGTCACAGCAAGGCCAGGGCTCAGACCTGGGCAACTAGGAGAGCATCATCAGTCGTGGTGATTGGTTCCACCCCGGGTTCGGTGAGCCTCACCTGGGTTGTCTTCAAGGCATCCCATGGCCTCAGGCAATCAGAGAGCTAGGTTCTTCTTTTGGCTCTACTTTTATTAGCTATATGAACTTGAGCAAACAATTTTCTGAGACTCAACATTGAGGATAGTGGTTCCTTTCCTGCCTTCTTTGAGTTTGTGGTTAGAATTAAACAAAATAATAATGAAACATCATAAATTTTAAAGTGCATGGTGGTAGCATGAGTGGTTAGATCTCTGAACTCAGCTTTCCATTTGTTTCATTCATTCAAATATTTACCAAGCATCCAGTGTGACCAGGTACTAGGCACTCAGCAGTACAATGGTAAACACAACCTCTACCTCTTAGGAACAGATTCTGTCCCTGCAGAGTAGATGGGGAGGCACATTTTAAACAAATTATTACACAGCTAATAATAGTTTTCAAATATATTATACTCACTAACTGCTGATCTTGTTCTAAGTCTTTAATTCATTTAATCCTCATAACAACTCTGTGAGAGAGGCAATAATAGCCCCCCCGTTTTACAGATGGGGAAATTGAGGTCCATAGAGATTAAGCAGTTTGCTCCAGGGGGTCTTACAGCTAGTAAGTGGCAGAGCCAATAAAATAACCCAATCAGTCTGACTCTAGATTGCATGCTTACCCTGATGATCACTATACCAAACTACCCCCCCACATATGACCTAGTACATCTGGTGGGTGACAGAAGTCACTCCCGGATTCCACAGTTAACTACTTCTGTGATCTTTAGTTCCCTCCCTAAAATAGGGGATAATATTAATGCTTATTCTGAGAATAAGATGAGATAATACTCGTAAAAGACAGTATTATCTGTAACATAGTAACTGACATCATAAACCTACAGTAAATATTCATTTTAATTATTGACTATGATAAAAGCAATGAAAAAAAAGTGCAGGGTGCTATCAGGAAGTAAAACAGGAAGACCTAGTCTAGATTGGCCGAAAAGAGCAGGACAATACTCCTGGAAGAAATATTTAGGCTGAGAACCAAAAGATGAAATAAGAACAAAGATGTCAGAAGGGGAAGGGTCAAGGGAGCCGGATGTGAAAGGACACTGGACAAGAAGGCCTTTAGCTCCTTCGAGGAACAGAGAGGAAGCCAGAGTGGCTGAAATGGATGGAGCAAGAGAAGGAGTGGGCAGTTAGGCTGGAGAGGTGGAGAGGGGAACTTCTCCATCTGTTCCTCCCTTGTCATTTCCACTGCCATCGTGCTAATTCGAGCCCTATTATCTCAGGCTGAAATTAGTTCAGTGACTTTCTAATTATTCTTCCTGTCTGTACTCTCTTGTATCTTCTGTTCATTGTGCCTGTACCTGGCAGATGAAGGGCTTAAAGCATTTCTTTGATCATGGCACTGCCCTACCAAAGACCTTCAAAAGTTTGCCGTTGTCTATCAAACTCCAAACTCCTTAACCAACCATGCAATGGCATTTCCAAACTGGCTTCTGCCTGTTTAGGGTCTTTTTTTCTCACAGCTTGCCCAAAACTTTTAACAATCTTGCTCCACCCTTCTCTGCCTGGAATGTACCCCTCTTCCTTTTTGTTTCCAGTCTGGACCCGTGTAACTCCTATTTATCTTTCATTGTCTATCAAACGTCTTTTCCATGAAACCATCTGAGGTCATGTCAGCCAGAAGTTATGTCCTTGTACTTAAAATGTTATACCTTTTTGGTTATATTTCCTAGGTATAACTTTTTCCTCTAAAAAGGAACAAAAATAAAAATGTGTTTTTTTTTAATTTTTAAAAACTACATATAGAAAAGTATGAAAAATCACCCATAATTCTATTACCCAATCTAGCTATTGTTAACATTTTGGCACATTTTTTTCCAGTGGCACGTTGGAGATTGAGAAATTAATTCTTATATAACTTTCACTATATTCTCGTGTCCATAAAATCTTTGAAAATATTCTTTTAAGGGCTGTATAATATTCAAGTGTAGGAATATACCATAGCATATTTAACCATTCCCCTATGGGAGGTTAAGTTTCTTTGTCCACAGAAAGAGTCAATGAGAATGCCTTTCTCCTAGGGTTGCTGTGAAGATTAAATGAAACATATATTAAAGCCCTTAGAACAGTACCTAAGATGTGGTAGATGATCAGTAAATGATGACCATTGTTCCTTTTATTTTGTGAGAAAATTTCCCCATGATTCATCTACTCTCAGCTGAGAGATAGAACATGAAGTGGGGAAGGAGAGGATTCTCTTCTATATGGGGCTTCTCTGTGCCCCTAAAAGAAATCATGGTTCTGCCTATGAGAAACAGAAAGTGTCTATTTCTCCCACAAGAAAATGACTCTGAGACTAAGTAGAAATTATCCAAGAAATGCAAATTTGTATTCTTAGCAATTTGTTGGGTCAAGGAAGGAGGTTGGAAGCTTTAGTAAAATGTGGTTTGGAGATGATGGTGATTAAATTCACTTATGATTTCTATGGGCCTTATTTCCATATACAGTTGTAAATTGACTTTAGACTTTTCTAGCTTAATTGTTGCAAGCAGAGATACCTTTGGGCCTAGTTTTTTCATACTCTAATAAATCTTCATAGTAAAATGTCTTTAAGGTGGTCTTATTTATTGCAATACTCCCAACTTGATTGCAAGTTCAAGGGCATTCCCATCTCTGTTGGTATTTAGAGCCCATAAATCGTTGATAATTTCACCTGGCAGATGTCTTTAACCAAGAGTGACACGTTTAGTCCTTTGGGTGTTTCTTTAGGTTTCTATCCCCTTGGCCACAACTGAGCAGCCTGCTTGAGGACACTTTTGTTCTCTTCATTTCAATATCCATGTGACTTCTGCCTTTTATTCTTAGAGGACATGAGCAGTTCCGTATTTTAAATATACATGTAATGCCTGCAGTGGATGGAGGGGAGTGTATGAGGCCTTCTAACCTTGCTCTCCTTCCTCCACCAGACTGCAAACTCTTTGAAGCCAGGGGCCATGTAATGCTCTACTCTGTATCCTCAGAACCTAACCTATGTCTGATACATGGTAGCTTTGTGATAAAGTATTAGATGAGAGAATTAATTAATGATGATCCTAACCCTGACTATTAGTTACAGAAACTTTTTAGGACATGGGCTTTAGAATCAAAGAGAGCTAGGTTTTAATTCCAGTTCCCCCCATCACTGGCTGTGTATTCCTAGACAATTCATTTTTCCTCCCTAGCCCCAATTTCTTATCCAGTGGGGAAAATAACTCTTACCTTGCCATAGGTCTAAAGGAAATAATATGAGTGAGAGGGTTTGACACAGAGTACACATATAATAAAGCGATATCTTCCCTTCCTTTTGGAGACATCTCAATTCAAATTCCATTTTTTATTCTCTTTGCCTCTTCTCTGAGACTAAAATTTAGAAGAGAACAAAACTATGCAAGGGAAAGGCTATAAAGCATTAGGAAGATTAGAAAGTGGGCATTGAGATTCTTCCAAACCTCTTTCTGATTTTCCTTCAGTCACTTTAATTTTATAAAAATATGTTTCTGTTTGTCAGTCAGACAGATTACCTTCTCTCAACCTCTGTATTTCTCACTTGGGAGTTTTAAGTGAGAAAGAGGCATGAAGAGAGTGAGGGAAAGTGTCAAAACTCTCCATGCTTGTTTTCAGAATGCAAGAATGAGGCTTCCTTGGCCTGTCTTGTTAGCTATGTACTTGGTCTGTCTTTCTCTAGAAACAGGGTGAGGTTGGAATAGCATCAGAAAGTATGGTTCAGCATATAAATGTGGTGAGATGGGTTCTGAGGATAAAATTAAATACTTCATGTAAAGAAAATCTTAGCATGGTATCTGAGACACAGTGAGCTCCAAATAATAGGAATATTTGTGACAGTGACTGGTAATGATGATGATGATGGTGGTGTGGTGGTGGTTAGATGGAAAGCCCCACCAAAACAAGTAAAAAAGTTGTATTATTTGTGTTGATTTTTTTAAACCATTTTATTGAGGAGTGATTGACATATAAAAAGCTGTTTATATTTAATGTATACAACTCAAGTGTGGGGTGATTTTTTTCTTTTTAATGTGGAAAAGAATTTAAAATTGGAGAGACATAATTTGATATTGGTTAAAATTTTTTCTTATTTTTGCTTATTTATTACCTATAGGAAATAAAATTAAATTTATTATTTTTACTTACAAATACCATCTATAAAATGATTATAATTTTGTTGAAAATCTATCTATAATTTTTCTATAGGTGTACATGCATTTGAAATGTTATCATGAGTTGTATCATGTTTTCTTAATGTCAAGGATGATTTCTTCTGGACAACAGATTTTCTTTCATGTTATTTTAAAACTTTCACCCTTGCATTTTTGAAAGCAATTTAATTGCTTTTAATTAAAAAATGGTAATAAAATTAAAAAATTTTAAAAATGGTAATAAAATTTCTTTAGAATAACATGGTGATTTTAAAAAACAAACAAACATTATTAGAGGCAAATATTCCCAAATCCTAGTAATAATTAATTCTGCACCATAAGAATTTGGATAATTCTTATTTATTTTTGTGTTCCTTTTAGAATATAACACCCACACTAAAAATCAAATTAAAGGGTGCCAATATCTAAGCAAACAAACAAACAAAAAAGTAAAACATAACTGCCACCCCTGCCCCATGCCACATTTCCCCAGTGAGAGAGATAGATGTCTACCTAGTTCTAAAATCTCTCTAGGAAAGAAGACCGAATTATTCCTCTAGTCACCCATTCCAGCCTAGTCTAGTGAGAAAGGAATGGGTTGAAGATAAGATATCTAGGTCCCATTTTCCATTTTCACAAATCATTTGGTATGAATCTGTAGGCATATCACTCTCTTTTTCGATTTTTCCATCTATGAAATGGGGATTATATGGGAACATGTGTATATGTATAACTGATGCACTTTGCTGTAAAACAGAAACTAACACACCATTGTAAAGCAATTATATTCCAATAAAGATGTTAAAAAAAAAAAGAAAAACCAACCCTAAGTAAAGTTTAGGGTTGTTTTAACAAGTGAATAAGAAACAGTTCAAGCATTTCAACTTTAACACTATGTCTTGACAGATCAAATGATTTTTACCAGCCTGTGGGTGAAACTGTAAAACGTTTCTTGGGTTAAAAATCTCTTGGAAGTCCAATTTTTCCCAAAGCATTTATGCTGTTTGTTGATTTCCTTTAGAAGCTTGAATTTAATTTTCTTATCTTGCCTATTTTGCTCTGACTTCTCTTTGAGGCTCTATATCCCATGACTATCTATAATTTTATTTCTCCTCAAAATATATTTTCAGGTTTGTTTAGAATTATTCATAACATGGACCCATATTTTTAAGTTCTCCTACTCCCTTTGTGTTTTCTGGGTCTCCTACCACATACACATTCAAATTTTATTTAAAGGAGAACCCTGGACCTACCACAGAAATGGCATTCCTCCAAGCTGAGTTAGCAACATGAATTCCATGAATGTTGATCTACTCTTTTCATTAAAGCATTAAAAGAAAATCTAGTTTTGAAGGACTGTATTAACAAGATACCGGAACACAGAAGGAAATTACTCATGTTAGATATTCACTGGTTTAACCTCAGTGATTATGAATGGTTTCTTTGTTTTCAGTATTTGCTGATAAATCAACTTGCAAACCTGACACATATGAACATGCACACACATTTTCTGCACAAACTTTGAAGGACTAACGCAAACTGAAGTGATAATGGCATTTGCTTTATTCTCCACCTTGGCAATCCCATGTATAAATTCTCAACTAAAATAAGATACTTCCACTGCTGAGAATGAGAAACAAACAGCACTAATTGTAGGCCTGAAATGTGGCCCCTTTAAGAACAAGAAGTGAGCGGGCTGTTGTAACCAGAGGTTTAAAGAGGTTCAAGGGCATTTTAAGCACAAAAACTTTAGTTTTAAGCATGCAATAATATACCCCACCCACAATTCTTCTTGTCTTTTGATTTCTTAATTTATTATATATTTCCCCTCAACCATCCCATACATTTCAAATTCTTTAGAACTTAGTCAAAAGATCTTTCTTCTAGGAAATCCATCCCATTTGCCACTGTACAGTGCCTTTTATTACACCTGACTAACCACTGAGTTTCTGTGTTAAATCCATGGTGTCATCTTCACCTCCCTGTAACAGCTGTATGCTGCAGTGGAAATAGTACTGGTCCAAAATCCGGCACTGGATCTTGTTTTAAAAAGGTACTTGGGCTTCCCTGGTGGCGCAGTGGTTGAGAATCTGCCTGCCGATGCAGGGGACACGGGTTTGTGCCCCAGTCCGGGAAGATCCCACATGCCACGGAGTGGCTGAGCCCATGAGCCATGGCCACTGAGCCTGTGCTTCCGGAGCCTGCACTCTGCAACGGGAGAGGCCACAACAGTGAGAGGCCCGCGTACAGGGAAAAAAAAAAAAAAAAAGGTACTTCACAGACATTCACAGAAAGATAGAGAAGATGAAAAGGCAGAGGGCTATGTACCAGATGAAGGAACAAGATAAAACCCCAGAAAAACAACTAAATGAAATGGAGATAGGCAATCTTCCAGAAAAAGAATTCAGAATAATTATAGTGAAGATGATCCAGGACCTCGGAAAAAGAATGGAGGCAAAGATCGAGAAGCTGCAAGAAATGTTTAACAAAGATGTGGAAGAATTAAAGAAGAAACAAACAGAGGTGAACAACACAATAACTGAAATGAAAAATACACTAGAAGGAATCAGTAGCAGAATAACTGAGGCAGAAGAAAGGATAAGTGACCTGGAAGACAGAATGGTGGAATTCACTGCTGCGGGACAAAATAAAGAAAAAAGAATGAAAAGAAATGAAGACAGCCTAAGAGACAAGAAAAATTATTGAAAGCAGCAAGGGAAAAATGACAAATAACATACAAGGGAACTCCCATAAGGTTAACAGCTGATTTCTCAGCAGAAACTCTACAAGCCAGAAGGGAGTGGCATGATATACTTAAAGTGATGAAAGGGAAGAACCTACAACCAAGATTACTCTACCCAGCAAGGATCTCATTCAGATTCAATGGAGAAATCAAAAGCTTTACAGAGAAGCAAAAGCTAAGAGAATTCACCACCACCAAAGCAGCCCTACAACAAATGCTAAACGAACTTCCCTAAGTGGGAAACACAAGAGAAGCAAAGGACTTACAAAAACAAACCCATAACAATTAAGAAAATAGTAATAGGAACATACATATTGATAATTACCTTAAACATGAATGGATTAAATGCTCTAACCAAAAGACACAGGCTTGCTGAATGGATACAAAAACAAGACCCATATATATGCTGTCTACAAGAGACCCACTTCAGACCTAGGGACACATACAGACTGAAAGTGAGGGGATGGAAAAAGATATTCCATGCAAATGGAAATCAAAAGAAATCTGGAGTAGCGATACTCATATCAGATAAAATAGATTTTAAAATAAGAAATGTTACAAGAGACAAGGAAGGACACTGTGTAATCATCAAGGGATCAATCCAAGAATAATATATAACAATTATAAATATATATGCACCCAACATAGGAGCACCGCAATACATAAGGCAACTGCTAACAGCTCTAAAAGAGGAAATCAACAGTAACACAATAATAGTGGGGGACTTTAACACCTCACTTACACCAATGGACAGATCATCCAAACAGAAAATTAATAAGAAAACACAAGCTTTAAATGACACAATAGACCAGATAGATTTAATTGATATTTATAGGACATTCCATCCAAAAACAGCAGATTATACTTTCTTCTCAAGTGCGCATGCAACATTCTCCAGGATAGATCACATCTTGGGTCACAAATGAAGCCTCAGTAAATTTAAGAAAACTGAAATCATATCAAGCATCTTTTCTGACCACAACGCTATGAGATTAGAAATCAATTACAGGGAAAAAAACGTAAAAAACACAAACACATGGTGGCTAAACAATACGTTACTAAATAACCAAGAGATCACAAGAAATCAAAGAGGAAATCAAATACCTAGAGACAAATGACAATGAAAACGCGATGATCCAAAACCTATGGGCTGCAGCAAAAGCAGTTCTAAGAGGGATGTTTATAGCAATACAATACTACCTCAAGAAACAAGAAACATCTGAAATAAACAATCTAACGTTACACCTAAAGGAACTAGAGAGAGAAGAACAAACAAAACCCAAAGTTAGCAGAAGGAAAGAAATCATAAAGATCAGAGCAGAAATAAATGAAATAGAAACAAGGAAACAATAGCAAAGATCAATAAAACTAAAAGCTGGTTCTTTGAGGAGATAAACAAAATTGATAAACCATTAGCCAGATTCATCAAGAAAAAGAGGGAGAGGACTCAAATCAGTAAACTTAGAAATGAAAAAGGAGAAGTTGCAACAAACATAGCAGAAATACAAAGCATTCTAAGAGACTACTACAAACAACTCTATGCCAATAAAATGGGCAACCTGGAAGAAATGGACAAATTCTTAGAAAGGTATAACCTTCCCAGACTGAACCAGGAAGAAACAGAAAATATGAACAGACTAATCACAAGTAATGAAATTGAAACTGTGATTAAAAATCTTCCAGGAAACAAAAGTCCGGGACCAAATGGCTTCACAGGTGAATTCTATTAAACATTTAGGGAAGAGCTAACACCCATCCTTCTCAAACTCTTCCAAAAAACAGCAGAGGAAGGAACACTCCCAAACTCATTCTATGAGGCCAC
>NC_041214.2:71866086-71895700 GCF_002837175.3 Physeter macrocephalus | reverse complement strand
ATGGCATTTTTTACAGAACTAGAACAAAAAATCTTAAAATTTGTATGGAGACACCAAAGACCCCGAATAGCCAAAGCAGTCTTGAGGGAAAAAAACGGAGCTGGAGGAATCACACTCCCTGACTTCAGACCATACTACAAAGCTACAGTAATCAAGACAGTATGGTACTGGCACAAAAACCAAAATATAGATCAATGGAACAGGATAGAAAGCCCAGAGATAAACCCACGCACCTATGGTCAACTAATCTATGACAAAGGAGGCAAGGGTATACAATGGAGAAAAGACAGTCTCTTCAATAAGTGGTGCTGGGTAAACTGGACAGCTACATTTAAAAGAATGAAATTAGAACACTCCCTGACACCATACACAAAAATAAACTCAAAATGGATTAGGGACCTAAATGTAAGATCGGGCACTATAAAACTCTTAGAGGAAAACGTAGGAAGAACGCTCTTCGACATAAATCACAGCAAGATATTTTTTGATCCACCTCCTAGAGTAATGGAAATAAAAACAAAAATAAACAAATGGGACCTAATGAAACTTAAAAGCTTTTGCACAGTAAAGGAAACCATAAACAAGACGTATGGAGGTTCCTTAAAGAACTAAAAATATAATTATCATATGATCCAGCAACCCCACTACTGGGCATATACCCAGAGAAAACCATAATTCAAAAAGACACATGCACCCCAATGTTCATTGTAGCATTATTTACAATAGCCAGGTTATGGAAGCAACCTAAATGCCCATCAACAGATGAATGGATAAAGAAGATATGGTACATATATACAGTGTAATATTACTCAGCCATAAAAATGAATGAACTTGGGTCATTTGTAGAGACGAGGTTGCATCTAGAGACTGTCATGCAGAGTGAAGTAATTCAGAAAGAGAAAAACAAATATCGTATATTAATGCATGTTTGTGGAACCAAGAAAATGGTACAGATGAAACAGTTTGCAGAGCAGAAATTGAGACACAGAAGTAGAGAAAAAATGAATGGACACCAAGGGGGGAAAGAGTCAGGGGGTGGGCGTTGTGGTGTGATGAATTGGGAGATTGGGATTGACATGTATACACTGATGTGTATAAAATGGATTAGTGATAAGAAAAAAAAAATAAATAAAAAATAAACATTAAAAAAAAGGTACTTGACAGCAGTCAAGGTATTAAATCTTTTAGGGCCTCTTTTATTATTGATCAGTAAAGAAAGTGGGTTGAATTTGATCACATCTGAGCTTTCGTTAACCTTATGATTCTGTTGGTCACCCATTGTATTAGAGTTATCAGTGTAATGTGTCATGTTTACAGAATTCTTAGGCTAGCCAGGGCTTTAGAGATCATCTAACCAAACTGAGTAATTTTACTAACTAGGAAACTGATGGATTAAATGATTTACTTTTCATCGAATAAGTTAGCCAGGAACAGGACCAGATTATGGACTTTCTCATAATGCAAATAACTGCAAAGTGAATATCATTAGTTGCTAACAAATCCGATGAATGATTTAGTAAGGGGAATGCTAGCAGGTATTAGTTAAATAATATTTTCTGGATTTCTCTAAGTTTAAAAGTCAAATCTTGTCAGCCCAAATTTGTGAATTACATTTACACATTTTTTAGTTCATTAAAAAAAATCCATAAAGCATTTAAACTTATATTTGATTATGTGAACTAAAACCATAGGGTAAACTTAAGTTATGAGGCAAGAGTAATGTGGATTTCAGATGTTTCAAAGTGCTGCTGGCTATATGCTGTAAAATATTCATGGTTCTGGGTTACATTGTGTTTTCCCCCAGGTTTAATCGCTTCTTTCAGCATGTTTCTGTAGTGAATGATAATTCAGTTAACCTCTGTTTGTCGCCTTATCTTTCGTATTTTGGAATTAATTTTATAATTTCTCTGGATCACATCTGACTGTCTGTGTTGTCTCCACAATACTCTCACACTCCTCTCTGGCTTCATGTCTCTCCTGTGGTCTAATTCTCTCAGCCCTAAATAGTGCTTACATTTTATCAGGGTACAGCACTCCCATTTGCTTTGCCCCAGAGGGGTGAGACTATTAGGGAGGGATGGGCAGGGATGAGGACATGTTGAGGATGGGGTGATGAGAGAAAAAGAGGAGAAACAAAGTGCTCCTGAGGGAAGAAGTGAGCAGAGTCATAGCTGTTGGGCCAGCCTACTGAGCTTCTCCAGAAAAGGACTGCCACAGCTGCCTTGAAATGGCTCTGGGTCTCCTCAGTATGAGGACTCTTGTTCTGGGGTTTTGAACTATGTTACAGGCACTCTCTTCCAATATATGTGTAATGTCAGTTTCACTTATCCGCATTTGAGTTTGCTTTCCCATAGGCATGACATTTTCAAATGTCCCTGTACATAGAACTAAAGTGCTTAAACTAGAGAATCAGCAGTAGAATTTCCAATTCACAACAGAATTTCCACTGCGCAGAATACAGTCTCATCAGCCTGGTACTACATCCGGTTATCCCTCTTATCATTCAATTAAAGCGTCCTCCAGCTTTAAGTTCACAGCACTTCTTGTTTTTACAGCCGGTGGCTGCCGGTGACCCTCTGTTCCCTGTCCTTTCCATTTGCAGAGGCACTTCCTCCTTCTGTAAGCTCTCTCTTCTGTGCATTTCTTGGGCACTTTTGGTTGCCTCTCTGACTGTTTTAGTCTCCCTTTTTGGCTTTTTTGCCCATTCCTCAGATTATCATTTGATTGTTTATTTTTGTTTGCTTTGTTTTATTTTGTTTTGTTTTCTTTTCAGGATTTTGTTCTCAGCTTCTTCTTTTCTTATCTGCATGTTCTCTCTGGGCCATTTCTATGGCTTCAATCTCTATTGCTAATCCTTATTCCATACCTTCCCAGGACCTTAGCCTGTGCCTCCAGCCTATTTAAAAATTTCCTCTATCTCCTAAGCAACATACATTTGATATATACATTTGAAATAAGATCCATTTGATTATTACTTCCTACTTACGTGACCCATAAGCACCACCCTCGACCCAAATGCCATTTTCTGTCCCAAATCATCTCCTCCTTTTCCCCCGTCTCAGGGAATAACACAATCCTTTTCTACACTCAGAACACCCCATCACCCTCCATCTGCAGTTGGTCATTGAGAACTGTCAGTTCTGCAGTTTCCATACCTCTTCTTCACCACTCCTACCCCTCTAGTCCAGGCTGCTGCCATCTCTTTCTTTCTTTCTCTTTTTTAAAAAAAATTTATTTATTTTTTGGCTGCGGTGGGTCTTCACTGCTGTGCGCAGGCTTTCTCTAGTTGTGGTGAGCGGGGGCTATTCTTTGTCGTGGTGCGCGGGCTTCTTATTGTGGTGGCTTCTCTTGTTGCGGAGCACGGGCTCTAGGCATACGGGCTTCAGTAGTTGTGGCACGTGGGCTCAGTAGTTGTGGCTTGTGGGCTCTAGAGCGCAGGCTCAGTAGTTGTGGTGCACAGACTTAGTTGTTCCGCAGCATGTGGGATCTTCCCAGACCAGGGACTGAACCTGTGTCCCCTGCATTGGCAGGCGGATTGTTAACCATTGTGCCACCAGGGAAGTCCCATGCCATCTCTTTCTATAATGGCCATTTGGGGGGATATGCTGCAATCCCTAACTCTGCCATATTAATGGTTGTCAGTAGGTGGTCCCCAGACCAGTTTCATCAACATCACATGGGAGCTTGTTTGAAATGCACATTCTCCAGGGCTTAAACATCATAAACTCTGGGGGTGGGCCTAGATCTCTGTGCTTTAACAAGCCCTCCAGGTAGCTTTGGTGTTCACTGAAGTGTGAGAACTTCTCACCAACCTCATTGTCCAACTCACTTCACGTTCATCCTACTGAACTATCGTCATTTACCCACCATGGCAGCCTCTCTACAGCCGCAGGGCCTTTGTACGTGCTGCTTCCTCCTCCTCTTCCCCTGGCTGACTCCTTCCCATCCCTCAGGCTCTAGTGAGGTGCCATTTCCCCTGGAGAGCCTCCCCCAATATCCAGGGCTCAAGTAGGGGCTTGTCCTAAGTGTCCCACAGTGTTCTGCAGCAACATATACTTTTCATTGACCTCCATTATCATAATTGCTTGTTACTTGCCTGTCATATCCTCTAGAAACTGCCAGAGGATTTGGATCATGTTTATTCTATTCACTAAAGCTTTCCCAGCAGCTAGGATTATTCCAGGCACATAGTAGGTGATACACACAAAAAAAGTTTTGGGCAAATTATTCTGGTTTGAGGCCTTTTTCACTCTGGGTTCATGTTGCCCTACAGCTACATGTTGAAACTACTCCAGATTGGCAGTCTTTTCTAATTCCCCAAACCTGCTTTTTACCCTGTATTCCAGGCCTCTGCCATATCAGCTAACGCATCTGAGCTGGTGACTATGATGTTATCCTTGATCCTTCCTTCTCACCTCCTCCTCCTCCCAACCAGATTAAGACAGTCAGTAGGCCTCTTGAGAAAAAATTATGCAGAAGTCTGTAATTAATTATAGAGAAGCCTAACAATTCAGTCTGGCAGAAAACCCTTTAAGTCAGCTACTCTCCTCTATTCTTTGCCAAGACTACTCAAGGTGGGCAGGTAGTTACTGGCCAGATATTTGTGTAATGGCTTCCTTTTGTTGCCTTTGTTCTTTTCTGGTCCCAACTAATTGCTTGCGAGTGCCACTGTTATTTCTCCACTTCTGATAGGAACCTTCTTTACTGATTTGTAAAATTTAGGTAATGGCAGAATTTACTGGTGTTGCTGTCCTGTGGTTCCTTTTCCCTTTCTCTCTCTCACTCTTTCTCTCTCTCTCTCTCTCTCTCTCTCCAAATCAGCAAATTCCCACCCCCCAACTTTTCTAAATAAATTCTTATGTAGAACTTCATTTTATAAAATAGATAAAGCTTTTTTTTATAAGGATACATTTATTTTCCAATGTGTAGCTTTAACTGATTAAAAGTCAAAGTATTCCTTAAAAAATTAAAATTACCATATGATCCTGCAGTCCCACTTCAGGATATATATCCCAAAGAACTGAAAGCAGAGTCTTGAAGAGATACTTCAATGTATCTCCATGTTCAAAGCAGCACTCTTCACTATAGACAAGAGGTAAAAGCAACCCAGATGTCCTTCAACAGACAAATGGATAACAAAATGTTTATGTATGTGTACATACAAATGTATACACATGTAATGGAATATTATTCAGCCTTAAGAAGGAAGGACATTCTAACACATGATATAACATGAGTAAACCTTGAGGACATTATGTTAAGTGAAATAGGCCAGTCAAAAAAAGGCAAATTCTGTATAATTCCACTTTTATGAGGTATCTAGAGTAGTCAGACTCATAGAAACAGAAAGAACAGTGGTTGCCAGAGGATGGCGCTGTCGTTTAATGGAAAGAGAGTTTCAGTTGCAAAATGAAAAAGTTCTGGAGGTTGCTTGCACAACAATGAGAGTATACTTAACACCACTAAATTGTACACTTAAAAATGGTTAAAGTGGTAAATTTTATCTTATATGTATTTTGCCACTATTTTCTTAAAAAGTAAATGTACAAGAAAAAAAAGTCAATGTATGAGAATGAGTTTGAGGAGCACAAATATTTGAAATTTGGGGTCATGGGTGGCCATTCCTTTTTAACATTCAATGTGTGTTCTGGTTTGGTTGTATAGTATTTTTTTAAAAAGTCCTGTAGCCTGGTGACTTTTTCCTCGATCCCCCTGCTCCCCACCTTTTTAAAAAAACAGCTTGCCATATAATCCCAGGCTATTCGCCTTTTAAAGATCTCTGGAATTGCATTGAATCTGTAGATTACCTTGGATAGTATAGTCATTTTGACAACATTGATTCTTCCAATCCAACAGCGTGCTATATCTTTCCATCTGTTTGTGTCATCTTTGATTTCTTTCATCAGCATCTTATAGTTTTTGGAGTACAGGTCTTTCACCTCCTAACGTAGGTTTATTCCTAGGTATTTTATTCTTTTTGATGCGATGGTAAATGGGGTTGTTTCCTTAATTTCTGTTTCTGATCTTTCGTTGTTAGTGTATAGAAATGCAACAGATTTCTGTGTATTAATTTTGTATCCCGCAACTTTACTGAATTCATTGATGAGTGCTATTAGTTTTCTGGTAGCATCTTTACTACCCGAGGCAATCCCTTTACTATTCAATGCAATTCCTATCAAATTACCAATGGCATTTTCACAGAACTAGAACAAAAAATTTTTTAAATTTGTATAGAAACACAAAAGACCCCAAATAGCCAAAGCAATCTTGAGAAAGAAAATGAAGCTGGAGGAATCAGGCTCCCTGACTTCAGACTATACTACAAAGCTACAGTATTCAACAGTATGGTACTGGCACAAAAACAGAAATATAGATCAGTGGAACAGGATAGAAAGCCCAGAAATAAATGCATGCACCTATGGTCAATTAATCTATGACAAAGGAGGCAAGAATATACTATGGAGAAAAGATAGTCTCTTCAATAAGTGGTGCTGGGAAGACTGGACAGCTACATGTCAAAGAATGAAATTAGAACATTCTCTAGCACCATGCACAAAAATAAGCTCAAAATGGATTAAAGATCTAAATGTAAGACCTGATATTATAAAACTCCTAGAGGAAAATATAGGCAGAACACTCTTTGACATAAATTGCAGCAATATCTTTTTGGATCCTTCTCCTGTAGTAATGGAAATAAAAACAAAAATAAACAAATTGGACCTAATTAAACTTAAAAGCTTTTGCACAGCAAAGGAAACCATAAAGAAAATGAAAAGACAGCCCACAGAATGGAAGAAAATATTTGCAAACGATGTGACCGACAAGGGATTAATTTCCGAAATATACAAACAGCTCATGCAGCTCAATATCAAAAACAAACAAACAAACAAAAAATCCAATCAAAAAATGGGCAGAATATCTAAGTAGACATTTCTCCAAAGAAGACATACAGGTGGCCAAAAAGCACATGTAAATATGCTCAACATCGCTAATTATTAGAGAAATGCAAATCAAAACTATAATGAGGTATCACCTCACACCAGTCAGAATGGCCATCATCAAAAAGTCTATAAACAACAAATGCTGGAGAGGGTGTGGAGAAAAGGGAACCCCCTACATTGTTGGTGGGAATGTAAATTGGTACAGCCACTATGAAGAACTGTATGGAGGTTCCTTAAAAAAGTAAAAATAGAATTACCATATGACCTAGCAATCCCACTCCTGGGCATATATCCAGAGAAAACCATAATTCAAAAAGAGTCATGCACCCCAATGTTCACTGCAGCACTATTTACAATAGCCAGGACATGACATGGACGCAACCTAAATTTCCATCAACAGAGGAATGGGTAAAGAAGATGTGGTACATATATACAATGGAATATTACTCAGCCATAAAAAAGAATGAAATAATGCCATGTGCAGCAACATGGTTGGACCTAGAGATTGTCATACTGAGTGAAGTAAGTCAGACAGAGAAAGACAAATATCATATGATATCGCTTATATGTGGAATCTAAAAAAAGAGTACAAATGAACTTATCTACCAAACAGATATAGGGTTACAGATGTAGAAAACAAACTTATGGCTACCAGGGGGTAAGGGGGGGTGATAAATTGGAAGACTGATATTGACATATACACACTGCTATATATAAAATAGATAACTAGTAAGGTCCTACTGTGCAGCAGAGAGAACTCTACTCAATACTCTGTAATGGCCTATATGGGAAAAGAATCTGAAAAAGAATAGATATATGTATATGTAAAAAAAAAAATCTCAGAAGAATACTAAATTAAATTGGAAACATAAATTCAACCTTTGCTGATGTGTTAAAATTTGTTCTATATCACATTGGAATTTTTTTTTGGTCAATTATTCTTTTTAACACTAATTAAATGTTTCTAAAAAAATGGAAGGCAAATGTTTTGTATCTCTTGCAAAAACTCCATAAAACCTTAAAGTTTTGGTGAACAATGCTTTGAACACCACTGCTCTAATAGACTACACTAGTTTCTTACTTGGTTTCCACCTCTCTCCATCAGTTCTCCACACATCTGCTAGACTCACCTTTCTAAAACATAGAACTGACCTTGACATTTCTCTGTTCAAACATCCTCAGCATAACTTTATCTCTGTAGTGTGGTGCTCAGCCCCAGCTTTACCTGGTTAGCACTGAGAATTGTCACTTCAGGACCTTCCCCAGGTCAAATAATTCAAATCTCTTAGGATGGGGTCTGAGTATATTTCAGATGCTCCTCTAGTGTAAGGTGCAGCCAGAATTGAGAAGAACTGACTTAAAGGAAATTGTACACACTCCTTAACATGCCTCACAAGACCCTCAGGATTTCATCTTTCCCCAGTTGTACTTAATTTCAACATAGTCCTGCATACCTTGGATCAAATGAGATTCCCTGGGCACATGCTCTAACCCCTTCCTCCTGCTTGGGCTGCTCCCTCTGACTCTAGCCTTTTCCATTGTATCCACTGACAGATTGATATTACACCTTGGAAACACAGTTCAAGTATCACCGATTTCATGTTGGTTCTTCCCTTCCTTTAACGCCTCCCTGTCTCTCTCTTCTGATCGATGAATAAACTCTACTGTAATCATAGCTTTTTCTTTTCATCTCTGCCTCACCAGCTGTCTGACTTATTATTGATGTGTATCCCCTGGATAAGTTTCCTTACTCGAATGAATGAATGAACGAATGAATAAAGAGAACATCTATCACATTCCTAAGAAGTCTGATCACTCTACCTCTATTTACCAATTTATATTCTGTAGTGCTTTTAGACATTAATTATCTATAATTTGCATCTCAGACAAGTTCCCCTGAGTAGTTATCAGTTGACTGGACTCCAATCCAGAGTCCTCTATAAATCCCAAGCTCATCTCACCAATCCCTTTTTTACTTGGAGCTATTCTCTGGGTTTAGGTGAAGACAGTGTAGCTAAAAGGTCAGATAATCTGAGCTCATGACTGTGTACTCTGTAGAGATTTTGAGGCTGGTGTCAGACTCTAATTAGAAACTTGAGGTCTTTATACCTTGTCTGTTGTCCTGTATTTCTACAGATTCCTTGTCATCAAACTACTGTCCCTCTAGAAGTTTAAGCATCTGAGTTCTTGTTAAGGCTTCATGATTTGATTTTCCTGCCATTCCTCTTCCCCCCAAATTTTAACATTTGGAATATTGCAGAGCCAACACAAAAGACGGGATTACAGCCAAGAGATTATAAACAGGGCCAGTTAGTATAGCTCAGTCAGAGAGGGAAAGATGAAAACCAGTGTCTAAATACCTTACCCATACCATGTAAAACACAACCCATGGCAGTCTGGAAAATGAGTAGAGAATAGCATATCATTCAAATACATTAATGTGAAATTCCTGACACGGTGGTACTCCAGCACCTCCAATATTTCTGCTTCAGGAGTCTTAATGCAATTCGTGGTGAATGCTGTGTTTGTTGTGTCACTGCATTGGTAATAGAAATGACAATGTGACTTTGTCCCCACTCTCATGCTTTGCACGTCAATTTTATCTCAGTTGAAACTTTCCCTTTGATTATTCAGTGGGCCTGACTGTGCACACTCAGTGTCGTGCACATTTCATGAGGTATGAAGCTGGGGAGAGGCAAGTGGCTTTCAGATATCTGCACACTTTTCCCAGTGCTGTGTCCTATGGGTTATTTTCTCCTTCCTAATGATGATATTGGAAATAAACTTTAAATTAGACATTAATGGAATGGTTATTGAGCTGCACATTGTGTATCTTTGTACCTATTAACATCACAACAGAACATTCCAGAGTGCCCTGCAATTATAATTGATTCAGCAAGGCAATGATTTCCAACTGGCTGAGGAGCTCCTTTATGATGTGATAAAAATCCATTATGGGCAAGAGGCATGAGAATGTCAACTAGTGACTCAGACTCCTCCCCATGATGCCCATTTAAAGCAGGTAGCTTGAGACTATGTGACTAACCCTGTTTCTTTATAAGTACTCTCATGATGTCTGACATCTGTGTGGAGAGTAACAGCAGGCACACCTGTGAAGACTAAGCCTCAGGATGGAAACCTCACTGACCCTCTTCTCTCCTCTCCAGCCATATGCCACATAGAAACCTTGGTTTGAGGCAAACAATGGGATAGATGTGTTAACTGAAAGAGCTTCTATTATAAATCATTTCTTTTGATTTTGGTACAGATTTATGAGAGCTGTTTGAGAAACAGTTTAGAGCCTGATTAAAAATTGAATTTTCTGTCTTTTAGACACATGGAAGTTCCTTTCAGTCTGGCTTTTGTAAAGATACTTGGTTCATTCCTGGATTTCACTAGTTCCAACAAGGTTTTAACAATCCCCAGGGTGGTGGTGGTGGGGACATGGAGATAAAGAAGGGAGAAGACCACGGAAAATTTTGTTGGATCTTTTAAGGCAGAAACAAGAAGCAATTAATCTCATCCAGAGGGAAAAATAGACTATAATTTAGCTTGTGTTGATGTTGTCTTATGGAGAGTGAAACAGGGTCATGAGTGGTGAGACAGTAGTTAGGAAAGAGCTTGGATTTTGGAGTAATGAAGACTTGGATTCACATCTTAATTCTTCCAATTAATAGCAGGTATGTGATCATAGGAGTTTGGTCATGTCATTCTGAGTTTGTTTCCTCATTTCTAAAATGATGTCTTTCTGGTTAGGATTGCCATGCAGCTTAGATAACATGGATAAAGACTAAGTGTGTAGTGAGTGTAAAATCAATGGTATATGTTCTTATTCTGCACTGTTATTGTTGAGGAGAGGTTATTAAAATTAAAGTAGGTTATCTGTATCTGGATGCAGGGGAGTGTGTGGGTAGGACTTAGAAACTTAGTTCATAAAGGGAAAGTGTACACGATGGGAGGCTAATGCTGGAGAGATGTCAGATCCAAGTGGGAAACAAATGTATGCCTTGGCATCTGAGGATTCAACTCCAAGCGCAAAGGAGGCAAAGACTGAGAGGGGTGAGGTGGCTGAGTGGTAGGTGAGTCCCGACACATTTCAGGGTCATCGTTCTCCTACCTGGTGCTGCTTTGAAAAGCCCCGGATCCTATGCCTGAGGGTGTTTCAGGTGATGAAACCCAGTTCTGTGACATATGCAGAGCTGCTGACCTGCTAAATGGTATCCAGTAAAGACCAGTTATTTTCTCAGTCTTTTCTATGAAATGCAAAAGGAATCATGCTGCTTGCCATCCTGTGAAAGTTTTATTGGGCTGCAGCTAAGGATGGGGCAAACCTTGATCAGGATGGAGACATGCAGAAGTGGAGTGGGCACTCATTGGATCACAAGGATTCAAGCCCGGAGTACTCATTCATCAACTCATGTAAATGACTTTGCCTCCTGAGCCTTAGTTTCCTCATATTTAAGTAGGGGACAGTAATGCCCATATGCCTAGTGTATGGATGTCACGAGGCTCGAAGTTAGAGATAATGGATGATACAGCACATTGTAAACTGTAAACAATCATGTGAGGATGTCAGGAATTTTTAATGTGCCCAAACACCTTTTAGCTGTGATATCCATCTAAAACTCGACAGCCTCATCATATTGATGTATTGATTTGTTTCTTTTTGCAAATATATGGCCACTAAGGTACAGAATAAGAAGACACCAGTAATTCAACATATTCAAACAGATATTTGTATTCACTATGTCTATATTAGCTTAATAAGTAACTTCATTAGTGGTATGTTCTTGGAAATGAGAGTTGCCAACAAGCTTTTCATTAGAGAAGGTAAAAAATGAAATTCTTTGAACGATACTGATATGAGATTTTTGTATTATTTGCTTCACTCTGCAAGTTGGTATCTCAATCAGTATAATTCATTCATTCATTTATTCTGTCATCTCACTTTTTAAGTGTTTTTATGTGCTGACATTCCTCTTTTATATTTATACTCACTTATAAATAATGTCTTTTTGTTGACAACTTCCAAGTTAATTTCTTTAGATGCAACCTCCCCCTTAAATTCCAGACTCATACATCCAACTGCCTACAATGCATTCCCACTTGAATGTCTAATAGCTACTTCAAATTCAACTCCCCCAAGACTGAACTTTTAATTTGCTACCATCCCCTGCAAAAGTGTTCCTGCTATTATGTTTCAGCAAATAGCTACTCCATTTTTCCAACTGCTCTGACCCCAAACTTGGGGGTCACCCTTGATTTCTTCCTTTTGTCACACTTTGCATGAATCCATCAGCAAATACTATTGGCTCTAGTTTCATAATATATCCAATCTGGCTACTTCCCACTATCTCCACTGTTTCTACAGTAATTTCTTGTTCAGGTTAGTGTAATTCTTCCAAATTGATCTCTCTGCTTCTGCTGTTTTCACATTTCCCCACTCCTGCAGACACAGACCATTCTTACCACAGCAGCCAGAGTGAGCTGTATGTTAAAATACAATACAGATCATGCCACATTTTTGCTACAATCCTTCTAATGACATTCCATTTCACTCAGGGTATAAGGTGCTATGTGATCTGCCCTATTTCCTACTTCCCACCTTATCTCCTAATATTCTTCCCCTTGCTTACTTTGCTCTTGCCTCAGTGGCCTTCCTGCTATTGATCAAACATGCCAGGCATATTGGGTACATAAGGAGGAAAGGAGGAGGGCCTTCCAGAAGGAGAGGACAGCCTCTTCAAAGTCATAGTTCTTAAAGAACTTGGCATGATTGGAATTTCAGTGCCTCTGGAGGTAAGGCTTTACAAAAGATACAGGCTCAGCCGGGTAATGAATAGTCTGGTGTGCCATGTCCGAGAGGTTCGACCTTATCCCAACAGGTAATGAGTAGCCAGTAAAGAGTTTTAGGCAGAAGAGTGACATAATCAGATTTGAATTTTAGGAAATTACAGTGGAAGATGTATTGAAGCAGGGTGACCCGTTGGGAGGACATGGCAATGGCACAGGCCAGGGAAGTTAAAGGTCCTATCTATGGCTGGGATGTTGGAAATAGAAGAAGATGATCAAAAGTATTTTAGGAAGTAGAACATGACCCACTATAGACATTAAATAACCATCGGTCAAAATCAACAGAATAAAAGTTTGTCACCATCTAGTTTTTAGGGTAGACATCTGTGGGAAAAATTCAGATCAGTGAGGCAAAAAAACTACTTAGAAACCAGTTTAGAAACCTTAAATTAAATAAAAACGCAGACTTATAAAGGACCAAATCACATCTTTTGATGCAGTATTCTCTGGTTAGACTTCTATAGTATATTTAATTGTGAATTTCAAGACATCTCATTTGATTGCCCCTCTAGGAGGAACTGAGTCAAGTGATATACGACTTCTTATTGGTTTGCTTATTTTATTAGACACTTTTTTCATTTCTGACTTGTTCCCAGATGTATCATTTTCCATTTCAGACATCATAAATATGTACATAAATATTTTTAAAGTTTCTTTTTATTCAGGTTGAATATGTGCCATATAATGGATATTAGCTCTAACTGAAAAGTACCTAAAGTAATAAACTGCTCTGGGCTTTAAGCTTAAACTACCCCAAATAGCATCAGGAATAGAATGTGTTCAAATTGGCAGACCCTAGAGATCATCTACAGCAACCTCCACCTCAACCTCACCCCACTGTCCCTAATTCATTTTAAGAAAAGAAATTAAATGGCAAAAGGACTTGCCAACCTTATACCTTTGGTGGCCAAAACATTTGGAATATGCAAATGATGTATTCTGAGACCATATTACAGCAAAGGAGTCACACACAAAAGAAGAGGACTTTGCTGTGCACTAGAAGCTCCAGAGAGCATGCTAACAACACAGGTTCTTCTTGAAGAGATTCTGATTCAGCAGAAACCTTCACTTTTTAAAAATACCTCCCCACCATGATACTAATATAGACGGTCTATGTACCACAGTTTGGGAGTGACTTAAATGAAACAAATTATGCAGGCACGAACAATGAGTTTGCCAAAACACATGGACTACATATAGATAGTATTTACCAGATCTTAGACTGACAGATACTACACTTTTAAAAAAAGTTCTTCTCTACTAACATCTGTTTTCATGAAAAATACACACAGACCATCATGGACTCCTTCATGGCTGGTGCCAACATAACATGAAAATTGCAAATCCAACCATCCCTTTCCAGCAATTTGAGTATCAAGCTCTCCTAATTTTGATGTATTTCATATATGTGTCATTCCTTAAGAGAGTCTGAGATAAGCATAAACATTAAATGATGTCTGTGTCCTCAGTGAACATCTGTCTTAGGAAAACAGATGTGATCAGTCCATTGGGGGAGTCAGAGGCTGATCAGTGTTCCACCTAGAACTCTTGGTTTCCCAGAGTCTGAAATAATGTGGTCAATCTATGCCTTCGGAAATGCTTTGCTTAAGGGCTGAGAGTGAGAGATGGCGCATTATGTACCCTGAACTAGATCTATAGCTGCTGGTGTGATTAAGATAATTCAGACCCTCCATAAATATTGCCAGTAAAACCAAAAAGCAAAAAAAAAAAAAGTTTTCTGGAAAATAATGTATGCTACAGATCTGAGGGGGATGCACTCTCTTACCCTTGCATAGACATATACAAACTTCAATTGGGTTATTATTTTTAAAAATCACATAGGACTGAAACAGACTTTAGGAATCATGTCATCCAGTAATTTTTACAAAGAAAATTAGCTGCAGAATCCTTTTTTCAAGCTAAGTTTATATAGAGTTCCCAAATATTAAAAGATAAAGGCAGAGTTGCTCTGAATGAAGCTAGGACATAGGGAGATGCTTGGTCTGATCTTTGCAGCCTGCCGACTGGCAGACCTGATACCCTACATCAGAGCCCCAGGGTGTCACAGGAAAGCACTGTTTGAATAAATGTCTTTATTTTTCAGAGCAGTGACTATGACCAAAGAAGTTAAGAGATTTGCCTGTAGCAGGGAAGGGATGATGCCTTAAAGTCGAACTTAGCACCCAGGTACCAGCACTCTCCCCCAGAGGCCAAGCTGCCCTTCAACCTTTGATAGTCACAAGATTACAGATGATTCTTGATAACATGGGTTTGAACTGTGGTTGGTCCATGTATATGTGGATATTTTTCAATAGTAAATACTTTATGATACTACATGGTCCATGGTTGATTGAATCTTGGGGTGTGGAGGAATCTCAGATAAGGAAGGCTGACTATAAGTTATACGTAGATTCAAGGGTCCACTGTATAAATTCATGCTGGATAGCCTCTTTGTACTCACGGGAAAGACTGACTAAGAGCTGCTATTTTCAATGTGGGTTTCTTTGGGAAAACTGGTCTAAAGCAAGGAGAGATAGGGGGTGCTACCTCCTCCAAGGAAGGTCCAGGACTGAGCACAGGAAGTATTTTTGGAGGAAGTGGAGGCCATGAGCTCCATTTGCATATCTTGAAGCTCCCTGGGTAGAGTTGATGGTTCTAGAAAAGGAGTGAGCTCTGAAAAAGGGAAAAGCAATGAACACCTGGCAATCAGTGCAATTCAACAACAAAGGGTATGAAACTTAACAATCAGCTCTTGCTTTTGGCAGGCCCATAAATATGCTGACTGTTCAAATGAATTTTTATTGATTTTAACCATTGCATATTGATTATATATGGGGAAGTTGGAGAGTTTTCTCTGGTAGTTTTTAGATATGTGGGACTGACTGTGAGAATTACTTTAAATAAAGACCCATCAAATGTAAATTGGTGCAGCCACTGTGGAAAACAGTATAGAGGTTTCTCAAAAACTAAAAATAGAACTACCATATGACCCAGCAGTTCCACTCCTGTTTATATGTCCGAAAGAAACTAATTCAAAAAGACACATGTACCCCAATGTTCATAGCAGCATTACTTACAACTGCCAAGATATGGAAGCAATCTAAGTGTCCATCAATGGATGAATGGATAAAGACGATGTGGTAGATATATAGAATGGAATACTACTCAGCCATAAAAAATAATGAAATTTTGCCATTTGCAGCATCATGGATGGACTTGGAAGGCATTATGCTAAGTGAAATAAAACAAAGACAAATACTGAATGATGTCACTTATATGTGGAATCTAAAAAATATAACAAACTAGTGAATATAATAAAAAAAGAAGCAGACTCACAGATATAGAGAACAAACTACTGGTTACCAGTGGGGAGAGGGAAGGAGGGAGGAGCAATATAGGGGTAGAGGATTAAGAGGTACAAGCTATTATAAAATAAGCTACAAGGATATATTGTACAAAACAGTAAATAAAGCCAATATTTTATAATAACTATAAATGGAATATAACACTTAAAATAGAATAAATATTACAAATTAAAATAAATAAAGACCCATCAGAAGGTGATTCATGAGATATCATCCTCTTCTCCATTCTAGACTGTACCATTTTTTTATGCTTCCTAGGCAAAATTTTGAAGTAATTTACTTTTGGTCACTAATCTTATGTTCTTTGTTTTTTAGTGGCTGATGCAACATGATAGAAATTTTGAAATAAAGTTAATAGACTTGCCTTTTCTTTCATTCAAATAAGGACTAGGAGATCTCCCTATTTTTCAGAAAAAGAGTATACTAGTCCTCTCCAAAATTGTAAGTGCAGTATGATTTTAACTCTATTTTAAAATGTAATTAAAGTATTAGATGAAAGTAGTGTGGTTGAGGGCATGGGCATTGGAATCAGACTTCTGGGTTTGAATACTATTTTTACCAGTTATAAGCTGTGTGACTCTGGGCAAGTTACTCAAGTACTCTGTGCCTTAATTTCAACTAAAGATGGGAGATAACAGTGCTTACTTCACAATGTTGCTGTGAGGATTAAAAAAGCTAATGCATAAAGCTCTTGGTGAAGTGCCTGGCACATAGAAAATTCTCAATAAATATCAGCTATTATTATTTCCAAGTAGTTGGACAATGGGTAATCTTTTTCATTTAATTTTCCAAAACAAATCTTAATGTGATTATGCTATATATTATGTTATGACGGAAACTAAAATTATAAATATAAAACAGAGAAAAGTATCCCTTTTTGAAAATTGAAAATTTTTTAAATTTGAAGAGCTCCTCCTTTTCTTAAATCCAATGTCAACCAAACTGATGTTCTATTTGAATGGCATAGTGTTTATGAAGGGGAGAAAAGAGGGAGGGACAAAAGGACAGATAAAATTGTTCCACCCACTCTTCTTGAAAAATCCATTCTCCTTTCTATCCTCTCAACTGACTGTCACTATGACCTTCTAGCACCAAACAAGAGAGAGGGAAGAGGAGTAAGAGGAAGAATGAAAGTGGTTAGATGCAGTTTCTCTGTGAAACCTTTCCAAATCTCAATAGGATAACATTTTAATCTCATGCCAACCCTTCCCTCTCAGTCACTCTTTTGGGCCAGTCATTTTTAGTGTGTTGATATACGAACAGATCTGATTCAATCTCACCTCTTTGTAGGTTTAGATAAGAAGGTCATTAGAAAGATTCCCAGCTCAAAATGAACAATTTAAAATGTTATGACCGTCTTCAGGCCTCTTGCTTTAGAGAATGGCAGAATGGAGTTCTGGGTCCAAGCTTTCACTTGCCACTTCAGTCAATTAACTAGCAAGTACTTACTGAATGCCTACTCTGGCCCCAAGTTATAACGTTCCGACCTGACCTGGTCATGCCCTTCTGGATAGCCTCACACAGTCCCTTTTCAGATGTGAATGGATCCTGGCTGGGCTCAGCTGCAAAAGCCATGTCTGAGCCCCTGGGATGTTTGGGCCATCTCTGAGCCACTGCAGTTGTCTGTGGGGATAAGAGGTGGGGATGCTCTGTGGGGTGCAGAGGCTGTATCCGTTTGGATCAGCACAGGCTTCTGAGTTTGAATGTGGGCTCAGGTAGGGCCAAGTATGCTAGCAAAATTGAGTAATTTTTAGTGCTTCTGTCAGAAATCTGGGGTCTGGAAACCTGCTTACCTGATTAGATGGCTTGGAAGGTGAAAGCTGAGCTGTTGAAGTGCTAGAGTAAAAATCTGTTACATTTGTTTCATAATGAGCTTATATTTTACATAATTTTCTTTTTGGATAAACTTACCTTTCTTTCTACTAAAGTACCTTTTTTTGTTCTTCCTGCAGGAGATGGTTAAAAAAAACCAGTCTAATAAGTATTTAGTGTTTGATTTGAGCCCAAGGGGGAATCACTTTATACACATAGACTCTGTTTGGTCATTTAATAGTTGTGTGACCTGAACAGTTACTAGTTGTTGAGCACTTTCTATGTGCCCAGGCCCTGTGCTACATATTTTATACCCGTTATCTAATAAATTGCTCATGACGGTCCTTTGCATAAATCCCGTGTTTTCTCTATGAGGAGTCTGAGGCTTAGAGGAGTGCAGTAAATACCTAAGTTCCTCTAAGTAGAGTGATGATGCTGTGTAGCTGAGCCTCAGTGTCTTCAGATGTGAAATGAAAGTTGTAATAGCTTCCTCCCAGGGTGCTTGTCATGAATAAATGAAGACGTATACACTCATGTTTGGGTGTGTTTCTGGTACATAATAAACATTTAATAACATTATTTTAACAAGGATCCCTTTCTACAAAAACCAGTTTGCTTCCATGGAGGAATATGTGGTGAGAAGTAAATGAAGAAGCTTTCATTTGAGGTTTGCTAACATACTCAATGGACAGAGTTCTAGTTACTTTCTGCCATCTCCCTGCTCAGAGTTTCCTGAAAATCATTTAATCTATCCCATTAGTTAAATGAATTATTCACTGATAAGGATCTTTTGCTTTTACCTCAGGTGATGGTGACAGGGCTTTTAACCTCTCATTCAACTTCTACTTGGAATGAGAACCTTTTCTATCTGGGTGCCTTTCCCTGCTATGCTATGTGCTCCTCAAAGGCAGGGACTGAGTCTGGTTGAGAATACTTTCCTGCCTGTGCAGATGCTCTGTTACCTGCCATCTCCTAGCGGGTTGGGCATAGTCCCTGGACACCTCCCACAGAAAGATCACTGGAAAATATAGTCAACCCACCAAATTCTGTTTATTGAGGGAGAAAGATCCTTGGACCCCAGGGGTCCTTCTTCTACCCTCTATTTCCTAACACTTCCCAGGCCTTAGTTCAACCTGGGATAATTCATCTCTGCTGGAAAATTTATTAGGAGTTATATGTCAAAATGGTTAAAGATTTTCCCTAGTAGATAGAAAGATATAGTACAAAAACCCAAGAAGTTAACACCCATACAGTATGAGTAGAGGGATAGATAAATAGACCAATGGAGGAGAATAGGGTGCAGATCATGCCCTTCATCCCATCTATGATGTTTATATGATAAATGTGGCATTTCAAATCAGTAAAGGAAGAAGAGACTATTTTATTATACCCATTTGGAAAAAAATAAAAAGAATATTCCTTTCGTATCATCAAAAACAAATTTCAGGTAGATTAAGCTTCTAAACACAAAAAACTATACTGTCTTAGAAAAAGTATAGGAGAATAATTTTATAATCTTGAAATCATATTTGGCTATAAAAATTTAAAACTCTTACACAAGATATACATAAATACAGAAAATAAAATTCAATAACATTTTAGCAATGGTTATGTCTTGTGAAGGTAATGTAAAGGACATGTAGTCATATATAACTTGGGCTACTAGAAAAACATTGAAAAGAAAAATGTTTAGAGAAAATATATTTGTATCTATCTGAAGAAATACAGTAGGATTTTTAAACATTTTTACATACTTCTAGAAACTCCTCCCCCCATCCCTCATCTTCTGAGAAAGATTGTAACATGAATCTGCCTTCAAAAATTGACTTTTAAAGACCCAGGATTTATTTTAGGCTGAAATAAAATGTTGACCAAAATAGTACATCCTTAGACTCCTTGTCTGACCTATAACCACAATCATTATCTTTTTTTCTGTCCAGTGACATATCACAACATTCTTTTTTGATTTGGATCTCTGCAGGTCTTTGCAGCCAGAAATTGTTTACAACTCCTGTTTAGGGCAGGAGAAAGTCAGGGTTGGAAAAAAAATTTAGAATTCATCTAGTCAGATCCCCATTCCACACTTGAATTTCCTTCACAAAATCCCCTCTTGCTCCATTAATGTGCCCATGCCAGATACTCCAGTCTGTGTGAATGGGGCAAAGATTACAGAGCAGAGAAACAGCAGGAAGGAGAGCTGTGGCAGTCCTCACACCCTAAAATCTCACTAAGTTTTATATGCCTCTCTACCACATAGAAAAAAAAGGTCAATTAAAGATTGCTTTATAAAAGGCCTTACTTTCTGAATGGGACTTCTGTAAGTAATAAACTTACACACATGTTGGAACATTTATGAGAATGAATCATTCCTAAATTATCAGCTCATATTATCATATAAATGATCACTCTTGCTTTCTCTCCCAATAGTGCTATTATCTCTAATAAAGCAGTTTATACATGTTTTAAGCGAGACTACAGTACCCCAGAAAACTAACATTATATTGCTTTAATAATAAAAATGCAAAATAATTTCAGGCAACTTTCATCAGATGCCCAAATCTCTGGATCAAGTCCCATTTAGTCTACCCTACACCTGTATGGAAAACAAGTCAGACTGAACCCTAAATATGGTATTATATGAAGTGTCCCAGGCTTGGTATATTCAAAGACCCAGATCAAATTGCTGCTTATGAAATCTGCTCCCAGTCTCTGACTCTCTCCTCTTCCTAATTCTAAAAGCTTCTCCTATAAGAATTTGGGTCTCTAGAAGAGAAAATAAGTGGAAAATAATGATCCTACCTTTGATGCATGGTGGCCATGATATGGACAATTAAAAAGAAGTTCTCTACTCTAGTGAAAAGGATGGTTAATGTAATAGTTTGGACTTAAGTGATGCAGATTGGCTCTGTGGAAAAAAAAAAGAAAGAAATGAGCCTTAGGGGGGAAAACAGGCCTTCATAAACTTCATCATGCATCGTGTGGTACAAAAGAGTCACTGAAATTAGAGCTGGTACAAGTGTATTATGATGATGATGTTTTCAACAAGTTCTGCCAAAGTCTTAAAACCACAAGCACTTTCAGAGTTGAAAATTGCCTGGAGAGGTAATCTGCTTTCTGTTCACTGAAATCTAAGTGAAGGAAAGAGGATACTGTTCAGAGAGTTTTAATTTGCCTGAAAGCCTTAATCAGATGATGGATTTTCTTCTGTGGACCCCTCTCATAGTCTGTCAAGAAGAGCCCTGCTGCTAAATCTGAAAATGTTGGCAGACAGACACTCCTTGTTAGAAGTAAGAACAGTGGTGGGTACACACAAATACAGTATATAAAAAATGGCTTTGCCTCAGATGGTTTCTGTTTGTTTGTTTTTTGAGGATGATGGAGGGAGATATTTGAAATCTTTTGCCAGTGCAAAACAACAGGTGTAATAATTAACTCACCCTTTTATCAAGAGAGTGTATTTGAGTAGGTCCTGCTTACTTGATATTAATATAATAAAAATTTGACTATTTAGTCCCAAATCAAGAAATAGGGATGATTTTTCAATACAAACTTTGGTTCTTGGGGAGGGAAGGAGGGAGAGAGAACATACGGTTGAGGTTGAACAGGCTCTCTCCTGTAACATCAGAACAACTATTACCTGGGGCAATGTCTCCTACTAAGCCTCACCAATTTATCTTAGCCTATAAATGTAAGAATCCTTTACCACTTGAAACTTGGACCAATTTCTCATTCTTGCTCAGGGATTTTTATGGTGAGCAGTGGACTACTCTGGTGCCATTAACCTTGTCTGTTGCCTGGGATGTAAAAACCATGAGCTTACCCCTTTCATCACCTTCTTGAAGCAGAGGTGTTAACCCCATCAGCCAGGACAACCTCTTGGTTAGCTGCCTTTTTTTCCCCTGTATATCTCCTTTGTTAGTTGCCTGGTAGAAGTTGGACATTACAGAATATCACAAAAATAACACTATTTCTGGTTAAATAATTGATTTCAACCAGGTTTACCTGGCTGCTGAAAGCAGATGATTTAGTCTAGAGCTTCATAGACCCCAGGTTTCTACCCTCCTTCTGCCATAGTTTCACTTTCAGGCCACGAGAGTAGATAATTATGGAGTGCAGTGAATAGCCTGCTATGGGAACTCAGAGCAGGGAGCCACTATCTCTGCCTCGTTTCTTCCTTCCTTCCTGTTTTAGTGTTTGAGTCTTCTGAGTGCTTTTATGTGCATTATCTCATTTGTTCCTCAAAGTAGCCCTGTGTAGAGAGTAGGATATAGATTATTCCCATTCTTCTATATGAGAGTTCTGAGGCTCAGAAAGGTTAAGTAGCTTTCCAGGATTAAACAGCTAGTAAATTTTAGTCTTGAGAAGGAAATATATCTTCTGCTTCCAGATTCTATCCTCTTGAGGTCATCATGGTGAAAGTTCTAATGAAAGGCAAATCATTATTCTAACATTTTGTGACTCAGTCATATTTGAAAATAATGCTTCAAATTTCTGAACTGAGGCTTTATGATCACAGATCCCTTCTCCAACTACTGAATTAAATAATATTTTTGATAAGTTCTCAGCCAAAAAGAGACCGAAACTTACCATTATTGAGTTTCCTTTTTAGATTTGTATAACTTAATTCCGGTTTAGATGAGAAACTAAGATTTAGTCAGTGATTAGTATAGGATTAGCCAAAGAATATAATGTAATTGCTTACACTACTTTGTGAAATGCAAATAGCAGTTGGATCATATTTTAAACAGTCAATTATCCTGTCAGTATAATAGCAATTTTTTTTTTTTTTTTTGCGGTACGCGGGCCTCTCACTGTTGTGGCCTCTCCCGTTGCGGAGCACAGACTCCGGACGCGCAGGCTCAGCGGCCATGGCTCACGGGCCCAGCCGCTCCGCGGCATGTGGGATCTTCCCGGACCGGGGCACGGACCCGTTTCCCCTGCATTGGCAGGCGGACTCTCAACCACTGCGCCACCAGGGAAACCCAATAGCAATTTTTATAAGAATTTTTTTGTTTCTGAAACATGTATTTTAATATGTATTAATAACTCTAAGGCAGCCACTTCATCCATCAAGTAAGTAATGTGCACTCTAAGACAGTTCACTTAAAGTTCTAAGCCATATATTATACTGAACTCACAGCACATTATTTCTCTTTCCTCCTATTATCAATTGTACATATAGAAAATTGTTCCATCTTGAAAGAGGACTAAGATCATTGAGTTCTTATTTTGTACCCCAAATTTTATATACATCATCTCTTTCAATCATAAATTTTACCATTGAGAAACCGAGTTTCAGAAAAGTTAAATAACTTGCTTATGGACACTCAACTATTTAGCAGTAATAATAATATTTAATCCAGGTCTTTTCTGTGCACCAGAGAAATTATTGTTTATGTCTTATAAATGTACATATAAACAAAATCATATAAAAAGTCCTCTTTCTGGAAGATCAAAAGGAGACATAGAAAAATGATAAAGAAGAAAACACATCATTCTGCAGAGGAAAGTTTGGTGTAAATTAACTTGAAGAGGAATTAGTGATGGATGTGGGAGGAGGTCATTTGAAAAAAGTGACTTATTGAATGATTTCCACCTGTATTTGCAAAACTGAATAATCCATGATCTGGTGAGTGCATGATCATGCCTATAATAAGAAAGCAATTCAAATATTTTAGTCATGCTACTCATCTGATTTATATGAGCTTAGGGTGACAGAGAAAAGCTGGCAGAATTTGAGAGTGTGACCTCTAAATTGGGGAAAAACTTCTGACCAAAAATTTACATTTTTATGAGATACAGCTGTGGAAATTACAAACTCGGAAGTTGTTACTTAAAATATTTATTTCCTCAAATATATATGTATATAAATATTTCTGAAATATTTATATTTCTGGTTATATTTGCATTATAATCCACACAATGTCCACAACACTTCTGAAGAAACTCCCATATTGTTATATGAATTTGTAAGTAAATGATCAAAAAAGAACACTTAAAATAGGCATTCAATTATAAAATTAGTGAACTAGGTGCTAGATCCATTTCTTTTAGTTTTTTCAAGCTTTTGTTTAGATTTTATTTTTCAAAATCATAACCTTTCATACTATGTCTAAATGAGGTTCTTCAGATTTGGTGATTGCATTTCTTACTATGTAAGTGGTGTTCAGAGGACTGAGTCTGGAGTGAATAAGGTCATTCATTATCCAAAGGATGCATATTTGCCTCAAAACACTGAAGTTTCCCTTTGTTTCACCTTGCTATTTTATCAATATTTTTAAAGATGCAGAACTGAAGAGGGGGTATGAAAAGTGTATCAACAACAAAAATGCGCAAGATTACAAGTCTTGCTCAAGGGCAGAAGAGATGGCACTAGAATTTTGCTTAAGTTGAATAAATCTCCTTTTCTATTCTCATTAGTTATAAGGTTCTAAGTAACTATGTTATTATATACTGAGGTCATATGTTTGAGATCCTTGGTAATCTTTCATTAATATTAGTTAGAACAGGGTATAGGAAGGACCAGATAAGGTAACATTTCATCTTCAGATGGTTGTGCCCTTGAAAAAAAATCAAGAGTTTCTGTTTTATTAGCTACCCATATGTTCCCTTAGAATACCCATCTGTTAAATGGGTATTCATGCATTTATTGATCATTCGGTAAACATTTGTTGAGCACCTGCAATATTTTGCTATGTATTGTGCTAAGAACAGGGGCAATAAGATAGAACATGGAAGGATACACACAAACAACTGATGACAAAATCCTGTGATAGGTGCCAACATAAAACCTAATGGTTAACTCGAATCTAGATATGCACAGAGGAGAGAATCATCAACCCTGTTTTGTGGAGGAGCAGGAAGATGCTCAAGGAGTTTTACAGACAGATGCTTGAGCTGGGTTTGAAGAAAGAGTAGAGTTTTCAGATAGAAAAGGCACAAAAAGACCTTTTAGAAAGAAGGGAGATTATAGGCAAAGGCATGGTGATGTAAAATGCTATGGGCTATCCTGGGTAACTGCAAAGTTGTTCATTTTAGCTGGAAAGAGAAAGGAGAGCGTTGGAGAAGGGGTTTGGAGAGGAAAGGATGATTAGTTCATGGATGGGTGGAAGATCATCCTAAGGAGTTTATTCTTTATCCTGAGGACAATAGAGAGCCATTGGGAAGTTTTAGAAATGGAAAGCGAGACCAGAGTTTCACAATGTGAAAGTTAATTTGGTGGGGGCAAAACTGTGATAGGGAGATGATTCCTCAAGTTGATACGTGTTGTCAGAGCATTTAAGAGCAAATATTGCAAGTGAAATAGTATTTTACTATCAATTGCTATTATTATTGTTCACACATATGGCAATTTTGAAGTTCAAAAATTAAGCATTATTGGCTAAAACATGTTTGAGCACACGATTAAATACCATTCCAGAAAGCACAGTTATGTCTTCCTGTCCACCTGCCTATCCTTATCTTCACTTCAGCACTAGAAAATAAAGTGAAGATGCACTGCAGAATATGTGAACACATGAAAAGAGAGGCAAGTGGAGGAGGTGTGTCTGATATGTATGTCCATAGGTACATGAGGAATAGTGGTGTAGAATAGGGCTTGAGTCAGTGGAACTGGGCTTGACACCCAGTTCTTGCACACATTAGTTATGTGACTTTGAGAAGTTAATTGATTTCTCTTGAGTTTCAGTTTGTTCATCCTTAAAATGGGGTAACTGATTCCTGCCTTAATTTTTTTATATGGTTACGTAAGAATCCATTGAGATAATGTCTCAAGTACAGAAGTGCTTAATTTATGCATGCTTGCAAAACAAGGTATTCCTGAAGAATACCAATAGCAAGAGATCATAAACATTATCAGAGACTCTTTCTTCAAAATGCTTAAGTACAAGTATCTACTCTAGAAACTAACTTACTGTCTTAGGTTTACCCCTGTCTGATCTGTTTTCCCTCTAGAAATTGATGTACAAATGTAAGAATTTTTATGACCGATGGCAAAAATTTTACCACTATGAATGTTACCACGATTATTTCTTCAAGCAACTAGGACATTTTCTAGGACTAGTTGCATGGAATATATACTAAGGAAGGGTGGCTGGGTCAGGGCACATGGTTTCTTTTTAATTACTTTTTTTCAAAAGGGAAATAGTTTAGTGCAGAGGAAAGAGAATTTCAGGTGGAAGCATATCACTTGTTCGTTTAACTGGCTCAGTTAGGCTACGAAATTATATCCACAGGGAAAATGTAGATACACATATCCACTCAGTTCATCTCACTTACAAAATTTCCTTCAACATTCAATCACCAAATATTTACTTAACACATTATCAGAGGTTGCCTGAGAAGATACATTAGCAACATCAGAATTGGAACTTCAAGGCATTTGAAACTCTGGGAAACTCGAAAGCTTAGCCATTTTTTGTGCTCTCTTTATCTGTAAAGCAATTACTATGGCAGGATCATATGGAACTGATGACAGCCCAAGAGAAGAGAACTGTTGTGCTCAAATCAGTTACCTTTGTCAAGGGCTGAATGAACTGGCTTGTCCTGTTTGAGGGAACTGAAATGAGTATCTGTAGATCTCACCATGATGAAAAAAAGTGTCCGCAGATTAAGGAGTATTAAAAAGAATTTTATTTATCTCCTTCATTTTATTTTATTTTAATTTTTTAAAACATCTTTATTGGAATATAATTGCTGTACAATGGGTGTGTTAGTTTCTGCTGTAAAACAAAGTGAATCAGCTGTATGTATACATATATCCCCATATCCCCACCCTCTTGTGTCTCCCTCCCACCCTTCCTATCCCACCCATCTAGGTGGTCACAAAGCACTGAGCTGATCTCCCTGTGCTATGCGGCTGCTTCCCACTAGCTATATATTTTACATTTGGTAGTGTATATATGTCCATGCCAATCTCTCACTTCATCTCAGCTTCCCCTTCCCCATCCCAGTGTCCTCAAGTCCATTCTCTATGTCTGTGTCTTTATTCCTGTCCTGCCACTAGGTTCAGCAGAACCTTTTTTTTTTTTTTAATATTCCATATATATGTGTTACCATATGATATTTGTTTTTCTCTTTCTGACTTACTTCACTCTGTATGACAAACTCTAGGTCCATCCACCTCACTACAGATAACTCAATTTCGTTTCTTTTTATGGCTGAGTAATATTCCATTGTATATATGGGCCACATCTTCTTTATCCGTTCATCTGTCGATGGACACTTAGGTTGCTTCCATGTCCTGGCTATTGTAAATAGTGCGGAAATGAACATTGGGGTGCATGACACTTTTTGAATTATGGTTTTCTCGAGGTATATGCCCAGTAATGGGATTGCTGGGTCATATGGTAGTTCTATTTTTAGTTTATTTATTTATTTGTTTTCTGCAGGACGCGGACCTCTCAATGTTGTGGCCTCTCCCGCTGGAACCTCCATACTGTTCTCCATAGTGGCTGTATCAATTTACATTCCCACCAACAGTGCAAGAGGGTTCCCTTTTCTCCACACCCTCTCCAGCATTTATTGTAGACTTTTTGATGATGGTCATTTTGACCGGTGTGAGGTGATACCTCATTGTAGTTTTGATTTACATTTCTCTAATGATTAATGATGTTGATCATCCTTTGATGTGTTTGTTGGCAATCTGTATATCTTCTTTAAAGAAAAGTCTGTATAGGTCTTCTGCCCATTTTTGGATTGGGTTGTTTGTTTTTTTGATATTGAGCTGCATGAGCTGCTTGTATAATTTGGAGATTAATCCTTTGTCAGTTGCTTCACCTGAAAGTATTTTCTCCCATTCTGAGGGTTGTCTTTTTGTCTTGTTTATGGTTACCTTTGCTGTGCAAACGCTTTTACGTTTCATTAGGTCCCATTTGTTTATTTTTGTTTTTATTTCCATTTCTCTAGAGGTGGCTCAAAAAGGATCTTGCTGTGATTTGTCATAGAGTGTTGTGCCTATGTTTTCTTCTAAGAATTTGATAGTGTCTGGCCTTACATTTAGGTCTTTAATCCATTTTGAGTTTATTTTTGTGTATGGTGTTAGGAAGTGTTCTAATTTCATTCTTTTACATGTAGCTGTCCAGTTTTCCCAGCACCACTTATTGAAGGGGCTGTCTTTTCTCCATTGTATATTCTTGCCTCCTTTATCAAAGGTAAGGTGACCTAATGTGCATGCGTTTATCTCTGGGCTATCTATCTTGTTCCATTGATCTATATTTCTGTTTTTTGTGCCAGTACCATACTGTCTTGATTACTGTAGCTTTGTAGTATAGCCTGATGTCAGGGAGCCTGATTCCTCCAGCTCCATTTTTCTTTCTCAAGATTGCTTTGGGCCTTCAGGGTCTTTTGTATTTCCATACAAATTGTATGGAAATGGACATTTTTTGTTCTAGTTTTGTGAAAAATGCCATTGGTGCTTTGATAGGCATTGCATTGAATCTGTAGATTGCTTTGGGTAGTATAGTCATTTTCACAATGTTGATTCTTCCAATCCAGGAACATGGTATATCTCTCCATCTTTTTTTATCATCTTTAATTTCTTTCATCAGTGTCTTATAGTTTTCTGCCTACAGTTATTTTGTCTCCTTAGATAGGTTTATTCCTAGGTATTTTATTCTTTATGTTGCAGTGGTAAATGGGAGTGTTTCCTTAATTTCTATGTCAGATTTTTCATCATTAGTGTATAGGAATGCAAGAGATTTCTGTACATTAATTTTGTAGGCTGCTACTTTACCAAATTCATTGATTAGCTGTAGTAGTTTTCTGGTAGCATCTTTAGGATTTTCTATGTATAGTATCAGGTCATCTGCAAAGAGAGACTTTTTCTTCTTCTTTTCTGGTTTGGATTCCTTTTATTTCTTTTTCTTCTCTGATTGCTGTGGCTAAAACTTCCAAAATTATGTTGAATAATAGTGGTGAGAGTGGGCAACCTTTTCTTGTTCCTGATCTTAGTGGCAGTGGGTTCAGTTTTTCACCATTGAGAATGATGTTGGCTGTGGGTTTGTCATGTATGGCCTTTATTATGTTGATGCAAGTTCCCTCTATGCCTACTTTCTGGAGGGCTTTTATCATAAATGGTGTTGAACTTTGTCAAAAGCTTCTTCTGCAACTATTGAGATTATCATAGTTTTTATCCTTCAATTTGTTAATATGGTTTATCACATGGATTGATTTGCATATATTGAAGAATCCTTGCATTCCTGGGGTAAACCCCACTTGATCATGGTGTATGATCCTTTTAATGTGCTGTTGGATTCTGTTTGCTAGTATTTTGTTGAGGATTTTTGCATCTATGTTCATCAGTGATGTTGGCCTGTAGTTTTCTTTTTTGTGTGACATCTTTGTCTGGTTTTGGCATCAGAGTGATGCTGGCCTTGTATAATGAGTTTGGGAGTGTTCCTCCCTCTACTATATTTTGGAAGAGTTTGAGAGGAATAGGTGTTAGCTCTTCTTTAAATGTTTGATAGAATTCTCCTGTGAAGTCATCTGGTTCTGGGCTTTTGTTTGTGGAAGATTTTTTTTTTTTTTTTGTGGTATGCGGGCCTCCCTCTGCTGTGGCCTCTTCTGTTGCGGAGCACAGGCTCCGGACGCACAGGCCCAGCGGCCATGGCTCACGGGCCCAGCCTTTCCGCGGCATGTGGGATC
>NC_041214.2:71804833-71865351 GCF_002837175.3 Physeter macrocephalus | reverse complement strand
AATGTCCTATAAATATCAATTAAGTCTATCTTGTTTAATGTGTCATTTAAAGCTTGTGTTTCCTTATTTATTTTCATTTTGGATGATCTGTCCATTGGTGAAAGTGAGGTGTTAAAGTCCCCTACTATGATTGTGTTACTGTCAATTTCCCCTTTTATGGCTGTTAGCATTTCCCTCATGTATTGAGGTGCTCCTATGTTGGTTGCATAAATATTTACAATTGTTATACATCTTCTTGGATTGATCCCTTGATCATTATGTGGTGTCCTTCATTGTCTTTTGTAATAGTCTTTGTTTTAAAGTCTCTTCTGTCTGATATGAGAATTGCTACTCCAGCTGTCTTTTGATTTCCATTTGCATGGAATATCTTTTTGCTTCCCCTCACTTTCAGTTTGTATGTTTCCCTAGGTTTGAAGTGGGTCTCTTGTAGACAACATATATACGGTACTTGTTTTCATATCCATTCAGCCAGTCTTCGTCTTTTGGTTGGAGCATTTAATCCATTTACATTTAAGGTAATTATTGATACATATGTTCCTATTACCATTTTCTTAATTTTTTGGGTTTGTTATTGTAGGTCTTTTCCTTCTCTTGTGTTTCCTGTGTAGAGAAGTTCCTTTAGCATTTGTAGTAAAGCTGGTTTTGTGGTGCTGAATTCTCTTAGCTTTTGCTTGTCTGTAAAGATTTTAATTTCTCCATTGAATCTGAATGAGATCATTGCTCAGCAGAGTAATCTTGGTTGTAGGTTTTTCCCTTTCTTGGTTGTAGGTTTTTTCACTTTTAAATATGTGCCACACCCTCTGGCCACACCCTTCTGGCTTGCAGAGTTTCTTCTGAAAGATCAACTGTTAACATTTTGGGGATTCCCTGTATGTTATTTGTTGCTTTTCCCTTGCTGCTTTTAATATTTTTTCTTTGTATTTAATATTTGATAGTTTGATTAATATGTGTCTTGGCATGTTTCTCCTTGGATTTATCCTGTATGGGACACTCTGTGCTTCCTGGACTTGATTGACTTTTCCTTTCCCATATTAGGGAATTGTTTGACTATAATCTCTTCAAATATTTTCTCAGTCCTTTTCTTTTTCTCTTCTTCTTCTGGGACCCCTATAATTCACATGTTGATGCCTTTAATGTTGTCCCAGAGGTCTCTGAGACTGTCCTTAATTCTTTTCATTCTTTTTTCTTTATTCTGTTCTGCGGTAGTTATTTCCACTGTTTTATTTTCCAGGTGACTTATCCTTTTTTCTGCCTCAGTTATTCTGCTATTGATCCTTCTAGAGAATTTTTAATTTCATTTATTGTGTTGTTCATCATTGTTTGCTCTTTAGTTTTTCTATGTCCTTGTTAAATGTTTCTTATATTTTCTGCATTCTATTTCCAAGATTTTGGATAATCTTTAGTATCATTACTCTGAATTCTTTTTCAGGTAGACTGCCTATTTCCTCTTCATTTGTTTGGTCTGGTGGGTTTTTACCTTGCTCCCTTATCTGCTGTGTATTTCTCTGTCTTCTCATTTTGCTTAACTTACTGTGTTTGGGGTCTCCTTTTTGCAGACTCCGGTTCATAGTTCCTGTTGTATCTGGTGTCTGTCCCCAGTGGGTCAAGTTGGTTCAGTGGGTTATGTAGGCTTCCTGGTGGAGGGGACTGGTGCCTGGGGACTGGTGTTCTGATGGATGAGGCTGGATCTTGTCTTTCTGGTGGGCAGGACCTCATCCGGTGGTGTGTTTTGGGATGTCTGTGAGCTTATTATGATTTTAGGCAGCCTCTCTGCTAATGGATGGGATTGTGCTCCTGTCTTGCTAGTCGTTTGGCATGGGGTGTCCAGCACTGAAGCTTGCTGGTCATCGAGTGGAGCTGACTTAGCGTTGAGATGGAGATCTCTGGGAGAGCTTTTGCTGATTGATATTACGTGGGGCTGGGTAGTCTGTGGTGGACCAATGTCCTTACCTTGGCTCTGCCACCTCAGAGGCTCAGGCCTGACACCTGGCTGGAGCACCAAGAAACCTGTCAGCCGCACAGCTGCTAGTGTTGGAGGGTCTCCTTGCAGAGGTGGGGGGCAGCTGTGGCTCACCTTGGGGGCAAGGACGCTGGCAGCAGAAGTTCTGGGAAGCACTCCTTGGCATGAGCCCTCCCAGAGTCCGCCGTTAGCCCCACCTAAAAGCCTGTAGCCTCCAGTTCTTCATTTTAGAATCTGAAGATTTGAAACTCCAACCAGTAGTGTACCAAGACTGCTCAGTTTCTGGCCAGTAGATGGCTCTCTCTTTTTTTTTTTTTTTTTAAAGTGAAGATGCTGTCCAATGTACTGAATTGAGATGTTCTGAGTAGCCTATATCATAAAGATGATTGAAATAATGGAACTTGTGTCTTTGAGGCTGCTTCCTCCCTAGTTATATGACCTTGAATGGAGAGACATAATGAATTTTTTAAGTGGATCTTCCTTGTCCTTTTAATTATGATGTAAGCTCATTGAGGCCTCCTTTCATGCCTGCACATTTACGTAGACTTTTCCTTCTGCCCTTATTTCTCATCTATGCTGCAAATTGATGATAAAGCTTGTGTTAGATCTAAATTATCTGATTGTAGGCAATGCTGACACATTTCACTGCATAACACACTTTTCCAATTCTTCTTATATAATACTATTAAGCATCTACCATAAGAAAAAAACTGGGTTTACTTTATTTTATAACCATAATTTTTATCTTTTTCCAATCCACATTATCTAAATTATTAGATGCCATCTATATTTTAGATAATGCTAGTTAAAAGGAGAGCTACAGAAAAATACTTTAGGAGTAAAATTATAACCTACACATATATATATGGTGCAACTAAAAATGTAGAAAAACTGAAATTGTAATAAATTTGAGATTATATTTAAAAGGCAGTAGGGTCTCAGTGTTTTAAAAGCATCTGGTTAATTTGTGGAGGGCAACAGAAGAGATCTGGTGTTATGGAAACAGCAAAAAATATTTAAATCAGAAGACAGCTAGCTTTCTCTCTTGGGAAAAACACTTGAAGTCTGAATTTCAGTTTCTCAATCTGCAAAGTGATAAAAATATTATATCTACTTTATAAATTTGTTGAATGGTTACACCCTGTGTGATGATATAGGTAAAACTTTTATGTAACTTGTAATGTAAGAGAGCATATCTTTTTGGTCACAGCCTTTTTTTTCTTGGCAGAGTCCATGGATTCTATTACTTATTTCCTCCTCCTTTTGTAAAAAATAAAATTACCATGTTTCATATGTCCCTTGACAGCATTTCTTTGTGAGGAGGTTTTTGCTGCTGTAGCTGGTGCTTTTTGCTCTCTTTCCACTTACTCTTCGCTTTAGAATCAACTGTTCAGGCTTTTCCCTTCCATGATGGCTCTTGACAATTAAGTGGACACGAACTGAGGGATTAAACCTTTGTTATGGGGCTTCCCTGGTGGCGCAGTGGTTGAGAGTCCGCCTGCCTATGCAGGGGACGCGGGTTCGTGCCCCGGTCCGGGAGGATCCCACATGCTGCGGAGCGGCTAGGCCCGTGAGCCATGGCCGCTGAGCCTGCGCGTCCGGAGCCTGTGCTCCGCGGCGGGGGAGGCCACGACAGTGAGAGGCCCGTGTACCACAAAAAACCTTTGTTATGCTGAGTTATGAAAAGGCATCATTACTATTGATCACTGTCCAGAGAGAGCTTGGCAATATCTTAATTACAGTGAGCTTCTATTGCTGTAATGTTCATTTTAATGAGACTTGACTATATGGTCTTATCTTTACTGAAATGTTTTCACATTTTCTCCACTCACTTTTTCCTTTCTCAGGCTAAATAAAAAATCACTTTTAGGAGCATTTGTCTTTTTTTTTTTTGTGGCAGGGCATGGTGAGTGATTAAAAAATGATGTATAAAGCATGGTCCTCCTTTAGAGGGTTATAATTTGCCTCCTTAACATAATTTTAAATATATGATAACCAGAAAGCCTTAAGAGAGAAGCTTAGAAATAAAATTTTAGAAAAATAGGTGATGGAACTTTCAAGGTGGAACTTTCAGCTTATAACGTGCTGAAAATATATTGGGAGTATTGGCCACAAACCAATTCATTCTGAGTGTTAAGAGAAACATCATCTATAGGAGAAAGAGCTGGTATAGATCAGATTAGATGTGATAACTAACAAAAAGGAAAGCAGATGTGGATACATTCCAGGTATCTTGCTCAATGCCAGGAACAGGAACAACATTACAATGGGTAGTATAAGAGTTATACTTCTAGGTAGTAACATGGTTATTTTATTTTCAGCCCCTTTATGGTATAAATCAGGAAAAAAGGCAAGCAATAAAAAGATACAAGTTGCAGGAAGCATAGATACAGAAGCAGTCCTGCATGATCTCCTAGGATCACTGAATTTTGAGACAGAAGTTCCAATGTCTTCAACTCTCTGAGAAGGTTAAAGACAATTAAATGTATCCCCTAAATGTTTACATTTATATAATTCTTTACAATTTACAAAGTATTTTGTATAAGTTATCCCCTTAAATTAGAGAGTGCCTACAATGTTCAGTGATCCACATTGTGAGGAAAACACATTCCCTATACTGAGAAAGCATAAATCCTGAGGAGGTCTGGGGCATGTAAATAACTGACTATAATATTTTGGAGGCTCAAGGAGGGGACCAACAGAGGATATGAAAATAATTATAGTAGGGAACTGTAGTTGACATGTATTATTTTGTTTCTCCTACATCCTACTCTTTTGGAAATTGCTCCTTCTCACAACATAGGATTCTGGTAAAACTATCAATCAAAGGGCACTCCTCTCCCTCCCTCCACAGCTGTAGTCACATGAGCCAAGCTGGCAAATCAAAATGCCCAATGCTTCTAACCATTATGATTGGTCACGATGATCAATGCAGGACCAATTAAATCCAAGTAGGGTTTACTGGAGTTCCTTTCGAGGTACTTATTTGGATGTTTGAAGAGAGATCCTCTCTGTCTTTCTGAGGGAAAAGTCTATGTAAGTCTGAAGCTGCTGGTGGCTATCTACTCTTAACACATGGAGAGAAACTTCTGAAAGATGTAGCCAATCCAAAAGAAAGGGAGCCAGAAAATGAAGAGAGAACATTTTTGAGCAGCTGGACCTAGCTATGCCAAAGCTAGGCAACTCCTGGCATTTTTACTTAATAAGCCAATACAATTCATATTTGCTTGGATGTGTTTGAGTTGTTTCTGCCATTTAAATCCAAAGTTCTGAATAACACAGAGACTCGATTCTTTTGAACCAAGTCTTAATTTTATCTGCATATCTATCTATCTATCTATCTATCTATCTATCTATCTATCTATCTATCTATCTTAAATAGATCTAAAAGGTTTCACTGAATATTCCAGTTAGGATAAACATACTTCTTAGTTCAATAGGTATTCCTTGAGTGTCTTTCAAGCAGTGGGGAGGCACTGGTTATTCTGTTCTTCTCTTCCTTTTCTTCTACCACTCCTCCTGAAAGCTGTGAAACATTGTGACTATTAAACTGAGTGAATATCCCCATGATCATAGCATAAATGTCATCAGAAAGTTTTGTACTCTTTCAAAAAGGAATTCCTTCCTCTCACTTTGGATGCTCAAGATATCACTGGCATTTATAAGTGTATATTTGGAGGGATTCACATTTTGTCTGTGATTTTAAATCGAAAAACAGAGAAGTGTCATGAAAGAAACAGCAGAAATATACTTCCAAGCTAGTGTGTTACACGTACAGAAGTGTAGTGTCTGTTTTAGTTTCAACAACTATTCAACAGTCTTTTAAGTCTGAGACATTTGTGAACTTGCTTTGATCCAGATAAAGGGGAGAAGAAGACAGTATTCTTTCTTTTTGCATTTTGATTATATATCTTTTTGTCTACCTATGTCTGATTATATTTTGTATTATAAACCAAGTCTTCATATTCATGGCAGGATCATGTGAGAATTAGGCTTTCCATATGTTAATTTTCTAGGTAACTGAAAATTACTCCCTTAAGTGACAAGACTGCTTTATAGCATTAAACTATTTAAAGGGATCTTTTATTTTTATTTATTTATTTTTATTGAAGTATAGTAAATTTACAATGTTGTGTTACTTTCAAGTGTACAGCAATGTGATTCAATTATACACACACATATATATTCTTTTTCAGATTCTTTTCCATTATAGGTTATTACAAGATGCTGAGTAGAGTTCTTTGTGCTACACAGTAGATCCTTGTTGTTCACCTATTTTATGTATAGTAGTGTGTATATATTAATCCCAAACTCCTAATTTATCTCTCCTTCCCACCCCCTCTATTCCCTTTGGTAACCATAAGTTTGTTTTCTATGTCTGTGAGTCTATTTCTGTTTTGTAAATACGTTCATCCGTATCGTTTTTTTTTTTAGATTCCACATATAAGTGATATCATATGATATTTGTTTTCTCTGTATGACTTACTTCACTTAATATGATAATCTCTGGGTCCATCCATGTTGCTGCAAATGGCATTATTTCATTCTTTTTATGGCTGAGTAATATTCCATTAGTCTTCTTTATGCATTCATCTATTGATGGACATTTAGGTTGCTTGCATGTCTTGGCTATTGTAAATAGTGCTGCTGTGAAAACTGGGGCCCATGTATCTTTTTGAATTAGAGTTTTCTCCGAATATATGCCCAGGAGTGGGATTGCAGTATCATATGGTAACTCTTGTTTTTAGTTTTTTAAGGAACTTCCATACTGTTTTACATAGTAACTGCACCAATTTACATTCCCACCAACAGTGTAGGCAAGTTCCTTTAAAACGCATTATTTGTTTCCATGTTTTCTTAAGCAAGTAATCATAAGATAGCTACTATTTAATAAGTGGATTCCATGTGGTGGTCTCTGTGTTAGCCATTTACATACAACATTTCATTTAGACCTACTCCTGTGAGGGAAGAGATACACTACAATCCTCATTTAAGAGAGGAGCAAACTGAGGATCAGAATGGTTAACTAAAAGCTACAGTAATCAAGACAGTATGGTACTGGCACAAGAAACAGAAATATAGATCAATGGAACCGGATAGAAAGCCCAGAGATAAACCCATGCACATATCGTCACCTTATCTTTGATAAAGGAGGCAAGAATATACAATGGAGAAAAGACAGGGCAGAAGACCTAAATAGACATTTCTCCAAAGAAGATATAGAGATTGCCAACAAACATGAAAGAATGCTCAATGTCATTAATCATTAGAGAAATGCAAATCAAAACTACAATGAGGTATTACCTCACACCAGTCAGAATGTCCATCGTCAAAAAGTCTACAAACAGTAAATGCTGGAGAGGGTGTGGAGAAAAAGGAACCCTCTTGCACTGTTGGTGGGAATGTAAATTGATACAGCCACCATGGAGAACAGTACGGAGGTTCCTTAAAAAACTAAAAATAGAGCTACCATATGACCCAGCAATCCCACTCCTGGGCATATACCCTGAGAAACCCATAATTCAAAAAGAGTCGTGTACCAAAATGTTCATTGTAGCTTTATTTACAATAGCCAGGACATGGAAGCAACCTAAGTGTCCATCGGCAGATGAATGGATAAAGAAGATGTGGCACATATATACAATGGAATATTACTCATCCATAAAAAGAAACGAAATTGAGTTATCTGTAGTTAGGTGGATGGACCTAGAGTCTGTCATACAAAGTGAAGTAAGTCAGAAAGAGAAAAATAAATACCGTATGCTAACACATATATATGGAATCCAAAAGAAAAAAAAAAGGTTCTGATGAACCTAGGGGCAGGGCAGGAATAAAGACACAGACGTAGAGAATGGACTTGAGGACACGGGGAGTGGGAAGGGTAAGCTGAGAGGAAGTGAGAGAGTGGCATTGACATATATACACAACCAAATGTAAAATAGCTAGCTAGTGGGAAGCAGCCACATTGCACAGGGAGATCAGCTCAGTGCTTTGTGACCACCTAGAGGGGTGGGATAGGGAGGGTGGGAGGGAGAGGGAGGGAGACGCAAGAGGGAGGGGATATAGGGATATATGTATACATATAGCTAATTCACTTTGTTATACAGCAGCAAGTAATGCAACAGTGTAAAACAATTATACTCCAATAAAGATGTTAAACAAACAAACAAAAAAAAGAATGATTAAGTAACTTAGCCAAGATCACAAAAACCAGAGGAGGTGGAGCTGGGATTTGAACTCATATCTGTCTGACTCCATGGCTGCTATTCTATAATGCCATCATTGAGAACACAAAGTGTGTGCTTTGCAAAGATAAAATAATGGTCTACCTGGCTTCAAATACTCTAAACCATTTGTTCTGTTGCAAATGGCCTTATTCTGCTCTTTCTTTTAAACTATGTCTGCCTTTTATAATTTTCACTATGTTTTCTCCCTTATTGTCAGAATGCTAACTGTAACTTTGCGATTGTAAGTAGGCCTGGCTGTAGCAAAATGTATCCTTCATTTCAGTAGATAGTTTTTTATCTCCTTTAAAACTAAGTAATTTTTCTCTGATAAGCAATTTCAGGTCCTTTGTGAGGCCATGTGGAGGCAATAATGATGATAGTAATGATAATAATATAGGGATTATTTATTGAATATCTTCTATAAGCCTCCAGATGTATTACTTGTGTGGTCTACTTAATCCTCACTTTAGACATTTCTACTGATTACTCAGGACTTTTCCCCCTTATTTTCTAAGTCTCAGGTAAATTTCAAACAGATGCTAAGTGAGGTACTTAGACATATTACATATATATGTGTTATATGTATAATATATATATTCACATATATGCACACTCAGGAGCTCTAATACACTTACACTGACCTTTTTGCCTTGGGTCAAATATTGGCAGGGATAAAAATGGGAATGCGGAAACCCAGAACAGTGATATGCCAAGGACACCTCTGATAGAGTCACCATGTGCTGCTTGGGAAATGATTTAACTACTTTGTTAAGTGCTGAAAAGTATGAAAACATCTTATTAATTCATATGATTACACATTATTATGTATCCTCAGTACCTAGAGCTACAAGAGGCAGGAAGTTTATCTTTAAATGAATGCTTCTCAATTATACTAACACCAATGTGTATGGTTGTTATTATTCATTTGGAGCTATTAGGTGGTTAATCTGTAGAATATGAATACACATCTTAAAGCACAAAGCTGCTTGACAACTTTTTGCAAAGTTTGAATTGTAAATGTATCTTTAGTAAATTATTTTTGCTGAAATATCTTCAACCGAGCAACATGGAAAGACTCAATGTATTATTATTTGGATATTTTAGGGGAAATGCACATAAGGGAAGGAAAGACCCCTAAAGGGCATCTAGTTCAACAGTCTTTGGATGCTTCAATTTATTCTCCTGATAATTCCCCTGACAGTAAGAGTCCACCCGGCTAAAGAGATAATTCATTATCACTTTGTTTAATCCACTCTAACTATTCTTGGAACTTTGGGAATATTTTTTAGTTTCTTATACTCATGTTCTACTCTGTTTGGGTTGTCTTGTTTCAGGGTTCTGTACCTCATTAATGATTATAGTAATCAGGGTTGTTAAATATTGTGGTATTTCTAAAAATCTAACTCTTCTGCCGGCCATGGGATTTATACTCTGACGGTGTGATTTATTAGAATCCTGATTTTCAGTATGATACTATCTGAGAAAAGCCAGAGGAGATGCTAAAGATTTAAATTTGGAGTTATAAACATGATAAATAGAGTATGTGGAAGTGGTGTAATCAATGATAACTATGTGTACCTGATCATGTCTGCCCGGGTAATTTAATACTTGGAACTGCTGTAAAGAGCTGCACTCTTGGGAAAACAGTCTGATGTGACACAGCACTGTTTTGTATAAATCTTCATGTCTAGAAATGTGTATTCATTTCTTGGCAGGAAAATGTGTTTATGGTTGCTGCCGTGGCCTCTGTCCATGCTTTAACTGATTTTCCTTGGAAAGTTTTTGCCTTCTCTCTCAGGTAGTTCTACTTTGCATCATTTGCTGCCCTAGATAGAGTAAACACATTTCAGGGGAGAAACTCCCAAACTGTAAACTTAGAAGTAGATCCTGGAGGAAGCACTGTGCAGAGTCCTAACTGCCAGTGGCTGCTTGTGTGATTTTGCGTTCATTATGACTTTCCATCTTTTTTCAATGGAACAACCCATATCTGTTTAAAGTAGTTTAAATAATACAGAAGAGCAGAAGTAGAAAGTGGTCTCTTCCATCCCAGCTCCTCACTTTTATTCTCTAGGTGTAACTACAATCAATCACTTGGCAGGTGCTATTCCAGGCCTTTTATTATGTACATACAGATGTATATGTACTTTATCAATAAAAAGTTGATTTGCTACATGTAGTATTATTTTTGACTTCATCTGTTTCAATCTTTTTATTGGAGTCAAAGTATTCTAGAATATAGGTATATGGTAGTTATTTTACTGAAGAACCTTTAGGCTGTCTCCAGACAGTAAGAGTCCACCCTGCTAAAGAGATAATTACAATAATGTAATTATCTCTTAATAATTAATAATAATTATTTTTGTTATTAATCTGTAATTATTACATAATCTGTATTACTATATAATCTGTAATTATTATGTAATAATTAATATTACAAATAATGCTGCAGGGGAATCAATTGCACATAATATCCTCATACAGTTGTGAAAGTATTCCTGAGAAATAAATGGCTACAAATGGAATTGCTGAGGCAATAATTTTGCTCCTTAAACGTTTTGATAGGTTCTGCTGAATTACTCCCCAAAGAGTTTTTATTGATTTATAATCCAACAAAAGTGTATGAGAGTTGGGCAGGTTTATTAAATTGAGCTCTAATTTTCTTGTGTATAACATGGGACCAATTATCTTTTACTCAAGGTTAATGTGAGGATTAGATAAAGTAACCCTCATCAAGCATCTAGCACTGTACCTGATTGAAAGTGGGTGCTTGGTAAATCTTTATTCCCAGCTTTTTACTTCTCCAACTGCTCCACTTTATACAAAGCAACAATGCATCAACTATTAGTTGGATCCCGATTTTCCGCCTCAATTATATGCAGGGTTCTCAGAACTTCATTATTCACACCTACATCAGTACTGAGTTTCTTAAGTCAGAGTTCTGTCACTATTGTCATGTTCTACTCTGTTTGGGTTGTCTTGTTTCAGGGTTCTGTACCTCATTAATGATTATAGTAATCAGGGTTGTTAAATATTGTGGTATTTCTAAAAATCTAACTCTTCTGCCGGCCATGGGATTTATACTCTGACGGTGTGATTTATTAGAATCCTGATTTTCAGTATGATACTATCTGAGAAAAGCCAGAGGAGATGCTAAAGATTTAAATTTGGAGTTATAAACATGATAAATAGAGTATGTGGAAGTGGTGTAATCAATGATAACTATGTGTACCTGATCATGTCTGCCCGGGTAATTTAATACTTGGAACTGCTGTAAAGAGCTGCACTCTTGGGAAAACAGTCTGATGTGACACAGCACTGTTTTGTATAAATCTTCATGTCTAGAAATGTGTATTCATTTCTTGGCAGGAAAATGTGTTTATGGTTGCTGCCGTGGCCTCTGTCCATGCTTTAACTGATTTTCCTTGGAAAGTTTTTGCCTTCTCTCTCAGGTAGTTCTACTTTGCATCATTTGCTGCCCTAGATAGAGTAAACACATTTCAGGGGAGAAACTCCCAAACTGTAAACTTAGAAGTAGATCCTGGAGGAAGCACTGTGCAGAGTCCTAACTGCCAGTGGCTGCTTGTGTGATTTTGCGTTCATTATGACTTTCCATCTTTTTTCAATGGAACAACCCATATCTGTTTAAAGTAGTTTAAATAATACAGAAGAGCAGAAGTAGAAAGTGGTCTCTTCCATCCCAGCTCCTCACTTTTATTCTCTAGGTGTAACTACAATCAATCACTTGGCAGGTGCTATTCCAGGCCTTTTATTATGTACATACAGATGTATATGTACTTTATCAATAAAAAGTTGATTTGCTACATGTAGTATTATTTTTGACTTCATCTGTTTCAATCTTTTTATTGGAGTCAAAGTATTCTAGAATATAGGTATATGGTAGTTATTTTACTGAAGAACCTTTAGGCTGTCTCCAGACAGTAAGAGTCCACCCTGCTAAAGAGATAATTACAATAATGTAATTATCTCTTAATAATTAATAATAATTATTTTTGTTATTAATCTGTAATTATTACATAATCTGTATTACTATATAATCTGTAATTATTATGTAATAATTAATATTACAAATAATGCTGCAGGGGAATCAATTGCACATAATATCCTCATACAGTTGTGAAAGTATTCCTGAGAAATAAATGGCTACAAATGGAATTGCTGAGGCAATAATTTTGCTCCTTAAACGTTTTGATAGGTTCTGCTGAATTACTCCCCAAAGAGTTTTTATTGATTTATAATCCAACAAAAGTGTATGAGAGTTGGGCAGGTTTATTAAATTGAGCTCTAATTTTCTTGTGTATAACATGGGACCAATTATCTTTTACTCAAGGTTAATGTGAGGATTAGATAAAGTAACCCTCATCAAGCATCTAGCACTGTACCTGATTGAAAGTGGGTGCTTGGTAAATCTTTATTCCCAGCTTTTTACTTCTCCAACTGCTCCACTTTATACAAAGCAACAATGCATCAACTATTAGTTGGATCCCGATTTTCCGCCTCAATTATATGCAGGGTTCTCAGAACTTCATTATTCACACCTACATCAGTACTGAGTTTCTTAAGTCAGAGTTCTGTCACTATTGTCCTTATATTGATCATTATCCTTCTATGATACATGGTACCCATCATAATCAGAATTTCAATATTTAACAAGTACTTTGCAGACATCTTCTTAGTCTTCTTGTTGTGACTCAGTTTCCATAGTTTTGGAATTTTGAGACATGGATTTCTCTTTTGAATGATCCAGCATCAGCTTTGTCTGACAAAAAACTGTAAGGGAGGCTCTGAGAGATTTGCAGATACTAAATTCTGATGCTTTTCATCATTATGCCTGTACCAGCTACTCCTTAGTTGGAGGACTCTAGGGGCACTCTGGCAGTTCCTTTCCAAAGTCCCCACACTTCCACTGAGACCACCCTTTCTAGGATTGTATATACCTCCCCCATACTTTATTTTTCATGGGGACTTAATTTATAACTTTAGTTGGTTGCCATCTAAAAGCTGGGATGAGTCTTATCTGAGAAGTGAAATGTGATGCAAGACCATTCATTAGAGGAGAAATGTCTTTCACCTTGTTTATTTTATGCACATTCAATGGAACCCAAGTTTACAAGTTACCTTAGAGAACCATCCAGATCTGTACACTTGTCTCCAAGAGTGGATGGGCTTTCTATCCCTCAGAATATTGTCCCTCAACCATCCCCATGAGGTGCCCTCCAATCACCCACCACAGAATTCATTTAAACCTTGAACAACTCTGAATACCAAGTCCATTTACTTAATATAATAGATATTTCTATAGTGCTAACTCTGTGCAGACACTGTGCTGAGTGCTTTTCAAATATTAACGCATTTAATCCTTAATGGCTGCCCCCTATTTTCTGGTTTTGCATCTTAAGAGAAGATAAAACATCTCTAACACTTTCTTTGTATAGCAGCCTTCAAATACTTGGAGGACAGTCTCTAGGTTCCCCAGGTGCTACTCTTTTTCAAATTAAAGAATCCAGTTTACTCAATTGTTTCACATACTGCATGATTGTGAGTTATTTCATATCCTGACCACTCTCCTCTGACTGTCCTGTGACTTGATAATGACTGTTTCAGAGACTGCAAGCTCTCTGGTTCTGGCCCACAAATGTATTTTGCTTGGCACAATGTCCTTTTTATTTGCTTTGTTTTTAAATAAAGAAAAATCAAAAGAAATGTGAATGCCTTTCCACAAGGCATGCATTCCCAGCTCCAAGCTTCCATCATTGCCTGTTGTCTTAATCCCAGCTTCACTGGACTTGGCCTCTAAAGGTGTTTGAGTTTGAGACCCCTGCTGAAGTGTCATATCTAGAACTGAACCTAGATGCAGTCTGGCTACATCTCAGTTGAGAGGGGTCTGTTATTCTCTGATGCTATCAATATTGTAAATTTAGATTATAGTACATTTCCCTGGAATATATTTTAAGCCATACATCAACCATTCCTCCACACAGCCTCTGAAGCTGGATTTAATAATTTTTACCTTCAGAATAAAGAATTCACTTGCACCAAAGCACTACTGAAGAGTGTACACTTTATTGACAGGTTAGAATTAGAGGCAAAAGAGAGGGTTTATAAAGCCCAGCATTTTTCTCCAGGCCTCTTCTCTTAGCCTTACATTTCTTGAGATTCTCTATCCCCTTACCCCCTCTTCAGTGCCAACACTTAGCTTTACTGATACCTGATTCCTTTCCCAGAATCTTCTCTCTGGGGCTTCTCCATCTTTTTCCCTTAATTATGCAGAGCAGTTTAGTTCTGGTCCAGCTGTGCCAAACCTGGTGGTCACAGCTGTCATCTGCTTAGTCAACAACAGAGCCTCACTTATCAGGAGCCTCTTCCCATAGAAAGCAGCAAGTGATTACCATAATCCAAACATAGTTTTTTCCTAACACAATAATAGTCCTTGTTTTAGAGCTAGGCAAGTTATCCAATCCAGTTCTCTCTTCTTTCACATGGAGAAACCCAGCTCCAGAAAAGTTACATCAGATAACTAAGATAACACAGATAATGATCAGAGAGGTAGGCATAGAAGCCAACACTGGTACTTCCCAAGTCTCTCTCTATAAAACTGTGCCATGCATGATGTTACTAGAAACTTTGTATTTATGCATGAGCTGTCAGTAATTCTGTATGGTAAGTCTCAGTGATATTATTTTAGATTTGACCTTGACTGTACCAAAGCAGATAACTAAATTTCTTCTCCCCTTACCTACACACTATAGTTGCTGCTTCCCAGCTTTGTGGCTAAAAGGCTGCTGTATTTCTTTTCCTACTGAGTTTTGCCATAAAGTGCCTTTTGGGTCTCCTGACAGAGCATTAAGGAAAAGGTAAAAAAATACAAAGTGGGCTTTTCCAGCTATGCCAACACTGGAATCTAATGAAGCAATATTACAGAATGATGGCATTTTAGAGTAGGAAGAACCTTATAAATCAGCTAATCTGATCCTCCTCTACTTTTAGCCATAAGAAGATTTAGGCCCAAAGGGGTCAGTCTTTTGCTGAGAGTCAAAGAGCCATTTAATTTTGGAACCAAGACTAGAACCCGGCTGTCCCAACTCTAGCGTAGCTGCACAACTCCACAGAGCTTTCACGTAAAAAGAAATAAACAGGAAAGCCTAGTTCTCAGCATTGTTTTGTGTTTATTGATAGCAAAGGGGATCATGTGCCACTTACAGTAATCTCTTAAGATTTTATAATAATCCTTGCATTATCCTGTTAAACTGTGGCTGTAGCTCTGTGCTTAATAGATTGAAATCTATTATTCATAATGCCATCTTGTTCCTGTTTAAATAACATTATCCTTATGACCAAAATTGTATGAATTCATACTCAGTTTCATAGCACAGTGAGAGGATAAAGCATTAGAACAGAGTTTTCATTTGTGAATTTAATTCAGTAGGTATTTTTCAAGTACCTACTGTGTGCCTAGTCTTATCCTTGGCACTTTTAGGAATTCAGGGGCAATATGTGGCAGGGCTTTTAGCCTTGAGAACTAATATTCTTTTGTGGGCTTCTGTGTATCAAGGAACATCTGGAAACTAAGGCAGTGTTGTCTCTAAGGAGGTGGAATAGTGTAGTGCGTGACAGCACAGACTTTGAAGTCAGAAGGTATTGGATTTGCATCCTTGTTCCTCTATTTACTAGCTGTGGTATCTTGCGCAACTTTAGTAAAGTTGCAGCATCCTCATCTGGGGATAAAAATAGCACTTACTTCATAGAGTAATTTCAAAGATTCTGTTAAAAGACAAGAGAGCAATCACTTAGCACATGTCTGACTTGTAGTGCTCAAAAATGTTAGCTAATGTTTAAAATCCTTAGCATTTTATGTTAGTGAAGTCTAATGTGCTTTGAAGAAGAAAAAAACCAATTATCTCAGTACTTTTAGGAGAAGAAAATTTGGGCTTTGGATCCGAAATATCTAGATTTTATTGATTGACTGACTACTGGTTGATTGATTGAGTTTTGTTGTGTGGCTCAATGTAGCTTGTTTGCCCACAACACCAATCTCAAGCTTTGAAGAAGAATCCTAAGGGTAAAGTTGGGATAGCAATCGCTTCACTGGGGAGTTATCTTCAGTTTAATTTTGAACTATCTGTTCTTGCGAGAAATGTCCTCCAAAGAGAAGTCTCTGTCCCTTTGACCGTCAGCATTTCCTATTCACCTCAGGTTCTCAGACAAAGGCCTCCTGATTGGTTGTCAATCACTTGGCTTCCCACCCTGCCTTATCGCAAACACCTCAGTTGTTGCTAATAAATTCGCCCCTCAGAGGAAAACATTTGAAACAAATGGTACAAAGCTTTTGGAAAGATGAAGTATTCTGTTTGGTAATGTAAGAAAATCAAATGAACTAATTACTTGCCAAATCATTCTCTTTTCTTTTCTTTTCTTTCCTCCCTCCCTCCCTCTTTTCTTTCCTTCCTTCCTCCTTTCTTCCTTTCTTTCAAGTTTTTTTTGATGTGTATATATGTATGTATATATATACACACACACATATGTATATATATTCTTTCTCTCTCTCTCTATATATATATATTTATATATTCTTTTTTTTTTTAAGCAGGGAAAATAAACTGAATACAGGGAAGGAAAGTGGCCTTAACAATGCATCTGTATAATCTAAAAGAAAAAAATTATGCCTAATTTGAAACGAAATGTTTCTTAAGCAACTTTGCAGTCAGGCTATTAATAATCATTTTGCAAAGCGGGTGACATATACCACAGCATATTGGAATATTAGGGGTCTGTGAATTGCTGTCAGTTTGAATTTGTATATATTTTCTCATCATTAAAAACACTGTGATCTAGTTTGCAGAGGAAGAAAATCTCCCGTAAAATAACACTGTTGTTAAATATGTTTGTGTGAGACAATTTCTGCGTATGCAAAACCAATTAGAGATCTAAACACATACTTGAATAATTAATATTAGTAAAGATCAAAGACTTGTTACCTAAAACAACCAATTAAGATACTTTTTCTAGTCATCTAGATGTTCGCATACTTCCTCCAAGTCAGTAAGTCAGTTTGCATGTCTAGACGGAGCTTCTTTCAGAAAACTGATCAAATAGAAGAAAATTCTGATAGTAAAATAATTGAGAATGTGAAAGTCTGAGAAGAGCCACACAACTCCAATATATTACAGTTGAAACCTGAAACTTATGAATTGACACCACACCATTTTTGAAAATATTTCTCATATACACTAGAATCAAGAAACAACCCTAAATCCAACGGAGAGAAGACAAATCACTTCCCTGTGAAAGAAAGCATTCCCATGAGTTACCATCTCCCTCTGCTTCTGAGTCTGCCATCACACAGATAATTCCAGAGGCAGGAAACATTGCATTCTCTAGTTTTCCATCTTCTAGCCATTTTCAGACACATCCAAACCAATACCTTTCTCTTTAATTGTAGCTTCTTTCTGAATAGCAAGCATTACCAATTCCTTGACCAATTCAAGAGGGTGAATGCAGTTCTCTGGGAGATTCAAGCTTACCTTATAGTGCATTTCACCCTGTCACATCACTCTCTGCTTTCCTGCTCTCTCTCAGTTCTTTTCAACATGCTCACAGGGCTCCTGAGATGACCCAAGAGTGTACCGCACACTTGAATAGGATAAAAGAAAAGAAGGAAAAGAGCAAGGTGCCCAGGGCCCTTTGTACCAAGATACAGTACTCATTGGTCATTGCCCTCCCTGGCTGTGTGGGATGAGGGAACAGAGCATTCAACCATGTAAGGTAAATAGCAACTAGCCTAGTGCCTGGTGCAACTAACCAAAGGTAGTGAGAAGGCCACTGAAGCACAGAGCTGAGAGGGGAAAATATTGTTGACTCCAGGACTCCTCTGCTTTACAGATAAGAAACCTGCAGTTGAGACATAAATTTATTTATAATTAAAAAAGAACTGGAAATATGATCTATGAGATATTCTGTGTAGTTTGTTTTAAACTATTTCAGAACACTTTTGTGGAGGATGATGGGAAAAATTAAAATACAGACAGTCAAAAATAGAAAGGACCTGAGAGGTAATCTAACTCATTCATCTTGCTTTCCAGATAAAACCCAGTCCCAGGGGGTTAAAGCCACTGTCCATGAATTGCAGCCACGCAGTGCAGGAGACACACTGATCTTGTCACCATGCACTGCCCCTTCTTAATTACCTGGAATATGTCTTTTTACAGTTTTACAGGCTCTATCTTTCTGATTATCTAGGCTTGCAAGTTTTCTTGTTGCCCTTTGGCTGTATTTCATACAATGTACTGAGGGTGGCAACTGAATTATTACAGTTACCTGTGTATTTTATAAACAATTTAAAATTGGCTCGGGTTAAAATGGGAAACTTCACACTAGTCATGAGAAACTCTTAGGAGATGCAGCAATTCTATTTGGTTCACATAATAACGGCAATAAAGAAGAAACTGAACATTTTTTCTCTCTTGCAATGAGCTAAAAACAATTTACAGATTTCTTATTAATCCTCCCAGAGGAGCCACTGCCATTTTGCTTACTGGGAACCTCAGCCATAGAAGTCATAAGACTGAGTGCGTACAGGAACGTCTGGCAGTAGTGTGGGAATCAGAAGACTTTATTTCAAGATGTGTTGGTGGTGCTTACTTGCTGTTTGATCTGGTCGACTCACAAAATCTCTCTCTACCTTAGTTTACTCATCATTTACATGGGAGGAGTTGAATGAAGTGATTCCAGGATGCCTTCATGGACAAAATCTAAGTGATTTCACAGAGATCTGAATCTGCAGCTTAGATTTTCTCCCTTTTGCTACTCCTGCTTAAAGTCTTCCCTGAGGCTCTATAACTTTACTGTTCTTCTAGATCTCTCCTGTTTATAAATTTTCTTTCTTCTCTTTTTCTGAAGAGGAGCAAGAAAGACAGTAATGCCTTTTCTACGTCAGGGAGTGGCTAACAAACAAGGGTAGAGAGAATGAAGCAGTAAATGGACAATTACCTTATTTATTCCTAGTGGAATCCTGGTAGTTGTTCAGGACATTTTAATTTCTTTCATGACTCAGTGTCACTTCTGCCCCCTTACTCGAAGCAGCTCACCGTCTACTTTCTTAGACTGAAATCATCCATCATGAGTTCTTAAAGTGTTCTTCCTTCAAAACGTTTCTGCTCTTAATTCATCCTTTCCTTACTCCCCACCCCAATATGACCCTACCCCCACTTTGGAAAAAGAAGAGTACCTTTGTCATCCAAAGTGACCCTCTATTGTAGCCTTATTCCACTGCCCAGTTCTTATAAGTCAGTGGTTCTCTTACCTGAATACATATTAAAATCATCTGGGGGAACTAATCAATAACAAAGGGGCCTGCCCTATCCAAAACAATTTAATCAGAATCTCTGCAGATCAGGACCAGACCTTTGTATTATTTTAAGGGTACTACATGAGTCTAGTGTTCAGAAAAGGTTGACAACTAGGGCTCCAGGGTCTTGAAATATTAATTACTCTTTGTTTATTCTTCAACCTTAATCCATTTTACTGGCTCCTTCTCATCAATCTGCAAATGTGCTCAGCCATCTGTTATCTTAATAAAACACCTTCCCTTGTCCCTCAAGCTATGATTCCATGCATTGTCTCCCCTCCCACTTTACCTTCTCTACAGTTCTGCTCCAGGCCAGTCCTGAAGTGGCTTTCTCTGAGGTCACCACATGTCCAAAAAGTCCCTCTGTCTTCAACCTCCCCAGGCTCTCTGCAGGGCAACACCCCTAATCACCACTGCCTCTGTGAAATCCTCTCTTCTTGGCTTCTGGGATTCTACATATTCGTGGTTTCTTTCCCAGGCCCCCAAAATTTCCTTTGATATTGGATCTCTATGAGTCCCCAAAGTATAGCTGCTTCTCACAGTTTTATTCTAAATTTGTTCTCTCCCACGAAGTGATTGCCTAAGTTTAAATGGTCACATCCATGAAAATGGCATCGAAATCTGCATCCTTCTCCTGAGTAGCAAGTTACACCTCACAGCGAGACATCCTCATCTGGATGTCCTTTCATCACCTCAGACTCAAAATGTTCCAAACCAAGGTCATCCTCTTCTACCAGTTCCACTCCTTCTCTGTGATCCCCCATGGAACTCCAGCCAACACTGTCTTCCCCATTTCCTGGGCTTTAAAATCTTGGTTATCTGTCACTTTTTCTCTCTCTTATTCACTCCCTGAATTCCATGAATCCCCAAGTTGTGTCTATTTTACCTTTGTAAATTTTAGGACCTCTATTTCCTCCATTTCACTTCTAATTCTTATTCAAACCCTTGCTTTAAGCCATAGATCAAATATTAAGTCTTCTATGGTATTCCATACCATAGCCATTCCAAACAGTCAAAATTAGCCTTCTCCTTCTTGGTGGTCCCAAAGCATTTCATGGGTCTAGTATGAGATTTAGCAATTCTACTTTTTAATGTATTACTGCTTGTATACGTTACTTAATTGCAAACCCTTTGATGTCAGAGACCATATTCTTGGTTTTTTTTAGATGGAGTTAGTTTTGGATTAAGAACAAGAGACTTACCATATCTGAATAAACAAAAGTACACACACATAACATTGGTGCAGCCACTATGGAAAACAGTATGGAGGTTCCTCAGATAACTAAAAATAGAATTACCATATGATTCAGCAATCCCACACCTGGACATATATCTAGATGAAACTTTAAGTCAAAAATATACATGCACCCCTATGTTCATAGCAGCACTGTTCACAATAGCCAAGACATGGAAACAACTTAAACATCCATCGACAGATAAATGGATAAAGAAGATGTTGTACATATATACAATGGAATACTACTCAGCCATCAAAAAGAATGAAATAATGCCATTTGCAGCAACATGGATGGAACTAGAGATTATCATACTAAGCGAAGTAAGTTAGAAAGAGAAAGGCAATACCATATGATATCACTTATATGTGGAATCTAAAATATGACACAAGTGAAACTAAGAAACAGAAACAGACTCACAGGCACAGAGAACAGACTTGTGATTGCCAAGGGGGAGGGGGGAGGGAGAGGGATGGACTGGGAATTTGGGGTTGGTAAATGTAAACTATTACATTTAGAATGGATAAACAATAAGGTCCTACTTGTATAGCACAAGGAACTACATCCAGTCTCCTGGGATAAACCATAATGGAAAAGAATATAAAAAAGAATGTATTTATATGTATAAATGAATCACTTTGCTGTACAGCAGAAATTAACACAACATTATAAATCAACTATACTTCAGTTAATACATACACATACACATCCCACAATTACAATACATTGGAGATGTTTATGCCCATTAAGTGTAAAGTGGCACAAAGCTTTGTGAACATTGGTGATACATTTATAACCCTGGCAAGTTTGGATTGCTCACGCATCTTACCAGTACATATTTTATATGTGTTATTTTATTCAAGCTTCTCCAAACCCTACAAGGTCAGTATTATAAGAATCCATTTTATAGATGCAGAAACTGATACTGAAAACATGAAGTGACTTGCCCAAGGTGACACAGCTAGTAATGCAAGAGCAGAGGTCAGATCCAGATGTAAAAGCTCATGTTCTTAACCCTGTGTAATTCCATTAGATTAAATCATATCATTTGCTCACACATTGGGAGTTGATGAACCAGGAAGAAGACCCTTTGCTAGGGAAAGTTTTGTGGATGGTGAAGAGCTGTTTTATTGCTGAAAATAGTACAGAGTTTTGTGTATTCTTTCTTTGGACTCTCATTGTTCTTGCAGGTTTCCAACTGTAGAGTCAACCTGAGCAGGAGGTAGCGTGGGGGACTTTCAGTTGCAGAGTGGAGGTTCTTCTAATACACCACCTCCTCTAGTCTGTCAGTCCACCCCTTGCATCATCTCTCTTTTCATTCTGAAGGCATTGTCTTTGAGAAATCCAGGTTAAAATAACAAGGACCTTGGACTTGGTCATATATTCGATAGCTAATAACTGAGGAAGAATTTGTTTGACAACTTTGTGAAGTCCTCCCTTGACCAGTCCTATCCATGATAAAGTCATGTGCAGGGACCTGTGTTCTTTGAACAACACCCATATGCTTTTGGTAACACAGATAGTACTTTTTTTTTTTTGAGTAGTAATCAATATTAGTTTGCAAGTAACATGTTCTCATCTTTTTATCAATTTTAGTATCTTACTATACTGCCTCTGAATGTAAATTTTACTTATTTAATAGAAGTAGTGTGAATTTGAGTTTTTTAAAAGAGATGCAAAATCATAAGTGCTTTCCCCTGAAAGGGGCCCAATGATTGATTGTTAAAAAGAATTGAATTAAATTGATTTACAGTTGGGTCACTTTTTCTATATCAGAGAAAAAAGAAATTGTCTTTTCTAATAAGATTTTAGGTGATTCTGATAAGAGAAAAAACATTTTTTCTTTAAATATAAATGCTTATGTACTCTCTAAATCTCACTGTGATTTTAAGTTCCTTTCTCTAATGACAGATGAAGAATAGGCATAGTGCTTTGGTACCAATAGCATTTTCAAGATTTGATTCTGATAAGTATTTCAGGTTTGAATCCTTATTAGAAGTTTATTCAAATTTACTTATAACTATATCTTCTTAAAGTTAGCATTTTAAATACGTAGTGTTTTGGAATTTCTTGGAAATGATGATTAAGGACTTTGGAATCAGGATTGGATCATCTGAGATTGAATAAAGGTCTTAATTCACAGTTGGCTGTGTAACTTTGGGTGAGTTGCTGGGCTTTTCTGTGCCTCAGTTTCCTTATCTGAAAATTAGAGATGATAAGAAAACCAATTCATAGGTTTGTCATCAGAATGAGATGATACAGCAATGGTGCCTGACATGTAAATAAGTAATCAATAAATGTTAGCTATTAATTTTAATAGTTTTTGCTAAAATAGTTTTGTCCTGGTACATTCTTTTTCAATGATTTCTTCCAATTAGCTACTCTCTCTTTTCTGCCTACCATTCTCTCTCAAAAGCTTATTTTCAGGAAAGCCAATTTGAACAATCCCCTATACCAGAAGAATCTCTGAAGCTGACCAGGGAATGCCCAGTGCTAGGTGACCTTCCTGTCCTCAGCTCCAAACTCTGTCCCTTTCTGTCTCTAGGGCACATTCCCCCTCATTTCTTGCATTCAAGGGGCTTGCCCATGTATCTGCTTTTAAATTTTGTTTTCAACAGACATTCTTTTTTTTTTAACATACTTTATGACATAAATCAACAGGCATTCTTAAAAATTTATGTTGCCCAGTATCTAGTACATCTTTCAGAAATTTTTCATCTAATCTTGTAAACACATCCAGACCAAGACTAGCCTCAAATCAGATTTTTTGTTTTTTTATTTTTTCTAGCATGATACCAGATGGCACTTAGGTAGGATAATAAAGAAAATCTGTTTTCTTCCTCACATTTTATATATCTGTCATAAATCATAACTGACTTTAGATGAACAGCAATTTAGAAGTTCATGTTTCAGGTGAAGGCTCAGTTTGAATTTCATTTTAATGTTTTATTAAAATTGATATGCTTTTGTGAATACGAATTAATTTACTATATTTTAGAGGAAATTTGTTGACAAGCAGTGATAAAAATCCAGCCAAGGTAACATTTTGGAATAGGGTAGTTTTTTTTCTTTCTGCTGATCTTTATTGAGGAGCTACCAGTAAGAAATCTTTAGCTCTTATTATGCCTTTGAAATATGGGTAACATCAAACTGCACTACCTAGCAAAGAAGGAAGAAATCTAAACACCATTAAGGGTGCTGTCAGAATTGACTGTGGTATTTATTCACAAATCTAGCAGACTGCTGAGGCTTAAAAAGTCTAACTTATTAGGTCATTGCTTTAGAATACAAATTATAATAATTTCAGGGTAGTAGAATGTTTGAGTTTCTATAATTTAAGGAAAAGCAAGGATAATTATTATATTTGCTTGAGTTAAAACAGTTACAAAAACAACAGCTACAGAAATGGAAGGACCTGTGATCCAAATTCTACTTAGACTGAGGAAAGGTAATTTTATAGGAAAGCAGCTCATGCACTACACTGATGAGGTCAAGGTCAATTTCTGGAAAATGAGATGGGAAGGAAATAAAGCTTATAATGCCACTGATATATATTAGGTTATGGAAAGTACTAGGTAAAGAGAATTGGGACATAATTTATATTTTATCTGAAATGGGTTGTTAACCTGAATTATCTTGGAGATTGGTTGGCAGAAGAATAGAATCATTTTTTGGTTTTGTTATTCAAAAGATAAGACTAAGGAAAAAATAGAAAAACAATTTGATGATAAGAAAAATATGTGAAATCTGTTATGAAACATTTCTCTGCTCTGCTTACCTCTCCTTTGTCTTATACTACTTCGCAGTGTGGAAGTTGGTGGTGGGAGTGTTGCTAAATCATCCTTCCACAGTTTCCATTTAGAATCATATCTGTAAACCTTGGTCAGCATCTGGCTGAGGGCCAGCACCATGCATTAGGGGTTTACTTAGTGGGCAAGGAGACAGCAGAGATAGATGTTAATCCACAGAAAAGCAGATTGCCTGGGTCAGCTGCTAGCAAGACCTTTGTGCACGAGTCATGTGCTTCCCTCTGTTTCCTTGAGCCCTGGGTATGGTCCTCTTGGGACCTCGCAGTCCAGGCCTGCACACTGGGAGCCTGTGCACATTGGCTTCTGGGCAGAAAATGTGTCAGATGGCCAGCAGGTGTCAAATGCAACGCTTGAAAATTTGGGAGTCAGGCTGGTTCATCTTGAACTCCAGCTTTGATACCTACAAGTTGTATTACCTTGGGCAAGCCCATCGCTCTCTGAGCCTCAGTTTTCTTAAGCATAAAATGGGAATACTATGAGCATTCATTTCCTGGGGCTGTTCTGAGCTACACATGAGAGGATGCATATCAAATGCTTAGCACAATGCCTTCAACTTGCTACTGGTGGGCTCACAAGCTACAGTTGATGTGTAAAGTGCCTACCATCTACAAAGTGCTCAATAACTGGTGTGTATCATTGTGGACATTTTAAAGGTCTCATTAGGAGTGACCATATCAAAAATGAGAAGCTATTTCTCAATGGTTGTTGTCTTCAAATCCTCTTTGGAAATGTCCATGTCTTGGTGAAGCAGGTTCCAGAGGCAGAGGTGACGGGTCCATAGTTCGGCAGGCAGTGTTGCCTGGGGGTTAGAGTCAGAGAAACTGGCTGGAAAGGCTGGTTCTGCCATTATTTTCTGTGGGACTTGGAGCAGGACTTTCACTGCCTTTGAACTTCAGTCTCCTTGTCTTAAAATGAGAGTGATAATGGCCACCACACAGAGTTATAGAACTAGTAGGAGATGAATTCAGTGTGAATTCAACATGCAACCTGCAAAATAAGGTAAGATTCTAGATCATCAACCACCAAGAGGCCCTCATGGCCAGCCTGTCAAAAGAAAGAACCTGCATCCTTATTGGCTCTTTGTCAATGGCCCTCACTATTGCTTTACTTTTGGGGGAAAATGTTCTTTAAAGAATGGTCTGCTTCCTCACCATCTGTTCAGTCTTTTAATGCCATTGAAACTGATTTTAATGCTTTACTTTGTTTTGGAAAATGATCTCCTATTTCACTGTTGAATAAGTAAAATCCCAAAGCACAGAATCCAAAGCCCTTCCTCTTTGAGCTCTCTGTAATATTTGACATCATTACTCATTCCCACATTAATAAAAACAACAGGTGCCATTTCTTGAGAGGCTACTGTGTATGGCACTGTGCTAGCCCCCTTGCATCATGATTTCATGTAACTTACACAAAACCTCTAGGTAGTAGGTATTATGGCCCCGTTTTATGGAAGAGGAAACTGAGGCACATAGATGTTAATTAACTTGCTCAGTGTAACTTAACTGCCACATAATTGGAGTAGAGAGAAGGAGAGATTGAAACCCTGTTAATACTGATGTTTCTTCTTGGAGTTTTGTCCTTTTCTTAGCTTCTATTTGTAATATTTCTCTATTAAAATACTCAAAGCACTCTGTACCTTTCTTATGACATTTGTCTCATTCCTAACTCCTGGAACTCGATATAATTTCTGAGTAATCAGTAATCTCCTTGAGGACCCCCTTTAGCATAATGCCTTGTTGAGACAAATTATTATTATTATCATTATTATTTTTCTACAAAGGGAGCATTAGATAAAGAATCCTTCTTTGGGCTGATAAGTCTAAAGAGTTAACACTAAGTAAGAACATAAAAACAACATCAACTCCTTTACCTTTATAACCAATATAGCAATGATCTTCTCAAACTAAGAATTTCCATTGGGTTAATTGGCCGAGAAACTTTTTCATAGTATTTTAGGAGTAGAAAAAGATAGCTGAAGAGACAAAATATGCATACTTTTCTTAGAGGTTGCATTTGAAAACATCGTTGCTGTTCTGATTAATGGTAAAGAATCCCAGCCACGGTGGAGTGTAATGTGATTTAGATAAACTCTAGGTTAGGTAATGCTCAGGAAAGAAATTTGAGCAAGTTTGGTAATGCCCAGATGGACCATAAACAAGAGACAATGAGTGTTGTTACTTTTCCTGCTGACCTTTATTTAAATGAACTCTCTCATTAGAAAAGAGCTTGCTTTAGCTTATTGTTAAAACTGCTGTTTGTTCACCTGCTTTGAAAAAGGAACAGGCAAGGGCAAGCACTGAGGTAGATTAATAGTTTGCCTGCTTGGTATTGGTGCAAAGCTCTTTTCTCTCTGTCTCTTCAGGTCAATAAGGAAGATATCTCTATCTTATCTATCTATCTATCTATCTATCTATCTATCTATATTTTTCCCCCCAGTGGGCAAGAGGATATGTATATATTCAGTGGGCAAAGGGCTGATGTATGAAGTGGATGCAAAGCATAATATGGGACACAACAATATTTTAAAGAAAAGTATACTAAAATATAGAGGACTACTACAAATAAAATTGCTATTTTTCTGTAGGTGAAAACAATTGAATACAGGAAATAATAATTGAATACAGGAGATTTTATATGGCTCAGTGTTTTACAAGACACCTCAACTTATATTGAACAAACTCCTATAATGTAAGTGACACTATCCCACTTAACTAATAGAGACAAAGTTCAGAGAAGTGAAATGATTTGCCCAGGGACACACACTAGATGGAATTCAAACTCAAGTCAACTTTTATTTTATTCCAAAAATCTGTCTTTTTATAAAATACAGTTCCTCTCTTTATAAAATTTGTAAATAGAAGAAAAAAAAAGAAAAATGATGTATAACTATGTGATAAGGAAGTAGCAAAAGGTAAAACCTGCTGAAAGAGTTCAAAGACTAGAGAGAGGTCCCTTCTAGACTGGAGGGCAAGGAATGCAAAGGGTAAAGGAGAAATGGGAAAGGGATGAGAGAAGGTTATATCCAGAAAGGGCCGTTGGAGAGTTGGTAGGAGTTTGACAGGTGAAAGTGAAGGGGGAGAGATACCTTCCCTGGATGTCTGAAATGCATGAGGCCAAGGGACACTGTTGTAACACAGGGTGAGAGAAGGGATGTAAAGATTAGGCTGGAAATTTATCTGGACACCAGAAATTGGAGAATCTTGATGTCCAGTCCTGGGAGGAGACTTTATTTGCTTGGTTAAGCAATATTTGTGGAAGGGCTGTGATTAGGGAAGTTCCAAGATCAAGGTCATGCTTTGCAACTATTCATTAGGAAGAGCTATGTAGAAGAAAATAGGCTGGAAGAGATTTGAGCAGTTTTTCTCAAAATTTATGTATGATAGATCTACCTAGGGTGTTTGTTAAACTTTCAGGCCTTACCCCAAAAGATTCTGATTAAATATAGGCCATGCAAATTGATATTTTTGAAAAGCTCCCCAGGTAATTCTTGTGCAGGTGATTTAAGGACAGCACGTTGGAAAAAACCAGACTAGGAGCAAGGAGGTTGGTTAGCAAACTATCACAATAACCAAGGTTATTGTGAGAATAAAGGTACCTTATTTGCATAGGAAGGAATAAAAGGCACAGATGTAAAAGATATTTTGAAGGAAGAATCAATAGGACTCAGGTTGTTTAGGTCTGTAGTTAGAGGAGGATTCAAAGACAATGGTTGGTGTTAAAACCTGGACAACCAGTGGCACATGAATAGAAACATGAGGCAGAGTGGGTTCATTAGTTCTTAACATGAGTTTAGTTTTGCCAAATGAATTTTGAAGTGTAAACTGGCAGCCACAGGGAAATGTCTACCAGATAGCAGGCAATTTAGGACTTGAGTTGCAGAACAAGGTCACAACTGGAGAGATGGTTTGGGATGTAGGGATAGACCAATAATACTTCCAATTACTGCAAGAATGTAAAAAAAAATAGAAAAGGAGAAAGAGGACTCAGCAAAGAGGAAAGATAGGAATGAACTGTAAGGTGGGAGGGGACCTGGGAAGCTAAACATAATTAAAGTCAAGGGAAGAAAGGATTTCAAGAGAGAAAAAATATTAGAGAGAGAAAGAGAAAGAGAGAGGGAGACAGAGAGAGAGGGAGAGGGAAACAGAGGAAGGTCCACAGTTTTGAATGCTGTAGAGTGATCAAGGGTCCTGGGGGCTGCGAAAAGGCCAACAAATTGGGTGATAAAGGATTCTTTGAAAGAGTGAAGAGGGCAGTCACAGGAAATCAGTGTGGCCTGAAATAATGCCCCAGTGCCTTAAAAATAAATGGGGAGCGAGAAAGTGGAGACAGTAAGGAGAGACCACAATTTCAAAATGTTTTTTGATGAAAGGTAACTCTAATCATGTTCCATAACCTCACCATCTTATCCAGTTATTCAAGCCAGAAATCTAAGGTTATCCTTGACACCTCCTTCTTCTTCACCCATATCCTCTGAAACTTAGCCCGTCACCAACTTTCTGATATGACTGCCTACACACGTCTCCTTCTGTCCACTTTTCTCCCATCTTGCTGCCACCTGGTCCAAGCTACCATCATCTGGTTTACTACTATAAACTTTCAACTGGCTTCTCTGTGTCCACTCTTTCTCTTCTCATTTTTGATCATCACATTGTAGCAGAGATACCTTTGCAAAGCACATATATCTAGTCAGCCCCCTGCTTAACATCTTGGATGCCTTTCCACTGCTCTTAGAATAAAGAGCAAACCCTTAACATGACCTGTAAGGTCCTAACTAGCCAGGGTCTTTATGCCTCTCCAGCCTTATCTTTAAACACATGGTGCTTGATTCCTGCCCTGCAGCCACACTAGCCGTCTATTAGTACCCATTTACTCTCTCCATCAGGCTCCCTTTTTATCTGTTGACTAATTTTTTAATTTATTGATTTTCACTAGAGTGTATGTAAGCTCCATGAAGGCCAGAAATTCTCTCTCTCTCTCTCTCTCTCTCTCTCTCTCTCTCTCTCTCTCTCACACACACACACACACACACACACACACACACACACACACTTGGCACTTGGTAAATGTTAAATAAGTGAAGGGCCCATGCTTTTTCTCTTCCTAGAAAGCTTCTCTTCTAATCCCCACTGCTTTCATACTTGCTCTTTTTTTTTCACTTTTATGCTTCTTCATTAAGCAACTCAGTCATCACCTCCTCAGATAATCTTTCCCTGACATCCTTGACTATGCTGTCTCCAATTAAATAACCTCTTAGTGCTTATTACATTTGTAATTTTATATTTATTTGTGTGACTATATGAATACTGTCTTTCTCATTCAGGACTGTCACCTCCATGGCTGGGGGGGTCATTTCTGATTTGGATCAACATTGTAGCCCCAATACCCATCACGGTGCTTAGTCCATAGTGGATGTTCAATTAATATTTGTTAAATAAATGAATGAATACTTGAATGAATGCAGATATAAAATGAGGATTGATAAAGAGTAGGAGGATGGAAAATAGATTTTTTTAAAAGTAATGTGGATAGCTGAACATATTCATAGGCTAAGGGGAAGAATTTTCTACTAGACAATCTGAAATCAAAATTACACACAAGGCAACTTTTCATATAGACATAAATCAGAGCCCATCTTCTATTTTCTTTATACCAAGCCTTTTTTCAGTTTCAGTTCAGTAGACACTAAATCCACTTGTCAATGAGGAAATAGGTCTAGAAGGTTGAGAAGCAGGTCGTAATAGACATTTTCTAGCCACTTTTCTCCATATCAGGGCTATTGTTGTCTTTTATATACCAGAAATATTTTCTCAAATTTGGTAACATATTATCTAGGCCTTCCTTCTCCTTTTGATATGAACTTTGTTTCCCTCTCTCTTTTCTTTTGATTCATTCCAACAGAGAATTGAGTCCTGTGCTGTTCTATTTTTATGTTTTTAAAGCAAATAGTTACCTTGAGTTGTCTACACAGAGAGCCCCACATGGCTGTTCCCAAGCACCACACAGGATCAAATAAAACCACTAGGAAGTGAAGTTAAACCAGTCATTGATCATCCTCACAGAGAAGAAGAAACTGGACCAGTCCTGTTGCAGTTTTGTCTAAAGTTAGGTATTATTTTCTTCTGGATGTCAGCTTGTTGTCCCCTCCTCCACCACCAATTTCTTCATTTGGAATAAATTGCAAAATTAAAAAATATCCAAAGACAATCAAGGGTCCTAGATTTACTACAGAAATATAATCCCTTTGAGGAAATTATAGTTCAATTTGATGGAGCTACAAATTCTTCCTATGGTCAGACATTTTTAGATGCTTATACAAAACCAAACTCAAGACATTCAAAAATTATGTCATAGGCAAGATTTACCAACGGCTTCTTTCTTCTACTCATAAAGTGCCTTATGCAGCATGGCCAGAATGATCCTCTGCATCTGAGGCAGAGCAAGAAAAATTCCAGATTTGCATTTGAATTGCTGCCTATGTTTTAACTTTCTAAGAGTTTCCCTTTGAAAGATACTTTATTTTTGTGGATAAGAATTATGAAGTCAGTCACGTGACCTTTACCAGCTTTCCAGTAAAAACAAAAAATTTTTAAAAATAATAAAAAAGACAGTCTGACAAAACCAAACTAATTGTTTTTAAAGCCCCGAACTATTGCACAAAACACAGTGGAATCCCCCTGACGCACATAGTGTTGTAAGGGCTTTATTTTGACAGAGTTCCAAATTGAATCCTCCTTTGGTAGAAGCCTACATGGATTGGTTTTGTAAATCACTTCCAATCACAAATACCTGTGAGTGATAAGATTCTATGAATAAACAGGCAACATTGGGACTCACAAGCCCTTCTTTCCTTCCTCTTCCATAAGAGCCCTATCTACACCATAGTGCACAAAGGGGATTCAGTGGAATTAAGATTTGTGTGGTTTCTAGAACCCTAAATCTCCAGTCAAGCAGCCTGGTAAATAATGATAAGACGTTTACCTGACTTCTGTAATATGGCTTTACTTCAGGGAATAGGGTTAAGAGAGAAGTGTATATTAGTCAAAAAGTTATTTTAAAAAACATGACATATATTTAATATAATTCTATTCACCTGAGAATTATAAAAATATAGTGTCTGCTCTCAAGGAGTTTGCAATCTAGTTATCTAATCTAAAATTATACTTTAAAATTTAGTTTTATATTTTACTACTTGCCTAACTATTCTTTATACTCATTAAATGGATTTATTGATAGCTGAAAATGAACTCCTATGTCCAGAGTATGCTGGAGTTTTAATTTCACACTCCGGAAAATACCAAGGTGACAAGGAACCTGCATGTGGGATTCATCTGACATTTTCCCCATTTAGTACAAATGCTGGCAAACTTAAACCAAAGCCCTCCTGTTTAGTAATATAAGCATCTTCTCTTCCTTTCCTAAGAAGTCAGCAGGCCTGACATTTTGACAGCTGATTTATTCCCTTCCCTCCCCCTGAGCTGAAATTCTCACCTGGGCTCATCTGTCACCCTGGCTTTGATGAGGAGGGGGTTCAGGCATTTGCTTTCTGAGGCTGTCAGACTTCAAGTCGGCTTCGAATGCAACACCCCACCATACTCTTTATCAAGATGGGGTAGTGACTGTGGACAGACAGTAGAGAGGAAGGGATGGAGAAAAAGTCACTAATGCCCCTGAATGGGCCTAACAATAAAAAGAGAAGAGGTGAGACAACAGGTGAATGAGAAGTGAGTAAGTACATGGCAGATCCAGGCTTCATTATTACAAAATAGTTCCAGGCAGCACTCTATTTCTGAGATCATGATTGAGTTGTCCACTTGGTCATTAACCCTCCTTAGGTCAAAGTGGACACTAAGAAATCTAGTATAGACATCATTGATTCATTTATTCAAGAAATACTTATTGAGCATTAACTACTGCCAAGATCACTACCAGGCACTGGAAATATTCCCATGACTATGACCCAGTCCTTAACCTCCAGGGACTTACAATTTCACTGGGAAGGAGGGGAGCAGATAAGTGAACCAAAGATTACAGCACAGTGTGCTAAAGGCCATGGTAGAAATATGTACAGAGTATTTTGGAGCAAAAAGGAGCAATATCTTGTGAATATTAAAAAAAAAAAATCAAACCTTGAAAATCTGTGACATTTTTATGACAATGGCATATCTACATTTATGGAGAGAGATATCACTCTTGGTACCAGTTGCACTTAAGGAGGTGGATTTGAGAAATGACAAAATATTAAAGGAAACACGCACACAAATACAATAGTGGCACAAACCAACCTTCAGGAAGGTGAAATTTGAGAAGTTGTTCAGTGCAGAATGAAGTTCAGAACTGATTAAAGTTTAGCCTATGTAGTAGATTAGTATTTGAGAGTTTCCCAATAGTTTAACTGGAAGTGCTGATTTCCATTGAGCAATTAAATGAAATTAAATTCCTTTGCATTAAGAAATTAGTAATAGGGCTTCCCTGGTGGCACAGTGGTTAAGAATCCACCTGCCAAAGCAGGGGATACGGGTTCGAGCCCTGGTCCGGGAAGATCCCACATGCCGGGGAGCAACTAGGCCCGTGTACCACAACTACTGAGCCTGTGCTGTAGAGCCCACATGCCACAACTACTGAAGCCCTTGTGTCTAGAGCCCCTGCTCTGCAGCAAGAGAAGCCACCACAATGAGAAGCCCATGCACCGCAACGAAGAGTAGCCCCCGCTCGCCACAACTAGAGAAAGCTCGCACGCAGCAACGAAGACCCAATGCAGCCAAAAATAAATAAATTTAAAAAAAAAGAAATTAGTAATATAAATCTAGAATAATTGATGATGCTAATTGCCAATCTCATGCACGTCCTACACTAAAGTCATATTGTATGATGATGCATTCAGTTTACCAGTAATTCAGCCCATACAGCTGTAAACAGTGAAGACAGGAAATGTTGAAACTGGAGCCTGACAAGGCCGAGGGAAGACACTTGGTTAAGGTTCTTTTAACATGAATCTATAAAATTGGGTTTAGTATCTCAGAAAAGCAAACATTTTCTTGATTTTTCCAAATTTGCATCTTTCATTTTGGGTCTAATAAGAAATGAGCAAATGTCACACATTTCAGGAAATTCTGTTTCTAGTGCCGGCCAGATGCTCAAACACCTTGAATTCTTCTATGATGACTTGATGCTTAAATGACTCTTAAATGATATCTACTGAATGAGGTTAGAGGCATGCAATAGCAAGAAATAAGAACTAAAGAGACACCTGAAACCAAAACTCTCAGTATCATAATATATATAATGTTTAAAGTATCATTTTAGATAATAATAACAGCTAAAGTGGTGATAGGTAATATGTATTATGCACTTAATTTGTGCCAAGCACAGGGCTAACAGCTATGCATAGATTATCTCATTTAATGCTCACAACCCTGATGTGTACTATGACTATCTACATTTCTGCTGCGGAAAGGGAGGCTCAGAAACGTTTAAACAACAGGAACGAGCAGAACTAGGTTCCAAACCAAGGTCTTCATGGCTGTGAAGCTGGTGTTTCCATGCTCCATTATACGCATCCTAGAGACTGAAGTTTTCTTAATAAGTAAATTAGCATTCATTTAAGTAATTTCACTGGAGTTTGAGTCTACTTTTCCTTTAAGGAAGGAATACATGAGGCACCCACATGGTTCATAGAGGAAAGAAAAATCTTTTCTTCAGATCCTCCCTTTTAAAAAATTTCCCTAATCAATAGCAGTCTTTAGTCACTAAATATATTAAAGATAGTTAATCTGACATTCTATTTATCAGGAGTCTCTATGGCTGAAGGGAGAGTAAATTTCAATAGCTTACTAGTTCTTTGAACTTGAGCAATTTTAATGATCAAATTCTCTTCACTTTAATTTTCTTACCTGTTCAATGGAAAGTATATTTACTACTCTGGCACACTGTAAAGATTAAATGACAATGAGAACGCTATTGCTTTTTAAGCATCTGTTTTGTGCCCAGTACTCTAATGGGGCACTGGCATACATTATCACATTTAATCTTTAACCCAAAGAAGTAGGTATTATTATCACCCATTACCAGTGAGGAAACTGAGACTTGTTTAGATTAAAACTTGCCCATGGTCACACAGCCATGAAATGAAGAAGGTGAGTTTCAGACCAAGTCTGTCTATTCCTAAAGGCTGTGCTTGTCTCTGGTGCTGTGTACTTTTCAAACTACACTACTTCTGTAGACTATAGAGCATTCTTGAAATATTGGGCATTATTGTTTGTACCCAATTTGGAAAATAAGATTATTTTATTATAATTTAATTATTTGAAAACATGTACCTTATGGAAGGTAGAGAGGTCACTGTTAACTAGACCATGAGACTGGTTAAAATCATGCTGATTTTGAGAGAAAGAAATGAATGTAAGTGAATAGTACAATTGTTGGTTATTATTGATTGATTCCTATTGCCACATAGGCTACTGGGGCTTGTAGGCTCAGAAAGGCATATTGATTCCAACCGTACCTTTCAACCTAGCTTTGCCATCTCTTCCCCCATCACCAGAGAAGAGCAGAGAAAATATAGGACATGTCTATGTCTGTAGTCGTTTGTATAGATCTGTGAAGATGCCTTTTTGAAATAGAAGTCATCTTTTGGATAAGATCAAATGGAGGCAAATTGAATTTTTATTTGCTTTGACATAGATTGGGATCAGTGATGTGATTTTTTTCCTTCCCATGTAGGGAGGAGAAATAAAATCATCTTGATAAATCTCCTTGATTTGGAAAAATCAACAGGATGTTATGACACAGAGATTAGACCTTGAGGTTGAAAAACTTCTGGTTGGAGCCTAATGCTACTAATGGTTCTAATGGGGGAAAACATTCAATTCCTGCATTCAACAATTTATTCATTCATTTGACGATTGGTGCTATGGATATGTCAGTGAACACAGCAAGGTCCATGCTCTCACAGAGTTTACATTCTAGTAGGAGAGAGACAGGCAATAAGAACTCAACATACAATATGTGGATGGATAATTTGGTATGCTATAAAGAAAAAGAAAGCAGGGACTGGGAATAGGAAGTGTGCAAGGGGATGATTTGAAACAAGGTTTTCAGGGAAGTCTTCTCTGATAAAGTGGCATTTGGCAGAGACCTGAAGAAAGTGAGAAACTGAGTCATGTGTCTATGGAGGGGAAGAATTTTCCAGGCATCGGGCACAGAAAAGTCAAAGGCTCTGGGGTTTGAGAGTGCGTGGCATGTTTGAGGAACAGCCAGGAGGTCAGTGTGGCTGACGTGAAGCACTAAAGGGAGAGTGGGGGCAGAGGGGCCAGAGAGGAACCCAGCTGCAAATCATGCATAGTCTGTAGGCCATTGTAAGGGTCTGTCTTTTATCTGTGGTTAGATGGGAAGATATTGGAGGTTTTAGAGCAAAAGATATTATGATACAACTTCAATTTTGAAATAACCACTGGTATCGGGTACAGAGCAGAATGTATTCTGTGGGAATAATAATTTGCAGTGGGAAAAATAAGTAGTTGAATTCTACATACAGTTTGAAGGTAGAGGCAATGGAATTTTCTGTGATGTGGGAAGGGAAGAGAGGATTCATCTAGGACTCCAAGCAAGTAGAAGAATGGAGTTTCTACTTACATATGTGGGGGAAATATGGGAGGAGGACATTCAGAAATTTGATTTTGAACATGTTAAGTGTGAGATGCTTATAAGGCATTTAAGTGGAAAAGTTTTGTAAGTAACTGAATATGTAAGTATGGAGGTTAGGGGAAAAGTCCAGGTTAGGAATTAGAATTTGTGAGCTGTTTATAGATAGTTTCTAAGGCCTTGAGACACATTTAGGGAGTAAGTATATAAATAAAGAGGAGATTTATGATTGAGCCATGGAGCAGTCCAGCATTTAAAGATTTAGGAGAAAATGAGGAGCCAGCAAAGGATATTAAAAAATACTGTATCTGTAGAATTACACACACAGACACACACACACACACACACACACACACACACACACACAATCTCTTTTTCTAAGAAATCTAAGTTAAGAGTTGAAGTCAGTCTCTGAGAAACGATGATGCTGAGTTTTTCGTGATGTACCAAGAAACCCAAGGAGGAAGGGTCTCTGACAGGAAATGGAACCTCTCCTCAGTCTTTCATAGACCAAAAAATTACTTTGGAATTTGGGGTGAAGACATAGTGTATTATATAATGTATGATAATGGGAAAAGTTGGCAACATGGTTGAAAAAGGAAACATAGATAAAGTTTGATGATGTTAATCTTGTGACTATTAATATAATATCTGCTTTTTGAAAAAAATAAGCAACCCTAAAAAATTTAGCAACAAACAAATAAAAAGAATAAAATACATTAATAATACCACACTGAGATAACTACTGCCAACATTTTGGTGCATTTTTTTCTAGTTTTTTTTCATACACACATATATATTTAAATTAAGATTATATGATACGTACATTATTATAGTCTGCTTTTTTATTTGATATAATAGCAGGAATATTTTTGGAAGATTTAATTTCCATATTTTGGTGAGAGGAGAGAGGTAATCAGGGAGAAGTTTATGTTAGTTTGAGAAATGTCTGGTTTGATATCTACCAATAAAGTAGAATGATGACCGGGTGTGTATATGAGAGACACAGAGAACAAGAATGATTCTGGACTTGGTGACTTGTGTCTTGGTGACTGATATGATGGCTGTGCTACCCGTGGGGACTGAGAAAACAAGACTGACCAAAGCTTCGCTTATTTTTTTATGTTAGGGTAGATTCCAGACTTGCTTTCGGTATAACTGGAGCATTGTTGGTCTTCTTTTACTAGATGTAGCAGAAACTAAAAGGAAAGGATATTTGGAAATGTTTTGGTTGGTATCTATTTATGTAAACAGGTAATGAAATTAATTTGTGACACAAAGCAGGTTGCTTTGACTAAAGTACTTGGTTTGGCTTTCCCCACCAAAGGAAGAAAAGAATTACCATATTTCCCCTATATTTTTCATGCTGTGGGGGTCCAGTATAGACAAATACACCACCAAAATATACGGAGACTTTTCCCATAAATCTGTAAAAACCGTGAAAAGTAATTTTAGTTTATCAGTAAAATGTTAGGGGTGTGACCACAGCAAAATAATTTCTTCTGTTGACAACTATGATGTCATGGATTGCCTCTAAAATAAATGCTTGATGTGATTAGATTCAGAAGATATTGGTAAAACCAGAGACAGTGAAAGTCCTTTTCAAATGAATGAAATTAATGAAAACAATAGAAACAACATTCAGTTGTAAACTTCTGACAGCAGTAACTGTATGTGTGTTTCTGTTTATGTATTATGAGCTCTCTTTTTCTATATATGAGTTCTTGACTGGTGAGCACAATTGGCTAGAGAATGGGACTTTACAAGGTCAAGGTCACACATTCCACTAGCCACATAGAAGCAGAAAACGATGTCATACCCATCAGTTGCATTAAAAATTCTATATGGTCGTTTCATGGACATGTACTCTTGGTCACATAAAGACTAGTCAAGAGAGTTTGAATGGTTCAGTAGCAATCATCACACTATTAAGATAAATAGACACACAACTTTAAGCATAGATGCCACCCGCTACAGGGAAATGATTTCAACTTTGTACGTTTGTGAATGGCAGTATATACACAGACGCTCACAAATGTGCACACTCAACTGCGTCATAGAAGAGAATAAGCCCCACTCAGCCTTGGTTCTAGTATTTAGCTGAAAACATACTATAATTATCTTTCACTTTTATTTCTACTTAATACTCCATTAATAAAGAAGTTTTAGATATATTGAAGAATATTACATTCTTTTATAAATATACAATTATTCTATGTATCTTTGCCATTTGTTATAACCAAATCAGTGCATCAGAACATAGTTTTTCAAAATCTAAAATAACATTTACATCTTGGAGTTTGTGAAGTCTGTTAGGGAAATAACACAACAGCACTGAGAAATTCACTCACTATGTTTCTGCCACTTCACACTGACGGTCACATGCAATGACGAATACTGAAACTTGCACCATAGATCAAGTTGGAGAAACATTGGTTTCTGATCACTGCATTTTTGCTTAAAAAAAATCTCAGCTTATGGTTTTCTGACATTTCCTTTTCTGATTGAGCTATACCGATAAAGTATAATAATAAAGTACAAAGCAGTGTAAGTTCCCTGCAAATCCACTCATTATCCACTGGACTGTGAAGCCAACTGCCCCTCTCATCTTTCAAGGAGAATTGTGCTTTTATCCTGTTCATTTAGAAAAGAAAAAGAAAAAAAAGCTAAAACGTCAAGTCCATAACCTCTAACGAATCACCATTTCCATCTGCAGCCCGGGCAGTTGTTTAAAAGCAAGAGCAGGAATAGAGAGAAAGCCCCTTCTTTAGTGCAAAACTCTTGCTCTGCTTTAGCAAAACCATTCATACAAACAGTGTGGATCAGCCTTTCCATATGCAAAATGGACGAAGGTACCCAATTTTCTTTTATAATAGATTAAATCCAAAGTAGTTCTTTATCAGGGAAATCCATTGTAATCTTCCAATTTCCCCTTTTAAAAATTAGGCTTTGGCTAATAAATAAATAAATAAAACATTTATCTAACAGGTTTCAAGTCTTTAGGACACAGCTTCATCTTTATTTTTCTCGGACCTTTATGCTTTCCACCCAGCAAAGTCTTCACTCAACCCTACCAACAGCCCAGCTGGCCACATAGATAAGAAGGAAACTGTTTTCTCCACGACCTCTAAGCATTCTACTCCAAGGGAAAAGCAACGTGGAATGCACACTCAGCAGGCTACGAGTCTGGAGCCAGTTTGTCCTCGAGGCATTGCTGCCATAAAACATAATAGTATCCACTGTGTTTTGCTTTAAGCAGATCCGTCTCCCACTCCCCCTTCTCCCCTTCCTGCTTCTCACTCCGCACCTGGCTTCAATTCACGACCCACACGACACAGAGCAAACAAAAAGCACGAAACAGCAACAGATTCCTTTGTTTTACATGCAAATCCTACCTCTGGTAGTTGTCACATCTTCCTCAAAAGCCACGCTTAATTTTTAATGACAGCGATCCAGTGCAGTCCTCCAAATAGCCACCAGTAATCATCATTACCTCTTGTGCCTAAAGCCTTTCTGGACCATTAATGTCACAACCCTTGCTAACTCATAGCTTTAATACTCCCTGCTCAAAATGTCTGAAAGAGTTTGGAAGGACAATAGGAGTGACAGGCTCGCTAGACAGCCATGCTTGAAATTAGTTATCTGAAGCTCTGTTAAAGCTGCTTCTTACTGTTTTTAAAGCGTGCAGGAGGTAGGATTTATTAGCCTATGATAGGCATGCTGTTTCTGTTTTTATTAAATACTGTAATAGGCTGTCTGTTAGCAATGCTGTGATAGGTCCAGCATCACTTCCCCACTGCTTTCGAATTCTCATATTAAAAAGGGAGAGAGGGCTCAGACTTCCTTACAGTAAGAATGAGACCAACACCCCTCTGCCTATTGGATCAGATTTCCAAATTCTTTTTAGCTGTAAGAGAGAGAAGTCCTTTTTCAAATAGGTATTTTTACATGGAAAGTGAAGTTGAGAATAAACATTCTAGGATTCCCCAAACAATTCTCACTCCCAGCAAGGGAACCCTTCCCTTCCCAGTTACAAAAATAAGCATTCTCTAGAGTTAGGTAAGAGGATCAATCCCCATAGGAAATGTTCTCATCATTACTGAGGTAGGATTCAGGGCATGCATTTACGTAAAATCTCAAATTAGGTATCAAATGGACTGAACGGATCAATGAGCGCATTTATTGTTTCATACTGATTTACAGAGCTTTGTGTTCTAGTTTGAAGCAATCATATGTCCTGTACTACTGTCCAAGTGCAAAGAATGAATGCTGGGTGGAAGGGATGGGGAAGTGTACACTACCTTGATCCACTTTGGACAGTCATAATCATGGGAGGTGGAAGAAGGATTTCTTACCATTGGTCAGAGGAGAGGGTATTCCTTGCTGGAAGTGCTCCTCTGAAAAGTTCTATGTACTTTTCCGAACAGGGAAGCAGAAAAAAGTTCTTGGTAACTCACAGTAACGTAGAGGATGTGTCATGCTCTTACTACCCAGATTTAGTCCTTTTCTTCTGCTGTTCTTTCTCCCCTCCTGCTACCCCAGGAGCAATAGTTATATACTAGTTACTATGGAAACAGAGCGGTCTGCTCCAGGGGAGGGGCTTCGGGAAAGCAGCAGATGGAATGTGAAGGGAAATGTACTATACTGGTCTATAGAATTGAACATGAGGTGGGATATTAACAAACAAACAAAAACTACTGCAGAACAAAATCTCAGAGGGAATGACTGTAGACCAACACTATTTAATTACTGGTAGTTTTGTTATCTAGAAATACTATTATGATCATAGCATCCATTATTTATTATATGCAAGAACTGAATATCTGAATTGCTCAGAAGTCTGATGTTTGAAAAAAGACATGTTTTTCCCCTTTCTGTTTTTTTTAAACTTCTGGTGGTTGGTTTGATTATGACCTGATTGTATGTGAATTTTAGTTGTTATTTGACTGGTCCCAATTTCTTTTTAAGAATAAAGTATGACCTAGTGGAAAAATCTCCTTGTATCACAAACTGTAAACACGTTTCATTCTGATTAAGTATTCTTACAGTGGTTTCCCTGGGGCAAAATCAAAATCAGAAAATACCGTAATTTAAATTTCAAAAAATAATTCTGTTTCCATTACGTTGGTAGGACAAAAAGAAGGCTTTTTCAAATTTTCAGTTCTTAAAATAGAAAAAAAAATCATTTTTTGCGTTTTGTACAAAACCTTTCACTAGCCTCATGATCATACAAGAGAAACTCTTTCTTAGCTGAGTAATTAAATTTCACAGTTGTAAGGTGTCTGGGGAATACAAAATTATTGCCTTTAGTACCACATTTTCACAGTTTGTAATTGGAGTAAATGACACCACTGAAGTGAGAGTACAAAAATTCCAAAATGAAACTGTTGGGAGGTTATTCTTCAGCATTTTATAAAAATCCTGTGTTTCTTTTTAATAGGCAAGCGTATCATTTAAAAAGTTTGTAACGGAAGAAGGATTATCTCAGGGAAAATGAATTTATGATATTCTCTTTAAAAAATGACAGGAAAATAATATTATAAATTGTGTATCTCAAATATTTTTTTCAAATGTAAGGAAGAGTTAAATGACAATCTAAAAACCATGAACAGGGCTTCCCTGGTGGCGCAGTGGTTAAGAATCCACCTGCCAATGCAGGGGACACGGGTTCAAGCCCTGGTCCGGGAAGATCCCACATGCCGCGGAGCAACTAAGCCTGTGCGCCACAACTACTGAGCCTGTGCTCTAGAGCCCACGAGCCACAGCTACTGAAGCCCGCGTGCCTAGAGCCCGTGCTCCGCAACAAGAGAAGCCACTGCAATGAGAAGCCCGTGCACCGCAATTAAGAGTAGCCCTGCTCTCCACAACTAGAGAAAGTCCACGCACAGCAACAAAGACCCAACGCAGCCAAAAATAAATAAATAAATAAATAAAATTTATAAAAATAAATAAATAAAAACCGTTAACAGCACCATAGTTTGATCCTTGGATGAAGTAAGAGGATGGGACTAGGGCAGAGATGGTTAGTGATGCTTTAGAGAGGCTCTGTCCCCAAAGGAGCAAAGGCCACTTGACCTCTCTGAGGATGAAGGAGGTTTCTGGAAAAGGTAGTTCAGCGGGAGTGGGATGGGGTAGAAGATGGTTTGTTGAAGTAATGGAGGAGGAGCAGGAAATGAGGAAGGGAAGCTGAATGGAGGGAAAGAAGAGGGAAAGAGATCTATGAGGGGGGAAGGAAAGAATTTCTGGAGGTGACATGTTGTTGGAAGAGGGCACAGCCTTTGGAATAAGGATGCCTGATTTTGAAACTTGGCTCCATTAGCCTACTTGAGCCTCTCATGAGAAATGGGGTGATCAGAATGGCTGTTGTAAGACTGCAGTGGTAATGAGACAGGGTACACGATAAGGGAGGAGTAGAAGCTCTTGTGAATAGAAATACTAAAATAAGTGCTAGTTTTTACTGATCAGGAAGAGAGATGGAGATGAATGATCAGAGAGGAGGTAAGAGGTACGATAGGAAAGAGGAGAAAAGAAAGTAGGCAGAAAGGAGGCATGGCTAGCAAAGAGAGAGGGGGCCTGGGAGAGAGAAGAATTTCTCTTGTTGGATCATATAAGATAGAATTTCTTGGTTTTGTTTTGCTTTATGGATCACATTCCAGTAACTGTCGCCTTAGTTCCCTCCCTGTAATGAAGTTTCAGATAATAAAGTATCTTTGGCGCTCACACCTTCTTCAACAAGAGAGAACCTATGCTGGATTGGTTAAAAGTGTGTTCTACCATTTCAAAAACAGCTGATCTGACGATTGAATTTAGTAATTCATAGCATTGCTTTTTTGGATGGTTCCCTGGAGAATGAAGTTTGGGGCAGCAGAAGGCAGGAACTGAAGTGATACTTCAGAACTCTATTACCAAACACATTAAGCAAGAGTACTCTGTGCATCCGTAACTCGATAACATTTTTGACGGCATCTGCTCACTGAAGGCACATTAAAAAAAACCTTGTTCTGGAAAGAATTTGTGTATGTTAACAAATATTAGGTTGAGAACTGGAGCCTGGGTGAGAGTGATGCGATCACATATGCAGAGAATTTGCAGTTTACATGCACAGTTTGCAAGTTGAGCGGTTTAATGAATGGAACGATGAATGCATAATTTTATTGTCATCACTATTAAAATGAAAATTTGATAGATACATAACCAGAGAGTGTAGTTATTTGTCACAGATACAAGTGCTAATTATATTTTTGAGTATATAATTTATGCTCTGAGTAATACAGAGAGTAACTGCTTTTGCCCTGTTGTGACTATTTTTCTCGGAACAATAGGAAAGTTAGTTTAGAAACTGCTTCCTTCCTGTTATATTCCTGTGAAAGCTGAAGCTGACTTACTCTGAAGTCCCAGTTTAGATCCGTAAAAGAGGCATTCTCTAGTATAAACGTGAAGTTTTAGGCTAGAAAGTAGTTGAAAGAAGACAGTTGATGAAAATCTGATATTTAAAGCACAGTGTCTGATTTCCAAGACAGAATGAAGTGCCTTTCATTTGTCTATAACACTTTTCATAAAGATTTTCCTTCTCATCAGAGATTTTTAAAAGTTTACTAATGGAATGAAAATTCCTAAAACTTTACATTTATAGAATATATTCACATACATCATATTTGATCCTCAGAACAAAGCTACTGAGAGGCAGGGCAAATATTATTAGTTCCATTTCCATCTGGAGAAATTGAGGATGAGAGAGGTTAAATGATTTCCCCAAGATCACATAGCCTGTAAGTATGTCTTCTAACTCATAATCCAGTATTATTTTTATATCATGAAACTTTACCCTTAGCTCCTAATATTTCTCCTAGAAATATCTAGAAATATAAACACCAGAAGAATTTTTTAAAACTGTAAAAATGAAAAGTATAAATTGGAGCTTACCAGTGTATTTTTTTCTCTTCTTTGCAAATATTCATGCCTGTTTTTTTATCTTTAGTTTTGCAGCTCTTTATATTTTTAAGGTCGAGTTGGTAAACCTTTTTAAAAGATAAACTATAGATTTTCAGAATTCTTCTAATTACAGATTCAACACTGAATGTAATTCTATACTAATTGTGGCAGCTGAACAGGACTCTCTGATCTATGGGCTGTAGGTACAAACTCATCTAGTGAGGCCATGATCTGGATTACTTTCTTGGATTCTTTGACTGTGTTTCTGTCTGTCTTCATAAAAATTAGGAGAGAAATTCCTGCAGGAGACCTCCCCTTCCATCAGCAGTTAGTCCTATCAGCAGGTTTCAAAAAGTTACCATTCTGTATGCATGTGGTTGAAATGGGAAAAGGAGGGAGGTGGTAATATAATATCCATGTTAATTGATTTACCTGAATTTTTGTAATAGGAGAAACATCCTCCTAACATCCCCCCTCCCAACACCAAACACAGATAAAGATGCCTGAGCCCTCACCTGGATGCCCATGAGAAAGCACTGGCACAAGGTAGTTTAACCAACTTTCCGAAGCCATCATTCTTTGGCTGAGCCATTGCATTTGGCAGACAGCTTATTGGGGCTGCATTTCCATCCTTCTGAAGCCTGTCAGGGGATTGGACATAAATCAGCTTTAAAATAAAGCATGAAATAGAGCAATGACTGTTGTTGGAGTTTTATCTCATTTGGATTCTCTTACTTCCTGGGGCCTAGTTGCAACCTCCCTGCTTCCCGGAAACACGCACTAACTATACCAATGTGACACTCCAGGCGCAGTGTATCTACGAGCAATCAAAGAGAAGATGATTGCTGGTTACTATTATTACTATTATGACTTATGGTGCTGCAGTATATGTACCTTCTACACAATATAGCATTAGATACAGTACCTGCTGCTTTCAATATCAGTTAATCTGTCTTCAAAACAAAACAAAACAGAACAAAAAATCCCTGGTATGCAGAAGGCTCCAAGGTTGGGTACAAAGGATAAGGATTTATATGTTGATGTTTACATTCATGTGTATATTTTAATAACCCACTAAACGTTGCTAGATTCTTAGGGTGGAAGAAGAATCATTTAACAAACAAATGCTGTTTAGCAAGTGTGTGAATATTCATTGTAAAAGGTCTTGCTTTGCAAAACTATAGCAAAATCTATTATTTATTAGTTGGAGAATTTCTAAGTGTTTACTCGATGCTGGACATCTAGGAAAGTGTTAATAAATATTTCTACATTTCACAATTTACTTAGGGAAAGAATCATTAAAATGGATATAAAAATTATGTTTTGTTTACTGAAATGTATTTGTAAAGTTACTTTTATCAAGGATATAGGTTAGATATGAAAATATGATGGTAGCTTCACTGCATGCCGTTTACCGCCCGAAAACAAAACACTGTTTAATTCTGATTATAAAAGTGACACATGCTCATGATTGAATAGCTGGAGTATTTAGAAAATATAAAGAAAAGTTTCCTGAGATGCTACAATCCACAGGTAACTTATATTAATATGTATTATCAATATTTAAAAAACATATTGCATATGTAGTTTTATATGTTAGTTTTCTCCTTAATATTATAATGTTTTTCCACATTATTTTAAAATCTTCAAATCTTTTTTAATGGATGCATAATATGTTACCATATGAATCTTCCCTAAATTATTTAAGAAATCCATTGTTAAACACCCAGGTGATTTTTATTTTTCATTAGCATAGTGTTCTGCTGAAGGTCTTTTTACATAAATCTTTGTCTACATCTCTGATTATATTTATTTAAGATAGAGGGTTTCATATCTGGATCATTGGCCTGAAATGTGTGAACATTCCAGAGGCTTTTGGTATGTATTGCTAAGCTGCTCTCTTGAAGGGTTGTACCATTTCTGAGTTCCACCCGTGGGGTCTGACCTGCCCAGAGCAGGGTATTCATTGTGGTGGGAAAAGGATGCTTTGTTCCTCCCTTTCACACAGAGAGGTTTATTTGACTTTCTTTTTGCTTTGGGGACTGAAGGGAAGTCAAGTGTCATAGAACAAGAGGGGAGAGAAAGGAGGCAAAGGAAGAGGGTTACTAATGTTGGAATTTTGTTTCGGTTTCCTGAAGTGGAAATGTCTTTTCCCCTTGTGGCGGGAGGGAAGTGAAGACCGGCTGCAAAGCCTGGGGCTTACATTCACGGTGTTCCTATGGCTCAGAGCACTCTCTCCCCAACGATGTCCTTTGAAACCTGGGGCATGCCTACTCTTGGGGAATTCTGTTGTATGCCAGGAATACACAAATCCACGAGTTAAATCTGCTGTGTCTTTCTGGAAAACCAATTTGCTTAATAATATTGGGGGCAGGAGTTTTGAATTTTTGTGTTTTGCAAAGTTTTTAGCACGTACATAAATTACTAGAATTGCTTTCCCAACATCATTAAACCTGAAACTTGTCCAGATAAGCTTAGCAAACAGAACATTTTTATGAACTGGAAGTCACTGGAAATCTGGAACTTTCCTTGTCTTCAAGGAATTCTTATGGCATTCATCAAAATGAATAGAGCACACGTCTTCAGTGAGAACCAGTGGTGCTAATACGAAGAGTGGGAGCATTTCTTGACAAGTTAGAAGAGACCTATATTGCTTGTTATATGAAAAAGGAGTTTGTCATCTTTCTACGATTCAGTGATTTTTAAATGTCACACCCACAAAAATCGCCCACACACAAATCAGATCAACATCCTTTCAAAATTGCACTCAATCAAATGTTAATTTACACGGGAGTCCATGTTTTATTTTAATTCCTGCCAGTGAAGTAACTCAAATTGTGTGTGTGTGTGAGTGATTTTAATTCCATTCCTATTTTGTGTTTTAAAATTATACTAGTTCTAAAATTATGTTTTTAACTGGGATCACTGACTGGTAGTTACAAACAGTGTGCTCTTTTGCAGTGAGCTTGAAATATCAGAAAATATGCAAGGAAGGAAGGAAATTTAGAATAACCTGAAATCATTGAGATGTGTCAGAACTGACATCCCTAAAGCTTTCCACAAAGCACTTGGTAGCAACAAAGTTGATAGTGTGACCCGACTATGTCTAGGAAACATGTAATGAGAAGCAGCAGCAAATCAAAAAAGTGTAAAATGTCCCCAAATGTTTTTTTAAATTATGGGTTTATTATTATGGAGATGGAAAATTAACATTACAGAATGGAAAACACTGGATAAGTATTCCATAAAGCCATCACTTAGGCAGGGAAATTTAAAAACGAATCATACATTTTTTGAAGAAAAATTCCCCAGAATTTTACTAGCCAAAATGAAAAAGTCTTAGGTAGGTTTACTATAATACATTGCATTATAAAAGTCAAACAAGCTAGGCAAAACAGCTTTACATTATCTTTAATGTTATCTTTTCCATTTCCTTTGGAGAATGAAGCTCGTGGAACAGAAGATAATTTGGTGAAATGTTAACTGTGAACATGGCCAGATGGTGATTTTGTGAAAATTAGAAAAAACTACCTCTTCATCAGAACATTTATGAACCACCTGCTAGAAAATTGTCCCAATAAGTAGGAAAAAACTATGATATCTAGGAAATAAGTTGTTACCCCAGAATTATAGAGTAGAAACACACAGTGGCTTTGCATGTCTGAACCAAGAAGAGGTAGCATAGACAAAAATGATGCCGTCAAATTTGTGTTTTAAAAAGGCTGAGATTAACCCTCCTCTTTTCCTTATATTTTCATGATAGCTTGGATGTTAACAATTTTGACACATTCGATAATTCATGATTACATAGTCATATATATGTGTGTTTATGTGTATATACATATATATATATATGGAGAGATGGAGAGAGAGCCCACTAAATACATGATTTTTCAACTGAACTATTTTACTGGATATTGAAGAGGCTTGGCTGGTCACTGTTAAGATGGAGAGTCAAGTCTTAAAGTTTATCTTAAAATAGAGTGCCCCAATAGATCTTTGTTTGCTATGTGAATATTTATTGAAGGAACCAAACAAACAATGCAGGCAGCAGAAGAGAAGACTTGGAAAGCAGTGACATTTCATACACATTCACCTCGCACAGTCACACACGATTGGATAGGGACAGGCTGACTGGTAACATGCTGTGAAAATGCTCTGTGAGGACATGAGGCAAAATGGTCACACTGAAAAAGGAATTCTGATAAAAGCCTGGAACACAGAGGGAGAGAATGGATAAAAGCATTCCAGAGGACTCCTTCTTTGGGAAAGGAAGAAAAGACCAAGTATTTTAAATCTCATATTATAGAGGACAGGGGAGAGACAAGTTGATGAGAAATATAGCATCTTAGTTGTGGAAACAGTGTTCCAGTGGGAAAATACTTTGTGTTTAAGAGTAGTGGGTGTGGGGAAAGGAAAGATATTCACTGATGGAATGAAATAGTACAGTAAAACTTCCAGACTAACAAAAGAAAAAAAATCCACCATACTGGATAACGTGATTAAACTAGCAAAACTAGGAAAAAGAAAAAAAAAGAAGAAAAAAATAATATAAAATAAATAAGATAAAGTGGAAAGGAAGACATAAAATTAAGTATACTGGTTATTTTATCATTTGTAAACAGACAGAATTTTCCCTTTAAAAGACTGAGACTGTCAAATTGGGTTAAAAACAAATTCTACTCATGTATATACTATTTATAGAAAAATAAAATCAAAGTGATAAATAAAGGTTGAAAATGAAGAAGTAGAAAAAGAGATACCAAGCAAATATAGGCTAAAAGAAAGCAGGGGTTGCAATATTAGTGGAAGTCAGTATATTTAAACTTAAAAGCATCATAGAGGATAAAAGTAAGCATTATATAATGGTAAAATTGATAATTTCTGAAAAAGGTAAAATAGTCATAAGTGTATATTCACTGTCCCATGAGTTAAAAATACAAATCAGCAAATGCATAAAGCGAAAACTATAAGAAATCAGAGGAGAACTTTTAAACATTATAATAGGTGAAATTATTTTAAGTTAGTGATAGTGCTAAGAATTGGACAGAATAAACATACAAAAATTGAGTAAAATCATAGAAGAATTGAACAGTATCACATACCAATAAGTATTTTTAAAAGGCCTCCATCTTTCAAATAGAGAATTAAAATTACAAAATAATAACAGTAAAATAATAATAACAATATTGATAATAATTATAATAAAGTACTTAGCTACACAGAAAAACCTTACAAATTTTTAAAAGTTAGAATTTTATGAGCCACATTCTTCTATCACTTACAAATAAAGTTAGAAATAAATTATACACAGATGATCAAAAAAAAGTTTACTTCTTAGAAATGAAAAGAAAATAAAACAACAGTCTTGAATTACCACTGGATCAAGGGAGAGTCAAATGGAAATAATTACTATGTAGAAAATACAAAGGAGGACTCTGGATGGCATAACCTGCTACTCTAAAAATGTATAGCCTTAAATGCCTTTACTATTAAAGAAGAAAAATGAAACAGAAAAGCAAGTAGTATGCATCTGAAGAGACTAGAAAAGTAATTTTAAAAAGTAAGAAGTATAAATTAAAGATAAAAGCAGACATTAGTATAATGGAAAATAAGAAATGGAGAAAAGATAAATTCAAAACCTTAAATAGCTATTGGGACAGATTTTCCTGTTATAGGCATGATTAGGGAAAAAAAAACTGAATAAAAGTGTATAAGATATAAGTGAGAAGAAAGATACAACTGTAAATACAGAAGATTAAGAGGATGAGAGAGGTTAAATGATTTCCCCAAGATCACATAGCCTGTAAGTATGTCTTCTAACTCATAATCCAGTATTATTTTTATATCATGAAACTTTACCCTTAGCTCCTAATATTTCTCCTAGAAATATCTAGAAATATAAACACCAGAAGAATTTTTTAAAACTGTAAAAATGAAAAGTATAAATTGGAGCTTACCAGTGTATTTTTTTCTCTTCTTTGCAAATATTCATGCCTGTTTTTTTATCTTTAGTTTTGCAGCTCTTTATATTTTTAAGGTCGAGTTGGTAAACCTTTTTAAAAGATAAACTATAGATTTTCAGAATTCTTCTAATTACAGATTCAACACTGAATGTAATTCTATACTAATTGTGGCAGCTGAACAGGACTCTCTGATCTATGGGCTGTAGGTACAAACTCATCTAGTGAGGCCATGATCTGGATTACTTTCTTGGATTCTTTGACTGTGTTTCTGTCTGTCTTCATAAAAATTAGGAGAGAAATTCCTGCAGGAGACCTCCCCTTCCATCAGCAGTTAGTCCTATCAGCAGGTTTCAAAAAGTTACCATTCTGTATGCATGTGGTTGAAATGGGAAAAGGAGGGAGGTGGTAATATAATATCCATGTTAATTGATTTACCTGAATTTTTGTAATAGGAGAAACATCCTCCTAACATCCCCCCTCCCAACACCAAACACAGATAAAGATGCCTGAGCCCTCACCTGGATGCCCATGAGAAAGCACTGGCACAAGGTAGTTTAACCAACTTTCCGAAGCCATCATTCTTTGGCTGAGCCATTGCATTTGGCAGACAGCTTATTGGGGCTGCATTTCCATCCTTCTGAAGCCTGTCAGGGGATTGGACATAAATCAGCTTTAAAATAAAGCATGAAATAGAGCAATGACTGTTGTTGGAGTTTTATCTCATTTGGATTCTCTTACTTCCTGGGGCCTAGTTGCAACCTCCCTGCTTCCCGGAAACACGCACTAACTATACCAATGTGACACTCCAGGCGCAGTGTATCTACGAGCAATCAAAGAGAAGATGATTGCTGGTTACTATTATTACTATTATGACTTATGGTGCTGCAGTATATGTACCTTCTACACAATATAGCATTAGATACAGTACCTGCTGCTTTCAATATCAGTTAATCTGTCTTCAAAACAAAACAAAACAGAACAAAAAATCCCTGGTATGCAGAAGGCTCCAAGGTTGGGTACAAAGGATAAGGATTTATATGTTGATGTTTACATTCATGTGTATATTTTAATAACCCACTAAACGTTGCTAGATTCTTAGGGTGGAAGAAGAATCATTTAACAAACAAATGCTGTTTAGCAAGTGTGTGAATATTCATTGTAAAAGGTCTTGCTTTGCAAAACTATAGCAAAATCTATTATTTATTAGTTGGAGAATTTCTAAGTGTTTACTCGATGCTGGACATCTAGGAAAGTGTTAATAAATATTTCTACATTTCACAATTTACTTAGGGAAAGAATCATTAAAATGGATATAAAAATTATGTTTTGTTTACTGAAATGTATTTGTAAAGTTACTTTTATCAAGGATATAGGTTAGATATGAAAATATGATGGTAGCTTCACTGCATGCCGTTTACCGCCCGAAAACAAAACACTGTTTAATTCTGATTATAAAAGTGACACATGCTCATGATTGAATAGCTGGAGTATTTAGAAAATATAAAGAAAAGTTTCCTGAGATGCTACAATCCACAGGTAACTTATATTAATATGTATTATCAATATTTAAAAAACATATTGCATATGTAGTTTTATATGTTAGTTTTCTCCTTAATATTATAATGTTTTTCCACATTATTTTAAAATCTTCAAATCTTTTTTAATGGATGCATAATATGTTACCATATGAATCTTCCCTAAATTATTTAAGAAATCCATTGTTAAACACCCAGGTGATTTTTATTTTTCATTAGCATAGTGTTCTGCTGAAGGTCTTTTTACATAAATCTTTGTCTACATCTCTGATTATATTTATTTAAGATAGAGGGTTTCATATCTGGATCATTGGCCTGAAATGTGTGAACATTCCAGAGGCTTTTGGTATGTATTGCTAAGCTGCTCTCTTGAAGGGTTGTACCATTTCTGAGTTCCACCCGTGGGGTCTGACCTGCCCAGAGCAGGGTATTCATTGTGGTGGGAAAAGGATGCTTTGTTCCTCCCTTTCACACAGAGAGGTTTATTTGACTTTCTTTTTGCTTTGGGGACTGAAGGGAAGTCAAGTGTCATAGAACAAGAGGGGAGAGAAAGGAGGCAAAGGAAGAGGGTTACTAATGTTGGAATTTTGTTTCGGTTTCCTGAAGTGGAAATGTCTTTTCCCCTTGTGGCGGGAGGGAAGTGAAGACCGGCTGCAAAGCCTGGGGCTTACATTCACGGTGTTCCTATGGCTCAGAGCACTCTCTCCCCAACGATGTCCTTTGAAACCTGGGGCATGCCTACTCTTGGGGAATTCTGTTGTATGCCAGGAATACACAAATCCACGAGTTAAATCTGCTGTGTCTTTCTGGAAAACCAATTTGCTTAATAATATTGGGGGCAGGAGTTTTGAATTTTTGTGTTTTGCAAAGTTTTTAGCACGTACATAAATTACTAGAATTGCTTTCCCAACATCATTAAACCTGAAACTTGTCCAGATAAGCTTAGCAAACAGAACATTTTTATGAACTGGAAGTCACTGGAAATCTGGAACTTTCCTTGTCTTCAAGGAATTCTTATGGCATTCATCAAAATGAATAGAGCACACGTCTTCAGTGAGAACCAGTGGTGCTAATACGAAGAGTGGGAGCATTTCTTGACAAGTTAGAAGAGACCTATATTGCTTGTTATATGAAAAAGGAGTTTGTCATCTTTCTACGATTCAGTGATTTTTAAATGTCACACCCACAAAAATCGCCCACACACAAATCAGATCAACATCCTTTCAAAATTGCACTCAATCAAATGTTAATTTACACGGGAGTCCATGTTTTATTTTAATTCCTGCCAGTGAAGTAACTCAAATTGTGTGTGTGTGTGAGTGATTTTAATTCCATTCCTATTTTGTGTTTTAAAATTATACTAGTTCTAAAATTATGTTTTTAACTGGGATCACTGACTGGTAGTTACAAACAGTGTGCTCTTTTGCAGTGAGCTTGAAATATCAGAAAATATGCAAGGAAGGAAGGAAATTTAGAATAACCTGAAATCATTGAGATGTGTCAGAACTGACATCCCTAAAGCTTTCCACAAAGCACTTGGTAGCAACAAAGTTGATAGTGTGACCCGACTATGTCTAGGAAACATGTAATGAGAAGCAGCAGCAAATCAAAAAAGTGTAAAATGTCCCCAAATGTTTTTTTAAATTATGGGTTTATTATTATGGAGATGGAAAATTAACATTACAGAATGGAAAACACTGGATAAGTATTCCATAAAGCCATCACTTAGGCAGGGAAATTTAAAAACGAATCATACATTTTTTGAAGAAAAATTCCCCAGAATTTTACTAGCCAAAATGAAAAAGTCTTAGGTAGGTTTACTATAATACATTGCATTATAAAAGTCAAACAAGCTAGTCAAAACAGCTTTACATTATCTTTAATGTTATCTTTTCCATTTCCTTTGGAGAATGAAGCTCGTGGAACAGAAGATAATTTGGTGAAATGTTAACTGTGAACATGGCCAGATGGTGATTTTGTGAAAATTAGAAAAAACTACCTCTTCATCAGAACATTTATGAACCACCTGCTAGAAAATTGTCCCAATAAGTAGGAAAAAACTATGATATCTAGGAAATAAGTTGTTACCCCAGAATTATAGAGTAGAAACACACAGTGGCTTTGCATGTCTGAACCAAGAAGAGGTAGCATAGACAAAAATGATGCCGTCAAATTTGTGTTTTAAAAAGGCTGAGATTAACCCTCCTCTTTTCCTTATATTTTCATGATAGCTTGGATGTTAACAATTTTGACACATTCGATAATTCATGATTACATAGTCATATATATGTGTGTTTATGTGTATATACATATATATATATATGGAGAGAGAGCCCACTAAATACATGATTTTTCAACTGAACTATTTTACTGGATATTGAAGAGGCTTGGCTGGTCACTGTTAAGATGGAGAGTCAAGTCTTAAAGTTTATCTTAAAATAGAGTGCCCCAATAGATCTTTGTTTGCTATGTGAATATTTATTGAAGGAACCAAACAAACAATGCAGGCAGCAGAAGAGAAGACTTGGAAAGCAGTGACATTTCATACACATTCACCTCGCACAGTCACACACGATTGGATAGGGACAGGCTGACTGGTAACATGCTGTGAAAATGCTCTGTGAGGACATGAGGCAAAATGGTCACACTGAAAAAGGAATTCTGATAAAAGCCTGGAACACAGAGGGAGAGAATGGATAAAAGCATTCCAGAGGACTCCTTCTTTGGGAAAGGAAGAAAAGACCAAGTATTTTAAATCTCATATTATAGAGGACAGGGGAGAGACAAGTTGATGAGAAATATAGCATCTTAGTTGTGGAAACAGTGTTCCAGTGGGAAAATACTTTGTGTTTAAGAGTAGTGGGTGTGGCGAAAGGAAAGATATTCACTGATGGAATGAAATAGTACAGTAAAACTTCCAGACTAACAAAAGAAAAAAAATCCACCATACTGGATAACGTGATTAAACTAGCAAAACTAGGAAAAAGAAAAAAAAAGAAGAAAAAAATAATATAAAATAAATAAGATAAAGTGGAAAGGAAGACATAAAATTAAGTATACTGGTTATTTTATCATTTGTAAACAGACAGAATTTTCCCTTTAAAAGACTGAGACTGTCAAATTGGGTTAAAAACAAATTCTACTCATGTATATACTATTTATAGAAAAATAAAATCAAAGTGATAAATAAAGGTTGAAAATGAAGAAGTAGAAAAAGAGATACCAAGCAAATATAGGCTAAAAGAAAGCAGGGGTTGCAATATTAGTGGAAGTCAGTATATTTAAACTTAAAAGCATCATAGAGGATAAAAGTAAGCATTATATAATGGTAAAATTGATAATTTCTGAAAAAGGTAAAATAGTCATAAGTGTATATTCACTGTCCCATGAGTTAAAAATACAAATCAGCAAATGCATAAAGCGAAAACTATAAGAAATCAGAGGAGAACTTTTAAACATTATAATAGGTGAAATTATTTTAAGTTAGTGATAGTGCTAAGAATTGGACAGAATAAACATACAAAAATTGAGTAAAATCATAGAAGAATTGAACAGTATCACATACCAATAAGTATTTTTAAAAGGCCTCCATCTTTCAAATAGAGAATTAAAATTACAAAATAATAACAGTAAAATAATAATAACAATTGATAATAATTATAATAAAGTACTTAGCTACACAGAAAAACCTTACAAATTTTTAAAAGTTAGAATTTTATGAGCCACATTCTTCTATCACTTACAAATAAAGTTAGAAATAAATTATACACAGATGATCAAAAAAAAGTTTACTTCTTAGAAATGAAAAGAAAATAAAACAACAGTCTTGAATTACCACTGGATCAAGGGAGAGTCAAATGGAAATAATTACTATGTAGAAAATACAAAGGAGGACTCTGGATGGCATAACCTGCTACTCTAAAAATGTATAGCCTTAAATGCCTTTACTATTAAAGAAGAAAAATGAAACAGAAAAGCAAGTAGTATGCATCTGAAGAGACTAGAAAAGTAATTTTAAAAAGTAAGAAGTATAAATTAAAGATAAAAGCAGACATTAGTATAATGGAAAATAAGAAATGGAGAAAAGATAAATTCAAAACCTTAAATAGCTATTGGGACAGATTTTCCTGTTATAGGCATGATTAGGGAAAAAAAAACTGAATAAAAGTGTATAAGATATAAGTGAGAAGAAAGATACAACTGTAAATACAGAAGATTAAAATAATTGTAAAGAAACAAAATATTTGAAAACTTAAATGAAATGGATGATTTGCTATCAAAATGTAAGTTGGTAAAGCTGACTTAAAAATAAAACAAAAACTTTGATAAAGCAATCATCATAGAGGAGATCAGACCAGAAATTAGATATCTAGATGAGTAGAAAGCCCAGAAACACATGTTCATGGCTGAAATTTTATCTAAACCTTAAAGAACAGGTCATTCTAAAGCTGTTTCTAATCCAGATCATAGAAGAATGAGTAAATCATTTGATTTGATTTATAAGGTCAGTATAGTTTAGTACCAAACCAGGATAAAGTTATTTCTGGAAGAAAATAGAAAGAAACAAAAACTGTGCAAAGAGGGAGTGAATGATCAGGATCATTAATTACTTGGATTCAAGATTCTAAATAGAATATTAGAAAATAAAATACATCAAGGTATCAAAATATATCATGACAAAGTCGTATTTATTCAAGAAATGCAACATCTATCAATCTATCAACATAAGCCTTCAACAAATTCAAGGAAAAAAGCCATATGATCTTATTGAAAGATATTGAAAGGCATTTAAAGTCAACAGACAGTCAATAAAATTCTAAGTAAAAGAGGAAAGAAGAAAACTATTTAAATATAGTAAAGACTATTTATCAAAATCTAACAGCAAATATCCTAAATGTGAAACTCAAGTCATTTCAATTAAAATAAGAAATTAGGGATTCTCAGTTTAAAATTCTTAATGGTTTTCCCATTGGCCTATTCAAAAATTTCAAGCTTCTTGACATAGGAAGCCATTCCTGTGTGGACTCTGCCTACTTTTTTTAAGTTTCTTTCTACCCTTAACTAACTTACATATAGGTCACCGTCCATCCACATCTGCTTCTAGTTCCCCCTGAGTTGATGTTGTTTCATACCTCTTTGCTTTTTCTCAGGCTGCCTTCTTTTGCCTTTGTGCCTGCATATCCCTATCCTCTCATTTTCATCTGAGCAAGTCCTCATCGTTAAGACTCAGCTCCTACCCTCCCATAAATGCCCATGCATTTTTCCAGTATTGCTCTGGAGAAATGCTGCTTGAGCACAGAAATGGGGACCTGTTTTCTTTTGTATACCCAGTGTCTAGCACCGTGCCTGACACATAGAATGCATTTAATAAAAGTTAACTGAATTAATGTATGAAGAGATGAACAAATCCATGAATACTATGGCCTCTGTTGCCTTCCTTTGGTTTTATTCTTCCAAGTAACAGTGATGGGGTGACTTCCTGCTGAGATGCCCACTCATGATGATGACAAAACCTGCCTCTTTGTGTATAGATGAATTCTCTTTTGTTTTATGACCCATACGCATACTTGGCAAATGATGCTGTTAATGCATTTTACTTGCCTTCTGCTTCATGAAATGCCAATCGTGTCCATAGCTGCTAAGTTATTTGTCTGTTCCTTTGTTTTCACCATTGTGTGCTGACAGTTTGGGAGGGTAAGGGTTGGGGTAGAAGAGATGTTTCTGAAGCTCTGGTAAGTGACCCAGAAGAACTCTTTACCTTGCAAATGGTATTTCATATAAATTCTGTAGTGTCCTGCTGAGGTGCTTTTCTTGGCCAATAACTCATTGCACATTTTGACAACCGCTGCTTGTAGCGTACAAATCTTAGTACTTTAACTACAATTCCCAAGGCTGTCTAGGGGGAAATTTACCCTAAATGGATACAGAAGAGTTCAGTTGGTGAGCCTGATTCTTCAGCTGCTGGAATTTGCCATTACTTTTAGTTTTTGTGGTCTCCCATTCTAGCTTCTGCCATCTGCCATTGTAACGTAGTTCAGGTGTGCAGGATTTTCTTGTTCTCCTATAAACATGGCTTTGCCATCCCCTTCATTTGTCTGGTCATTAGTTATCGAATTGTTGATGGTTTGACTGACTATTCCTCAAAACTTCTGCTCCAGATGCTACTTTTCCAAAGGGAATGAGAAATAGCTAATGTGCTTTGGAGTTCTTAGCTCAGGTTTAATTGATTTCTCCTAATTCAACATGCACAATTTTTAATAATCTATGTAATTTACTCAATTGTCCAGTTTATCTGGGCATGTAAAATGTACCATATGGAAATCAACATCATATTCCTTTAACTTTAAAACTCATTTCAACTATCACACTCTCAGGGAAGTCTGCCTGACTCCATCCAGAATGAGTCAGGATTTCCTCTTCTACTCATGTCAGTATTTTATTTTATTTTGAATTTTATTTTATTTTATTTTTATACAGCAGGTTTTTACTGGTTATCTATTTTATACATATTAGTGTATATATGTCAATCCCAATCTCCCAGTTCATCCCACCACCACCCCCTCCCCTCATGTCAGTATTTTAAATCTGACACATTTTATTACAGTTATTTGTATCTCTTTTACTAATGGGTGAAGCTGGGTTGGATGTGTCTTTTTACTTTGTAACCTCATTTATTAGCACAATTAGCAAGTGCTTAGAAATTAGCACATGCTCAGTAAAGACATATAGCCTCACTGACCAGCTACAACAGTTTGAACTCCTTATAGCCACCCTTGTGGGTCCTTAAAAAAAGATAGCCAGTGGGAGGGAATATCCTAATAAGAAACTTCCAGTAATACTTCTTTAGAAGCCTCGTTTAGAGGCAAGGACACTGGATTTGTAGTTGGAAAATCTGGGTTTCAGTATCATGGCTGCCATTCTTGAACTATGGCTCCTTTGGAGAAGTCATGAACATTCAATTTTCCCATCTGTAATATGGGAATACTAATATGTCCTGGCCAGCTCATACAGGTGTTGTGAGAACAAAGTAAAAGGACATTTGATAACGTTTAAAGCAATATGCAAAAGAAAGCTGTTGAAGTTGCTTCTCCTCATTTTGACATATTCAAGGCACTTACATAGGTCATATGATATTTTTAACTTTTTACACTTAAATACCATTTAAAAAAATGATGTATCAAACAAGCAGTATTCATTACTTCAAAAGAGATGGTGAGAGTGATTTTGTCTTCTGGGCCTAACCAAGGCTTTAGAAATCCCCAAAGATGGAAATATGGCAGGTTACCAGAAGTGAAAAGCAAATAAATAATGGGAGCATCCTTCTGTGAAACTAGTTGCTGACTCTCTCTTTAGTTTTTAACTGAGACTAAATGGGATTCCTTATATTCATATACACAGGAGGCATCTGACCAAATCAGGCTGTCTATATAAGAACTTTATTGAGTAATTCCAAAGGAATTTCATACTCTTGCCCTCCTTGATATGAGGTCACAGAATTCACTTGGTTTCAAATAGACCCATGTGGCTACTGGGAAGTTGCTTCAGCTTCTCCTCCCTCTGCATATTTTGCTGAGTTTGATGGATGCCTGCTGGCCTTTCATTTGATAAGTGATGGCTTACTGATCAAACACTATCTCTCTGACAGGGCCTAGAATGACTTAGAAAACTTCAGATTTTACTTTCAATTGGAAGTCTCACAATCACTACATTCTCTTTGCTAATTCCTTCAAAACCATACAATTGCTATTACCGCTGTTCCATTTTGGGGGTAATAAAAAACTGCTTAGAGACTGAATTATCCATCTCTATTCTAGAAAATTTGGTACACAGGTCCTTTATCAGGTCCCTAAACTACTTTCTTCATCACCTAGGACAGACATTTTTTCATCTATGACCTTTAATTTTATGCCAACTAGCTCCACTTATCAAAGTACTGGGGACTAATTTGTTTCTTCTATCTTAAAAAAAGGTTCAAGGTCTGTTCCACTTCCTTTGATCTCATCCCCTTATTGCCTTTTAAAAATCACCGTTACTTGGTGTTTGAAAACCAATATACTAAAAACTGAATACGATAAAAAAATACAGACCAGTTCTTTGGAAAAGGGAAGACAGAACAGACTGAAGGGAAGAAAAAAAAAAAATGCAGTAAAAATAAGCCCAAAGAAAGATTTGTAAAAATATTGCAGATTTCTTCACTGAACTCTTTGAGATGTCATTGATTCAAATGTTACTTACCCTAGTCACAAGACATCATTCTACTGAATATCACTTGCTATGTCTCTAGGCTAGCATTTATTTATTTTTTAATTAAAAATTTTTTAACATCTTTATTGGAGTATAATTGCTTTACAATGGTGTGTTAGTTTCTGCTTTACAACAAAGTGAGTCAGCTATACATATACATATATCCCCATATCTCCTCCATCTTGAATCTCCCTCCCACTCTCCCTATCCAACCCCTCTAGGTGGTCACAAAGAACCAAGCTAATCTCCCTGTGCTATGTGGCTGCTTCCCACTAGCTATCTATTTTACGTTTGGTAGTGTATATATGTCCATGCCACTCTCTCACTTCGTCCCAACTTCCCTTCCCACTCCCTGTGTCCTCTACGTCTGCATATTTATTCCTGTCCTGCCACTAGGTTCTTCAGAACCTTTTTTTTTCTTTTTTTTTTAGATTCCATATATATTCGTTAGCATACAGTATTTGTTTTTCTCTTTCTGAATTACTTCACTCTGTATGACAGACTCTAGGTCCATCCACCTCACTACAAATAACTCAATTTCGTTTCTTTTTATGGCTGAGTAATATTCCATTGTATATATGTGCCACATCTTCCTTATCCATTCATCT
>NC_041214.2:71801998-71804560 GCF_002837175.3 Physeter macrocephalus | reverse complement strand
CTTGTTTATGGTTTCCTTTGCTGTGCAGAAGCTTTTTAGTTTCATTAGGTCTCATTTGTTTATTTTTGTTTTTATTTCCATTTCTTTAGGAAGTGGGTCAAAAAGGATCTTGCTGTGATTTATGTCACAGAGTGTTCTGCCTATGCTTTCCTCTAAGAGTTTTATAGTGTCGGGCCTTACATTTAGGTCTTTAATCCATTTTGAGTTTATTTTTGTGTATGGTATTAAGGAGTGTTCTAATTTCATTCTTTTACATGTAGCTGTCCAGTTTTCCCAGCACCACTTATTAAAGAGGCTGTCTTTTCTCCATTGTATATTCTTGCCTCCTTTATCAATGATAAGGTGACCATATGTGCATGCTTTTATCTCTGGGCTCTCTGTCCTGTTCCATTGATCTATATTTCTGTTTTTTTTATGTCAGTACCATACTGTCTTGATTATTGTAGCTTTGTAGTATAGTCTGAAGTCCGGGAGCCTGATTCCTCCAGTTCCATTCTTCTTTCTCAAGATTGCTTTGGCTATTCGGGTCTTTGGTGTTTCCATACAAATTGTGACATTTTTTGTTCTGATTCTGTGAAAAATGCCATTGGTAGTTTGATAGGGATTGCATTGAATCTGTAGATTGCTTTGAGTAGTACAGTTATTTTCACAATATTGAGTCTTCCAATCCAAGAACATGGTATATCTCTCCATCTGTTGTATCATCTTTAATTTCTTTCATCAGTGTCTTATAGTCTTCTGCATACAGGTCTTTTGTCTCCTTAGCTAGATTTATTCCTAGGTATTTTATTCTTTATGTTGCAGTGGTAAATGGGAGTTTTTCTTAATTTCTCTTTCAGATTTATCATCATTAGTTTATAGGAATGCAAGAGATTTCTGTTCATTAATTTTGTAACCTGCTACTTTACCAGATTCATTCATTAGCTCTAGTAGTTTTTTGGTAGTATCTTTAGGGTTAGCATCTTTAGGATTCTCTATGTATAGTATCATGTCATCTGCAAACAGTGACAGTTTTACTTGTTCTTTTCCAATTTGGATTCCTTTTATTTCTTTTTCTTCTCTGATTGCTGTGGCTAGAACTTCCAAAACTATGTTGAGTAATATTGGTGAGAGTCGGCAACCTTATCTTGTTCCTAATCTTAGAGGAAATGGTTTCAGTTTTTCACCATTGAGAACTATGTTGGCTGTGGGTTTGTCATATATGGCCTTTTTTATGTTGAGGTACATTCCCTCTATGCTTACTTTCTGGAGGGTTTTTATCACAAATGGGTGTTGAATTTTATTGAAAGCTTTTTCTGCATCTATTGAGATGATCATATGGCTTTTCTCCTTCAGTTTGTTAATATGGTTTATCACATGGATTGATTCGCATATATTGAAGAATCCTTGTATTCCTGGGGTAAACCCCACTTGATCGTGTTTTATGATCCTTTGAATGTGCTGGTGGATTCTGCTTGCTAGTATTTTGTTGAGGGTTTTTGCATCTATGTTCATCAGTGATATTGGCCTGTAGTTTTCTTTCTTTGTGACATCTTTGTCTGGTTTTGGTATCAGGGTGATGGTGGCCTTGTAGAATGAGTTTGGGAGTGTTCCTCACTCTGCTATATTTTGGAAGACTTTGAGAAGGATAGGTGTTAGCTCTTCTCTAAATGTTTGATAGAATTCGCCTGTGAAGCCATCTGGTCCTGGGCTTTTGTTTGTTGGAAGATTTTTAATCACAGTTTCAATTTCAGTGCTTGTGATTGGTCTGTTTATATTTTCTATTTCTTCCTGGTTCAGTCTCAGAAGGTTGTGCTTTTCTAAGAATTTGTCCATTTCTTCCAGGTTGTCCATTTTATGGTCACAGAGCTGCTTGTAGTAATCTCTCCTGATCCTTTGTATTTCTGCAGTGTCAGTTGTTACTTCTCCTTTTTCATTGCTAATTCTATAGATTTGAGTCTTCTCCCTTTTTTTCTTGATGAGTCTGGCAAATGGTTTATCAATTCTTTTTATCTTCTCAGAGAACCAGCTTTTAGTTTTATTGATCTTTGCTATTGTTTCCTTCATTTCTTTTTCATTTATTTCTGATCTGATCTTTATGATTTCTTTCCTTCTGCTAACTTTGAGGTTTTTTTTTCTATGTGTTTTTTGATTTCCTCTTTGATTTCTTTAGTGATCTCTTGGTTATTTGATAATGTATTGTTTAGCCTCCATGTGTTTGTGTTTTTTACAGATTTTTTCCTGTAATTGCTTCTAGTCTCATAGCGTTGTGGTTAGAAAAGATACTTGATACAATTTCAATTTTCTTAAGTTTACCAATGCTTGATTTGTGATCCAAGATATAATCTATCCTGGAGAATGTTCCATGAGCACTTGAGAAGAAAGTGTATTCTTTTGTTTTTGGATGGAATGTCCTATAAATACCAATTAAGTCCATCTTGTTTAATGTATCATTTAAAGCTTGTGTTTTCTTATTTATTTTCATTTTGAATTATCTGTCCATTGGTGGACAGTGGTGTGTTAAAATCCCCTACTATGATTGTGTTACTGTCAATTTCCCTTTTTATGGCTGTTAACATTTGC
>NC_041214.2:71801617-71801916 GCF_002837175.3 Physeter macrocephalus | reverse complement strand
TCATAGCGTTGTGGTTAGAAAAGATACTTGATACAATTTCAATTTTCTTAAGTTTACCAATGCTTGATTTGTGTTATGGCTGTTAACATTTGCCTTATGTATTGAGGTGCTCCTATGTTGGGTGCATAAATATTTATAATTTTTGTATATTCTTCTTGGATTGATCTCTTAATCATTATGTAGTGTCCTTCTTTGTCTCTTGTAATAGTCTTTATTTTAAAATCTATTTTGTCTGATATGAGAATTGCTACTCCAGCTTTCTTTTGATTTCCATTTGCATGGAATATCTTTTTCCATTC
>NC_041214.2:71800955-71801552 GCF_002837175.3 Physeter macrocephalus | reverse complement strand
TTTTTGTGTGTGTGTGGTATGCGGGCCTCCCCCTGCTGTGGCCTCTCCCGCTGCGGAGCACAGGCTCCGGACGCGCAGGCCCAGCGGCCATGACCCACGGGCCCAGCTGCTCCGTGGCATGTGGGATCCTCCCAGACCGGGGCGCGAACCCGGTTCCCCCGCATCGGCAGGCGGACGCGCAACCACTGCGCCACCAGGGAAGCCCAGTTTTGCCTGTTTTTAAAGGTTTTAATTTCTCCGTTGAATCTGAAGGATATCCTTGCTGGGTAGACTAATCTTGGTTGTAGGTTTTTCCCTGTCACCACTTTAAATTTGTCCTGCCACTCCTTTCTGGCTTGCAGAGTTTCTGCTGAAAGGTCAGCTGTTAACCTTATGGGGATTCCCTTTTATGTTATTTGTTGTTTATCCCTTGCTGCTCTTTATATTTTTCTTTGTATTTAATTTTTGATAGTTTTATTAATATGTGTCTTGGCATGTTTCTCGTTTGATTTATCCTGTATGGGACTCTCTGAGCTCCTGGACTTGATTGACTATTTCCTGTCCCATATTAGGGAAGTTTTCAACTATAATCTCTTCAAATATTTTCTCAGTCCCTTT
>NC_041214.2:71729678-71800825 GCF_002837175.3 Physeter macrocephalus | reverse complement strand
AGGTCACTTATCCGTTCTTTTGCCTCAGTTATTCTGCTATTGATTCCTTCTAGAGAACTTTTAATTTCAATTATTGTGTTGTTCATCATTGTTTGTTTGCCCTTTAGTTCTTCTAAATCCTTATTAAATGTTTCTTGTATTTTCTCCATTCTATTTACAAGATTTTGGATCATCTTTACTATCATTACTCTGAATTCTTTTTCAGGTACACTGCCTATTTCCTCTTCATTTGTTTCATCTGGTGGGATTTTACCTTGCTCCTTCATCTGCTGTGCATTTCTCTGTCTTCTCGTTTTGCTTAACTTACTGTGTCTGGGGTCTCCTTTCCCCTGGCTGCTGGTTTGTATTTCCCATTGTTTTTGGTGTCTGCCTCCAGTGGCTGAGGTTGGTTCAGTAAGTCTGTAGGCTTCGTGGTGGAGGGTACTGGTGCCTGTGTTCTTGTGGATGAGGCTGGCTCTTTTATTTCTGTTGGCCAGGACTGTGTCTGGTGGTGTGTTTTGGGGTGTCTGTGATCTTATTATTATTTTAGAAAGCCTCTCTGCTAATGGTGGGTTTGTGTTCCTGTCTCGTAGTTGTTTGGCATAGGGTGTCCTGCATTGTAGCTTGCTGGTCATTGAGTGAAGCTGGGTCTTAGCATTGAGATGGAGATCTCTGGGAGAGCTTTCATCATTTGATATAATGGTGAGCTGGGAGGTCCCGGGTGGACCAATGTCCGGACTTGGCTCTCCCACCTCAGAGGAGCAAGCCTGACACCTAGCCGGAGCACCAAGACCCTGTCATCCACACGGCTCAGAAGAAAAGGGAGAAAAACAAAGAATGAAAGAAAAAAAAATACAATAAAATAATTAAAATTTAAAAATTATTAAAAATAAAAAAATTAAAAAGTAATAAAAAAAGAAAAAAGAAAGAAAGAAGGGAGCAACCAAACCAAGAAACAAATCCACCAATGATAGCAAGTGCTAAATACCATACTAAAGAAAAAATAAAAAACAAACCAAAAAAAACGGACAGACAGAACCCTAGGACAAATGGAAAAGCAAAGCTATATAGACAAAATCACCCAAAGAAGCATACACATACACACTCACAAGAAGAGGAAAAGGAAAAAAAAATATATATCTATATATTAAAAAAAAGGAAGTGAGCAACCAAATCAATAAAAAATCTACCAGTGATAATAAACTATAAATACTAAACTAAGATAAACATAAGACCAGAAACAAATTAGATGCAGAAAGCAAACCCCAACTCTACAGTTGCTCCCAAAGTCCAACGACTGAATTTTGGGATGATTCATTGTCTTTTCAGGTATTCCACAGATGCAGGGTACATTCAGTTGATTGTGGAGATTTAATCCACTGCTCCTGAGGCTGCTGGGAGAGATTTCCCTTTCTCTTATTTTGTTCACACATCTCCCGGGGTTCAGCTTTGGATTTGGCCCCACCACTGCGTGTAGGTCACCTGAGGTCATCTGTTCTTCGCTCAGACAGGACGGGGTTAAAGGAGCAGCTGATTAGGGGGTTCTGGCTCACTCAGGCTGGGGGGAGGGAGGGGTACGGATGCGGGGCGAGCCTGCGTCGGCAGAGGCCGGCGTGACCTTGCAGCAGCCTGAGGCGTGCCATGCGTTCTCCCGGGGAAGTTGTCCCTGGATCACAGGACCCTGGCAGTGGCGGGCTGCACAGGCTCCCAGGAGGGGAGGTGTGGATAGTGACCTGTGCTTGCACACAGGCTTCTTGGTGGCTGCAGCAGCAGACTTAGTGTTTCATGCCCGTCCCTGGTGTCTGCGCTGATAGCCGCAGCTCGCGCCCGTCTCTGGAGCTCGTTTAGGTGGTTCTCTGAATCCCCTCTCCTCACGCACCCCGAAACAATGGTCTCTTGCCTCTTTGGCAGCTGCAGACCTTTTCCCGTACCCTCTCCTGGCTAGCTGTGGTGCACTGGCCCCCTTCAGGCTGTGTTCACGCCGCCAACCCCAGTCCTCTCCCTGGGATCCGACTTCCGAAGCCTGTGCCTCAGCTCCCAGGCCCCGGTGCACTAGCCCCCTTCAGGCTGTGTTCACGCCGCCAACCCCAGTCCTCTCCCTGGGATCCGACTTCCGAAGCCTGAGCCTCAGCTCCCAGGCCCCACCCGTCCTGGTGGCTGAGCAGACAAGCCTCTCGGGCTGGTGAGTGCCGGTCGGCACCGATCCTCTGTGCAGGAATCTCTCCACTTTGCCCTCCGCACCCCTGTTGCTGCGCTCTCCTCTGTGGCTCCGAAGCTTCCCCCCCTGCCACCCACTGTCTCGCCAGTGAAGGGGCTTCCTAGTGTGTGGAAACCTTTCCTCCTTCACGGCTCCCTTCCAGAGGTGCAGGTCCCATCCCTATTCTTTGTCTCTGTTTTATCTTTTTTCTTTTGCCCTACCCAGGTACGTGGGGAGTTTCTTGCCTTTTGGGAAGTCTGAGGTCTTCTGCCAGCGTTCGGTAGGAGTTGTTCCACATGTAGATGTATTTCTGATGTATTTGTGGGGAGGAAGGTGATCTCCACGTCTTACTCCTCCACCATCTTGAAGATCCCCCCCCAGCATTTGGTTTTTTTTTTTTTTTTTTTTTTGGTATGCGGGACTTCCTCTGCCGTGGCCTCTCTCGTTGCGGAGCACAAGCTCCGGACGCGCAGGCTCAGCGGCCATGGCCCACGGGCCCAGCCGCTCCGCGGCACGTGGGATCCTCCCAGACCGGGGCGCGAACCCGGTTCCCCTGCATCGGCAGGCGGACGCGCAACCACTGCGCCACCAGGGAAGCCCCCCCAGCATTTGTTTTTAAGGATCATTTTCTGGCCATGTTTCTTGTCTGAAAAGCTGTGCTGACTTACATTCCAGGACAATAAAATAGTTGCCTGCTGCTGTTGCTGGGATATTCGCTTAATTAATGAAATTAATAAAAGTTTGGGAACATGCTTGAGATTAAATGTCAGATTAGAGGCCTGTAACCCTAACTTTTTAACAGAGAAAACCATTATAAAATGTATGTTTCCAGAACTCTAGAGTTGATATAGAATTTGGCCTAAAGATACTTCCCTTTGAATCTGACTTTTGCCCTTTACTTTTATGCGAATCAGGGCAAGCCCTTTAATTTCCATGTGCTTCAGTTTTCTAATCAATTAAATGGGACTTATAACACCTACCTCACAGGGATGCCATTAGGTTCAGTTATTTGAAAGTTGTTTTTTTTTTTTTAACACTAAAGCATCATACAAATGCTAGGTAGAATTATGGTTATTGTATATCAAGATCAAATCCTATCAGAAAAATCTAATCTCATTTAGGGCAGGAGGACAGTTTTCCTTCCAATAGATGTCATTTCCCTTGACCTTGGTAATGTTTCTATAAATTGAGCTTTGTTGCCCAATATCAACCCTTATGGGAGTATGGCTGAGAGCACATACAGTTCCTCGGTGTGTTTCTAACACCTGGTTGGCAACATAATCTGAGAATGGTCCTTAAAAATAAATGGTAGCCCTGGAAGGTAACAAGTGATGTTTGGTAGGAAGAAGTCTCACCAAGGTAAGTTTCAGTCAATGACACACAAAGAGTTCAATGAGACTATTAAGTTATTTAAGTGTACCTATGACAAGATTGTATGAACTGGGTTCTATTACTTTGGTAAAAGATAGATTCAGAATTCAAAGTGAGCTTAGTGGTTTAGGAAAGAGATCAGAAATAGAATCAATAAAGTTTTGTCTGACTAGGATCAGAGGTAGACACAGGCTGGGAGGAAGGTCCAAATATCCCCATATTTATGGGGCAAAAGACTGGGCTATGTGTGAGGAGGCAGAAAGAGAGAGTGAGGTTCTGGGTAGTTATCAGATTGCTGTGAGTCAGCAAGGCAGCACTGCAGTTAGAAAGGGAGCTGAGTGCTGCAGGGCACAACAGGAAGGTGGCATAGAGGAAACCTGAAGGTGCAGTTCCTGTTAGAGGGAGAACTGGCCAGGCCACACTGGATGGCTAATCTGGGGAGCCTTGTGGTCTTCACAGCTCAGAATTCTGCCTTGGATTAAATGCCTATAAATATTTGTTCAGGACACCTACCCTGATTTCTTCTGCAGAGGGTTAAGATGGGAGCCATAGGGATGAATTACATATGGGAGAGTGCAGTTATCTAAAATGTGAATGCTATGCCCCATCCGTCTTAACCCTTTTATTAAAAAATTGTGAGCTGTTTAGAAATTTTCAAAATATTTTAAGAGCACCCTAATTTTCAGCCCCTGTCATCTCTTGTATGAATATTTGCATCAGTTTACTCTTCATAGGGGCACTGTGCATAGAGACCATTGCCCTGCCTGTCTTGTCTAAGCTCACTTCCTTCCCAGACAGGCCCATTCCCTTCTGTCTGCCTGCTGAACTGCTCCTCATCCTTCAGGTCTCAGCCCAAGCCTCACTCCTGTGTGAAGCCCTTTTTGACCTTCCCGGGAAGAGTTACATCCTTTGTGCTTGCCTCTGCTGCATCTTGTACATTCCCCTGTTAGAGGCTCATTAATCACCATGGATAGATTTAGAATGTGAGCTTCTTGAAGGTATGCCTAAAATCTTATTCATCGTTGTATCGTCATCACCTGGCACATGGTGTGTGCTCAATAAATATTTATTGAATGATTAAATGAAGGCGTGAATGAAGGTAAGTATATAAGTACAAGATTTACTGTGGCCAGGTTTAAGAAAAGCCTGGTATTTAACTCAAAGAGAGAACCTCCAACTTGTTCATTCCCTAGTGTGTACCCCACACGTACGCAGCATATAGTATTTTAAGCTGAATTTTAAGAGTTTCCAGTGAACTATAAGACAGAAGTCTTTGCTAGTAACAACTAGGCATAGCCTTTCCTCCCTTCACCTACAGGGGAAGAGCTAGACAGTCCCTTTCAACTTTAAGAACCTTTATTATCTCATGGTAAGCTCTAGCACTTACTATTCTTTGGCTTGGATCAGTTTGCTGAGGGTCCATGATGGAGACAGAATCAGCCTGAAGGGTACAATTCCGCCTTCAGCAACCTGCAAGAGGTTTCCTCTGTTGAAATGATCCAAAAGTTTAACAAGTGATAAAATTTTTATATTGTTATAGTCACTTCACAATGAAGATGATTGTGAAGCCAGCACTTGTATTTTTGAATGCTGCACTGCATAAATGTGTCTTTTTGATTCTGTAAGTCTCTTTTCCCATGGCAAGTTTGATCAGAGGGAAACATACCATAGTGTTGTCTCCAAATGTTCTGTTTCTGTCCTTTGAGTGAAGCATTTGATGCTTGTTGAGGATTTTAATGATCTGACTATGAAGTTGCTCATCTCTGAGACGTGATTCCCACCATCCACTACCATTTTTGTTTCAGAAACAAGCAGAGCAACAGAAAACTGCATTGTTTGCCTAATGGCATGTGTTAAAAACAACAACAGAAAATCTCCCTCTTTTCCTCCAGCTTGTTTTTAATATTAATCTTTCCATCAGTACATTCAGCTATCTTTAATGTTGTCAACATGTTCCTAACAGGCTGACTGGGGTGTTAACAAACATCAGCAGCAGGAGATCTCCAGCCTGACAGTTAGAGAAGACTCCCCTCCAAGCAGTGAGCTTAAAAAGCACGTATTAGTTAATTTTTTTTAAAAAAACCTTCGACTCTCAACAAGTTTATTCATATTATGATTTAATTGTGTATTTAGAAACGTCATGGTTTTTACAGTGCCTCATGAATTTATTAGTCCTTTTATTAACAAGTGAGTTATGGATATTTTAATTTATAGCTGAATTCTTAAGGGTGTAGAAGATATATTTCATCAGTCACAGATAATAAGTCCTCAGTGAGGGGTCAGGCTGACCTGAATCTGAATTACAGCTCTGCAATGTTCTAGCTTCATGACTGGGGAAGGAGCTGCTCTGTGCCTTAGCTTCCCATTTATGAAATAAGGTTGACATTATCTCCTTTGTAGAGTTATTGTCAAAGTTAAACATTACTACAACTAAAACTCTTAGTACAATTTTAGACACATAGTAAATTCTTGGTAAATGATGATGATGGAGGAGTTGATGATGCAATTTTTCAGCAGGTAGGGGTCATCCTGACAAGCACATTCCTTGACTGTTTGGAGAACTCAAATCCTATTCATAAAAACAAATTCCACCTCTTAGGATGGGAAGGATTGAAAGGTTTTCATGGTGTTAATTTTCACATTTCTTGAAAACCACAAAACAACTGAAAGTTTCCCTGTTTAGACTTTCTAATAACAGCATTAAGGATAGAAAGCCCATTCTATGTAAATCTAGACAGTGCATTTATCATTTATTTTCTGAATGTCAAAATACATGTCTTGGGCCTTTTTTTTTTTTTTAACATCTTTATTGGAGTACATCTTTATTGGAGTATATCTCTTTTACAATGGTGTGTTAGTTTCTGCTTTACAACAAAGTGAATCAGTTATCCATATACATATGTTCCCATATCTCTTCCCTCTTGCGTCACCCTCCCTCCCACCCTCCCTATACCACCTCTCTAGGTGGTCAAAAAGCACAGAGGTGATCTCCCTGTGCTATGCGGCAGCTTCCCTTTAGGTATCTAATTTACATTTGGTAGTGTATATATGTCCTTGCCACTCTCTCACTTCGTCACAGCTTACCCTTCCCCCTCCCCGTATGCTCAAGTCCATGCTCTAATAGGTCTGTGTTTTATTCCCGTCCTACCGGTAAAGTCTTCATGACATTTTTTTTCCTTAGATTCCATATATATGTGTTAGCATACGATATTTTTTTGGTCCTCTTGACTTACTTCACTCTGTATGACAGACTCCAGTTCTATCCACCTCATTACAAATAACTCCGTTTCATTTCTTTTTGTGGCTGAGTAATATTCCATCGTATATATGTGCCACATCTTCTTTATCCATTCATCTGTTGATGGACACTTAACATGCTTCCATGTCCTGGCTATCGTAAATAGAGCTGCAATGAACATTTTGGTACATGACTCTTTTTGAATTATGGTTTTCTCAGGGTATATGCCAGGTAGTGGGATTGCGGGTTCGTATGGTAGTTCTATTTGTAGTTTTTTAGGGAAACTCCATAGTGTTCTCCATTGTGGCTGTATCAATTGACATTCCCAGCAGCAGTGCAAGAGTGTTCCCTTTTCTGCACACCCTCTACAGCATTTATTGTTTCTAGAGTTTTTGATGATGGCCATTCTGACCGGTGTGAGATGATACCTCATTGTAGTTTGGGTTGGCATTTCTCTAATGATTAATGATGTTGAGCATTTCTCTCATGTGTTTGTTGGCAATCTGTGTCTCTTCTTTGGAGATATGTCTATTTAGTTCTGCTGGCCATTTTTGGATTGGGTTGTCTGTTTTTTGGTATTGAGCTGCATGTGTGGCTTCTAAATTTTGGATATGAATCCTTTGTCAGTTGCTTCATTTGCAAATATTTTCTCTCGTTCTGAGGGTTGTCTTTTGGTCTTGTTTATGGTATCCTTTGCTGTGCAAAAGCTTTTAAGTTTCATTAGGTCCCATTTGTTTTTTTTTGTTTTTATTTGCATTTCTCTAGGAGATGGGTCCAAAAGGATCCTGCTGTGATTTATGCCATAGAGTGTTCTGCCTATGTTTTCCTCTAAGAGTTTGATAGTGTCTGGCCTTACATTTAGGTCTTTAACCCATTTTGAGTTTATTCTTGTGTGTGGTGTTAGGGATTGTTCTAATTTCATACTTTTACATGTAGCTGTCCAGTTTTCCCAGCACCACTTATTGAAGAGGCTGTCTTTTCTCCACTGTATATCCTTCCCTCCTTTATCAAAGATAAGGTGACCATATGTGTGTGGGTTTATCTCTGGGCTTTCTATCCTGTTCCATTGATCTATATTTCTGTTTTTGTGCCAGTACCATACTGTCTTGATTACTGTAGCCTTGTAGTATAATCTGAAGTCAGGGAGCCTGATTCCTCCAGCTCCATTTTTCGTTCTCAAGATTGCTTTGGCTATTCGGGGTCTTTTGTGTTTCCATACAAATTGTGAAATTTTTTTTTCTAGTTCTGTAAAAAATGCCAGTGGTGGGCCTTTATTTAAACACGTGGGTGATAATTAAATTGCAGGAGTATCCACAGCCACTTGTGTTTGGGTGACCTTCTTGTAGTCTTGAATACCATGTAAACACATATTCTGATGAATAATTATATTTGGGAGAAATTTACAAAAGAGAATCAAGAGGATCAGTAGAAATGAAACAAAAAGGTGTTGCTATTTTAAGATAATTAATATTTTAGGTTCCTTGCAGTAAAAACAGGACTTCACCAGATGGCAGATGTCTTTTTGGTTAGTAATGTCATGCTGTATTTCGAATGAAGAGATGTCGGGGGAGGAGTTGTTGAGAACAGCTTTTTCACATCACATCAAGGCATGCAGTATGGGGGTTGGGAATGGAGGAGGAAATGAGTGAACAAGGAAGGTATTTTTATTGCATAAGCACATGAACTTTGTTTTCTTGAGAAAATGTAACTTTTTCACATGAAATTGGACACATGAAGATGGTGGAATTCTGTGCCAGGTGTATGTGTTTGAAATGGATCAATGCAAAGACAATAACATTCCTGATATCTCAGAGCAGGGGTCTTCAAGGTGGCTAAGAGAGTGCCTCCTGAGGAGCCTTCCAGGGACAGGATGGAGACACAGGACAGCAGTTCTCCCCTGCCCTGGACTCCTCTGTGTTATTCTTCTTGCATCACTCAAGGATTGATGTGAGACTCTTGTAAGCCCCTGGGAAAAGCACTGGGGAAACAAAAGTATCCCCAGATAGCTCAGAGCCTGTTGGAGACAGTAGAATTTAGCTCCCATTTACAGACAGGAGCCAAGGCTAGAACAAGACCATGATCTCTTAACTATGGCAGCTGGTGGCAGTTGGACTTGAGCTCAAGGTTTTTCTCAATTTGATATTCTCAATCCTTTCCACACTGCCTTGTGGGGGCACTAGGGAACCAAGTGGCTGAACCATGGAAAGGCCTCAGGGACAATAATAGCTGACATTTATTGAATGCCTACTATGTGCCAGAATCCTTACATGTGCAATCTCTGCTCCCTTGTAAAGCCCTCAAGATAGGTGTTACCTCCATTCCATTGGAACCACAGGGAACTGAGAATCATAGTGGTTGAATAATTAGCTCAGAGTTGCACTGAGCTATCATTTAAACTCATATCTTTCTGGAGCCAAAGCCCATGCTCTTCCCACGATATGGCATTGTTCTTTAGGGCATGCCTATATCTTCTGGCCGGTTCTCATTTTCTTTAGCATCAAGGTGAGGATGAGAGGAAATATGCATGGTTATATAAGATTCTACATCCAGATGTCAATGTGGCCCCAAAACATGAAGTATGTGTTGTTATTTCCTATCTTGTTTTGTCATGGTGAAGCAGGGTAGTATGTGGAAAGGACACTAATTGGGAAGTTAGGCCATGAAGTTGCACCACTACAAAGCTGTGGCCTTGGATAAATCATTTAACCTCCCTCGCCCCCCGTGCCCCAGGTACTTCAAATAAAAATGAGGCGTCGACTAAATTACTGTATTGCTATATTTTCTTTCAGGTCTAATACTCAATGATTTTTAAAAGACCTCAAAACTCTTCACTAACATAAACCTGCACCCCCTACCAACCACCCTGTTTTCCTATGAAAAGATTCGGGTACACATATAGCAGATAACTTATTTCAGATCCTTTTTTTTTTTTTTTTTTTTGTGGTATGCGGGCCTCCCCCTGTTGTGGCCTCTCCCGTTGCGGAGCACAGGCTCCGGGCGCGCAGGCCCAGCGGCCATGGCTCACGGGCCCAGCCGCTCCGCGGCATGTGGGATCCTCCCAGACCAGGGCGCGAACCCGGTTCCCCTGCATCGGCAGGCGGACACGCAACCACTGCGCCACCAGGGAAGCCCTCAGATCCATTTTGAGTGCAAATAGACTGTTGCCCTCCTGTTGAGTCCTCCATGATGCTACAAGTAGATTCAGGAGCACACTTTACAAATAATTACCAATATTCATGAAGATAATTAACTTACACAGGTATTTGGAGGCATAATACAATGCTTGGAAATATCACCTGATGCCAGAAATGTTTACTGAAGATTTATTTCCCCAGTCAGCTGAGGCATGAGAGAGAAAGAGAAGATACTTTCATGGTTTTATGTGCTCTGTGGGTACATTCTTGGAAATCTCCTTAGCTTTATTATTTGCTTTCTAGACTGATTAATTCTGTTGAGAAAATTAAGTAAGCAAATGCTAGCAAAAGAATTAAAAACTCTAAAATGCCCATGTTAACATATTTATCATGAGGAGACTGTTAGGAGCTGCTGATTTGTCGAATACCTCCTAACTTCAGATTCTCTACACCTATCATGACCACTCTTCAAGGTAACCTTTTAAGGTAGGCATTGTCATCTTTTTTTTTAAAATCAGCTTTAATGAGATATAATTCACATTGTCATCTCTTTTTTATCAACAAGGATTAAAAATCTTACAGAATTTATGTTATATGCGCAAAGGAACCTCTTGTTTATGGTAAAAAAAAAAATACTACCTGGGCCCAGACCTATTTTACTAAAAGGCCTGTGTGTTGTCCATTATGTTCCCTTTGAAGGAGAGAACATGACCACTGGAGGGTGAGAAAGGGTGAGTGTTGTGAGCTTACCAATCTAGTTCACGCTGTGTGTGCAGAGGGTGGGACTTCTCATGCCAGAGCGTGAGGATTTGTGGTGGGCTGTGGAAGGGCATGGCTTCCAGCTGTACACTGGTGCTCTGCAAGCATTTCCCTTAAATCCTGTACATATGTTTTTTATTTTCTCTTGCTCATTGCCCACTGTTACAAAATCTTAGAACCACCAATATTTAGAGGTTATCTGGTTCAATCCTCAATTTTACAAATGAGATTATGGACACCCAGGGAGAAGAAGTAACTTACTCAAGGGCCCATACTCATCTGAGGTTGACTTGAGGTGGAATCCAGATGGTCATATTTAATTTGCCATACTCTGTTCCCTACTTCTTTCGTCCTCTTTAACCCTTGATCTGCTTGGGTGACAGTAGACTCAAACCTTTGGAGCATGGTAATACCAAACTTTGTCACTACCGTGTAATAGAACTACAAGTATGTGTCACAAATAAAACTTTTGAAGACTCTGTCTTTTTATAGGGGGAAAAAGTTGGTTGCTTTATGTTTAGTCTAGGTATTTTAGAACAAAGAAAGCATCTTTTACTACTGCCTCTAGCAGAATAAGCTTAGTAGGAAGTTCATAATTTGAATATATTAAACAATTTGGAACACAGTGGTTTCTATCTAAAGATAGACCAAAGAAAAATTTCTCACCTAGAACATTTATTTTCTCTCTACATTATGAATACTCAGCACAATCAGCAAATTCATGTTTCCTAATTAACCCATACTTTTGATATTTTAGGAAAATATTGTTATTATGCTTCTGATTATCCTGCCATGTTCTTGCCTCTGCTTCTCTCCTTTTGCTCTGGCCTCTGTTTATGTTTTACTTGTTTTTTAAAAAAAAACATACATAACAAAAATCATCCATTATGTAAATGAAAATAATTTGAAGGTTTTTTACTTGATGTATTAATAGTCTACATGAAACCTTCTTTAAGATTGTTTTTTACTCCTTAGGTCATGCCACATTATTGTTTAACATTTTCAGTTTAATTTTTTATTAAAATAATATTGTCACAGATTGTTCTCTCTGGCAGTAAACACTGAGGTGAAATTTGGGGTATGTATCAGTTTCCTAGTGTGGCTATAGCAGAGAGCCACAAACTGGGTGACTTAAATGACAGAAATGTATTGTCTCACCATTCTGGAGGCTGGAAGTCTAAGATCAAGGTGCAGCAGGGTTGGTTCCTTCTGAGGGCTGAAGGGAAAGATCTGCTCCAGGCCTCTCCCATAGCTCTGGTGGTTTGCAGGCAATCTCTGGCATTCCTTGGCCTGGACATAATTACTCCAATTTCTGCCTTCATCTTCACAGATCATTTTTCCTGTGTGCATGTTTGTGTCCAAGCTTCCCCTTTTATAAGTCCACAAGTCATATTGGATTAAAGCCTGCCCTACTTCAGGGTAAACCCATCTTAACTAGTTATAACTGCAATGATTCTATTTCCAAATAAGGTCATATTCTTAGGTACTAGAGGTTAGGGTGTCAACATGTAAATTTGGGGGGGGCACAATTCAACCCACAAATGGTATAAAATGTATACCTATCAGGGAAAGTTGCAAGAAGCAGCATAGGGCAGAGGAAGAGGTTAAACTGTGTCACAGGCCCCACAAAGCCACAGACCATCTGGCAACTAGCTTTGGAACAAATATTGCCCATTAAAGTGTCCTTCGAGATGCCTTTACACCCTGACTCTCTCAGTCATCAGGTGTGGGCTGCCTGGGAATGGCTTGGCCTCGGGCAAAGGCATCTCTCTGAGTAGAGGCAGACCCTGAAGGAGCTGACAGCTGAAGACTGGCTGTAGACGGCACCTCATCTGGACAGCAAGTCCTTCCATGCAGGGGTATCTGGGTGGTGCATCTCCATGTCTACCACAAATATAGTAAGTATTACCTCTAGGAAGCTTAAAGAGAAACCCTAATCTCAAAAATATTAATCTTATATAAATATCTCTCTTTCCTGCTTAAATGCCTAAAATGTTCTTGATTGCCTATAGGTTAAGATATAAATCCCCTAATCTGGCTCTCAGGGCACTGCCTTGGACTCAAATCTGTTGCTGTCTCTATCTACTCTTCAACGGAATCCTTTGTTCTAGCCAAGCTGATTTTTCTCTATGTAGGACCTAACCTTCCCATTCTTGCCTCTATTGCTTTACTCAAGTGAAACTCCTTCCTTAATATCCTTTACTTGTTGAGGAATAACAGATTGAAAGGGCAGATTCCAATCCATTTGGAAAACCCTCGAAGGCCAGACTAAGGTTTGAAATTAAGTCTATAGTCTAATCTAAGTGTTGACGAAATATAGCTCGAAGATCTAATCTAGCCCACCACCTGTTATTGTAAGTAAAGTTTTATCAGAACACAGCCATGCCCTTTTGCTTACATACTTTCTCTGGCTATTACTAAGCTTCAACTTTGCTTAATAGTAGAGTTGTGCAGTTACAACAGAGACTGTGTGGCCCACAGAGCCTAAAATGTTTACTATCTGGCCCCTTGCAGAAAAAGTTTGCTGAGCCTCTAATCCAACCCTTCCTTTGTAGTAGAAAAAGTACAACATTTCTCATGAAGTTCTCTGGATGGTTCCTGCCCTAAATGATCTATCTCTACAACCTCTAAACTAATAAGGTGCATAGCAATTTTCCTGTGTTGGTATTTGTGCTTCTGAGGTTTATGTCCTGTGATATTGTGATTTATAATAAGAAATGTATATTTGGTCTTCATCTGCTTCTGGCACAGATCTCCTAAAACCCTTGGAATTTCTTAAGTGTTGAGAGGGATAAATGTGTCCTTTGTTATGTTAACAAAGTCACTTTAGGTCTCCTAAGAATGGGGGCTGGTTGTCAGGGGAACTAGGTGACTAGAGGGTTGGAAATTTCTGTATCCCTGCCTCTGGGGAGGGGAGAAGGGGGACTGGAGGAGTTCAATCACCAATGGCCAATGATTGAATCAATCATGCCTATGTAATGAAGCCTCCATAAAACCCCAAAAGGTTAGGGTTCAGAAGACTTCCTGTTTGCTGAACACATGGAAATTTGGGGAGTGTCGATCCCAGAGAGCATGAAAGCTTGACACACCTTTCCACATACCTTGCCCTAAGCATCTCTTCCATTTGGCTGTTCCTGAGTTATATACATTTGTAATAAACCAGTGATCTAGTAAGTAAAATGTTTCTCTGAGTTCTGTGAACTGCTCTAGTAAACTAATCAAGTCTAAGGAGGCAGTTGTTGGAACCTCCAATCTATAGCCAGTGGTGCAGAAGCACAGGTGACAACTGGGGCTCATTGTGTATTGATAGGCAATGCTGTCTGTGGGTAGATACTGTCAGAATAGAGTTGAATTGTAGGACATTCAGCTGGTGTCCAAGAATCACTTGGTGTGAGGAAAAAACCCACTCATTGAAACTTGTGTCAGAATTGTAGTCCCATAGCCCCAACCAGACTGCAAGCTTCCTGTGAGCAGAAACTGTGCCTTCATTTCATTTTGGACTTTTCACAGTGCTCAGCATGTAACATCTGTTGTTTACATGGAGATTAGTGTCATTTGCTTGAGAGGCAGTTTGTTGGAGCGTGGAAAAATGGTCTTTGGAGTTCAGTAGATCCAGGTCCTCCATCTTATGTGTGTCACCTCAGGAAAAAGATACATCGTCTGTCTCAGCCTCAGACTTCTGCTCGGCCCTGCTATAGTTGTCACAATTTTGAGACTAAAGAGCCTTACAGGTAGGTGGTACTTGACCTAGAAGACAGTCTTTTGTTCCAAGCCAAGGAGATACATAACAGCCCTCATGCTAAAGCAGAGCTGAGTAGAGGGCACTGTGTGGAAGGTACTGCAGGATTAATTCATCCACCTCATGGGGCTCCTGCAAGAATGAGGAGGAATGGAGAGTGTTTGGAGCTTTCTCAGCAGGGTGTTATTGGCAGATGGAAAGTGATAGCCCTCTGAGGGGAGGGAGCATCCCTCTCTTTGCAAAAGATGTTTGCCTTCCTCATTCACAGCCCACTGCCAGTAGTGTCCCTGCCCACCACTGTTTCAGCCATCATGGCCTGTGCACATTTCCAAATGGCCCCCAAGGGTCACTACTACCTTGGCTGAGAACCACTGGGCATAGTTCACAAGTTACTGGGGGTTCTGGCTGTGTCTTAGAGAACACTGGAGAGCGAGTTGGGGTTGAGGAGACTTCCGGCAGAACAGCTCTACTTTTATTTGTTTTATACCACTGAGATTTTGTTTGAAAAGATACCTACATCTAAAGTTTTTGAAAATAGAAATGCTGTTGTACAATTGAAATCAAACATTGCTTAACTGCAAAGGCTGAACTCTGAACAGTGTCAGATCAAGGCTGAGAAAGGGTCCATTCAACTCAAGAGCAGGATAAGAAAAGAATGAAGGGGTCTTACCCTATCAAGACCAATGTAGACCCTCCCCTGTCCTCTAGAAATGGATAAAAACACTGGCATCTTATTGCAGTCTTAATGACAATAATAATGTACATTCAGCACCAGTTGCAAACAATATAGTACATATATATAATTTCTACACTTATAACAATTTAGCATGGTAGGTATTATAGAGGCAAAATAATCTCATGGAAGTTGAAAAATGTCCCTGCACTCTCATAGCTAGTGACTGAACCTGGAATTAAACCCGTAATTTACTATAAAAGCCATGTACTTTCTACTCTATCAAGTTATGATATGATATTATTTGTAATTTATTCTTCACCTAACATTTCAAATAAAATATTTGTATTGGGCATGTTGGTATGTTTGCTATGCTATGCTTAAATTCTAAAAGATTGTGGGTGATATATTGCATATGAGAATTTAGGTTTCTTTCCTCCTGTCAATCAACTTTTTGTCCTTCTAAAGGCTCCCTTCAGGTAGGTATGCAAGGCACTGGCACTGGTGTAACCCATCAACATTTGCCCTGTCCAGGTGCCCAGTTTGGACATGCCAAGCATGGGGCATATCCATTAGAAGGGGCCCTCTTTCTGTGTCACTTATTACTCAGGGTTGATGCATGGATGTATGGATCAAACATCTCCACGGGGGCCAGCGTTTCCTTTTAGTAAGTCTTAGGAATAGGTTTGGGAGGCAAATAAAGCACTGTTTGAAAACAGAGGACTTGTAATTTTCTAAGTCAGAATAAATGTGTGCCGCTTAAAAAAGTTCTGAGTCAGGCTTGTAGATGATTAAGTGTATTGCTATTGTTAAATAAACCAGACAAGTCAATTGATCCTCATCAATGGGATATGGGAATCTATCTTGCAAAATCAGCTAATGTACTTAATCATGCACAGAAGTTGGATGTGTGACCTTTATGCGTACATCAGTAATAAGCCATTTTTATGAAACTCAGATACAGGGTTTTCCCCTCTTTTGCTCATAACACTTTCCTCTCGTATGTTTCATCTTTGACAACACAGCAGAGGCATGCAGTATTTCCCACTTATTTTCTGGCTTATCACATAGATCAGTTGTCTGGGAAATGCCATAAGGACATTTTTCTATTTTTACTTAGATTGCTTATACAAATTGCTCCGTCATTTCAGGATATGAAGTTCTATGGGCACCTGTAGTTTATACGTTTGTTTTAGGGTTCATGGTGTTTTGGTATTTTATTGTCTTCTTTTTGAAATAAAGTATGTTATAATGAGTTTGGGCCAACCACCTAGACAAAACTATTTTGCCCAAAACTTCAGAAGTTTTACATTTTTTCCCCTCACTCTTTTTCACTATTTAGTGCCTCTTTTCATATGGTCACAGTAAAAAGTGGTCTAATAAAATGAAGTCAAATTGTGATGTGAATGAATATATTAGAGGGAGAAGAACACTGCACTTGCAGCTTAAAAAGCTGGATATTCTTTGCTTTTAATTTCTTTGTCCGACCTCTGGATTGGCTGAGTGGCATTAGGCAAATCATTGTTAGTCTGGGCTGAGGCGTTCTCACCTGAGTGTATTGGAACAGGGGTAGCAGCTCTTGACAAGTGCATCCGCACTCCCTTGTCCTGTATCTGTGCTGGATAGTGTGGATCAGGCATGGATCTAGGGCCCACAGGACCAGTGTCTGGCTTTATTGTCCTTTTCAATACAAATGATTAATTAAATGCAGGTTAAAAACACGATGTCATCTCTTGTCAATTAACTGGTTGGCTCTTTCCAGCCCGCCTTCATGAGTTGTAATGTTAGGTCTTCCTATAAAGTTTTACATACGCAAAAGAACTATGGTGGAGCACAATACTTAATGAAAAATAAAAACTTGCTGACAGTAAAAAGTTATCTGAGTAGGAGAGAAAATTCGGGTGAGGACAAGTGGATGGGTTGAGGCTTTCTTGATATCCTTTAAATCATATGCTTTAAATATCATCCTATACTATCTCCCTGTCAAATTTCATTCCATTTAGACATTTAAAAACTAAAGAATTTCAGTTGTTAACTTATGGTTAAAAGTTTTCCTATGACTTTAAAGACAATGAATCAAAATTCTGATCCCTGTTTGATAAATATCTTGAGGATCTCATTAGAAATAATTATATCCCACCTCACTTTTTTGGGGTAGTGGGTAGTAGAAGAATTTCTAAAATATTCAGTGCCAATAAAGTAGACATGCTTTTATATTTTAATTTTGACTTTTCATCTAAAGTTCTGATGATGTTGAAATCCCCATGAATGATTTATAGTATCATTTAAATCCTTTTATTGAATGAGAGATAGATATTTCTAAGCTGGGAATGATTAATATCTCCCATATTAAACAATGAATAATAAAATACTCCCTTATGTTGTATAGTACTTTATGATAGACAAATGCTGTCTAATATGTTTATTTTATTTCATTACCTTTTCATTTATTTAATCAATCAGGAGCCTATCACACTTTACAATAACCACATTTTAGAATGGAGGAAAATTATGGGTAGAGTGCCTAAGCTAACTACCCAAGGTCACACATATCTCCAGAATGTCCTGGAGTAAGAACTTGAATCTAAGTTTCTTGACCCTCTGTTCTGAGCTCTTTTGCCTACATTCTGCTTCTTTTTTAAAAAATTATATTTTGGGTTAAATTACTCAGAATGTATTTAAATATGAATAAGAAGTAATAGGTTCTAATGGAGAAAAAATTGAAGAAATATTTTTTTAAAATGGAAAATTTTGGACAAATGTAAGAAATGTTTATTAAAGTGGTTGGGTTTCTCAGTTTAAGAAGAGATGATACTGGCCTCAAACCCTCAGCTGATATGACTTGATACAAAGAGATGACATGCTCTTTGTATTTACTGTTAAGCATGTAAACATGCTGGGGACACAAACAAAAGCTCCCCTGCTCCCCATTCTCTCTCTCTCTCTCTCACACACACACACACACACACACACATTCCTCTCTTTCCCCCCAATTCTAATCCCTATTCTCTATCTGTTGGAGGAAGTGTATTAGAGTTTATCTCAGGAAACACATATTCTCAGGTTGCCATTTATCTTGTATGTATTGGTAGATTTGTTTGTTTTTCCTTTTGATGGGATTGTGGTCTTTTGTAAATTACAGGCAGGGCCAAAGAAAGAACTTGTTCTTTTCCCATATGCTGCTTTGTTTCTCTTGAATTCTGCCTCCCCTGTAAATTCAATAAAGCCAAATGACTCATGTAACATTATAACAATATCACCCCAAACAAGCTCACTCCTCATGGTTGTACCAAGATCCTTGCTGCCAGGGGCTTGTGAATTTTCCTGTATCCTCACTGGGATTAGACCCATACTAAATACTGGCCATGTTTGTTGACTTGAATAGAACCCTTTGTTATAAAGGACATAAAAGGGTGCAAAACAGGAAGTGCCATAATGAAAAGAGTTCAAGCTTTGGAACTGGACTGGCTGAGGGATTTACTTCTGGCTCTATCATTTACTAGCTGATCTCATGCAAATACTGTTAACTTTTTTGAGACTCAGCTTTCCCATCTGGAAAACAGGAGTAATATTCTTATTGAATAGCACCTAACAAAGTTCCTGATGCATAACAGGTGCTCAAAAGCGGTTGTGATTGTGATTATGTTATCACTGTTGTTGCTGTTGTTATTTTATTATTATTTGTTTGTTGTTAGCCCCAAATCCCAAATATGGAAAAGTCATAGAACTCAGCTACTTCCATTTTGGCTGAGTTGAGAATGAAACATTTCCTGTAAGAGAGAGAGTCCATAAGTTCTGACCTTATTTCATAAGGTTGAGGAGAATCTTGTACCAGTATATGGAGTAAAATTCGATTTAGAATATTATATGGATTAACTTTATAATGACCCATAAGATTAATCTGCCCAAATGACACTCCCCCAGGAGTTGGTTAGTACAAGCAACACAGCAGAATCCATTAACTCCCCTTTTAATCTAATCATAATGTAAAGGTCAACGAGCAAATAGCATTTACCCTGTGGAATTTTGCTGTACATCCCACTTGACTGAAGTGAACTGCCCTTATGGTGGCCTGAGGTCAGTGAAAGTTCCTTTTCTGCTTTACTTTTATAGAGCAATGTATGAGAAACACTTAAACCCGTCCCACCCCATCAGATAGTACCCCCCACCAGATATTGACTCTCCATTCACTTTTTTTTTTTTTTTTTTTTGCTTATTGACTATTTAATTTTATTTATCTTTCCAACACAAGGCAATAGGGCGCTGGAAAAATTCCTTCCTCCTCCCAAAGTTTCCCTATTTAGTTTCTTTTAAAAATTCCTGGAGTCAGCTTTTTTCTTTTGATAATTAAATCTTTGACCTTTGGGAAGTAATAGTTCAAAACTTAAAAAAATTTTTGGATACATTATTAACTAAATCTCCAGTTCAAATATGAACATATCTGGGTTTCTTTTTCCAGCTTTTTCTCTCCCTGTGCATCTATTTGTGTTCATTTTTATCATAAAGCATGCCTTAATTTATCCAGTAAATATGTTCCTAAAACAACCTTGTTTTGAATCTCTGTAACAGAAATAATGATACCAGGTAATATTTGTGGAATGGTTACCTTGCTAGCACTGGAGGAAAAAAAACAGCTTAGATATAAGCTCTACCTTCATGTTGCTAACTGTCTAGTAGGAAAAGACAAACATAAATAAATGAGAGCAATAAAGTGTTCCAAATACTCTGATGACATTGACTACAGAACAGGGAGAGTATGAAGGCAGGAGTAGTTAATCCCAAATTCTTTATATGGTATTCAAGGCCCTTTGTGTTCTTGTACCAGGCTAATGCCTCAGTGGTATCCTTTATCATTTTCTCAACCCCACCCCTGCTCCCCACAAATACACGTAGGTACTCCATAGTGTATTGAATTGTATTCATTGCCACCCTATATTAAATTGTATTTTCCTGTATGGCCATGTACAATTGCATTATTTTAATATTAGAATGACCTGAGGGTGTCTCTAACTTGGTAGGAAGCCTAGATCTTGAATGAGATTTGAATCGAAGCATCAGTGGAAAAAAATTAACATCTTCTAGGCAAGATATTATTTCCTCATTGAGCATTTTGGAAATCACATTTCTGAAATAACCACCCAATCAGTACCTGATTTCTTGAGCATAGTGCCTGAGGGAAAATCCTAAAGAACTCCATTTTATTAACGAATCCAAGGAGCTGGCAAATGCTCTCCCTGGAGGATTTTCTAAAAGCAGGGATCCAAGTCTCAGTGGTAAAGAACGTGAGCACACAGACTCTCAGCATAACATTTTCTCTTATGGGACACTGTGGGCAATAGGCCTGAAAACATCTACGTAGTTCCCACCACAAATTTTTGACTCTTGCATGTGAAGTTCATGCTGAGAAGTTCATGGCAACAACTTTACACACAGATCTCGAGAGACATGTTTTGTATAAATATAGTCTCCAAGGAACACATATGTAATGCTAGGCTTACAAGTATACCTCTGTCAGGAGAATTCAAGTTTGGCAAGTCTTCTTACTCTTCATTTCATTTATTCTACAAACAATCTTGATTACTTGCTATATGTTAGATAACGCTTGAAGAAATTACTGAACTTGCTCTACAAACTTGGATGACTATTCAACCTGCTCCAGTCTTCACTTGCTGGGATGAAGTGGTGAAGGCTGTAGTCGGGTTTTGATGGTCAAGTCCACAGCTGCCGTCTTAAGAGTGTTGCATATACCAGAGTGCTGGTCATTTTTCTTGAGAGAAACAAGGACACTTCCACATTATTCCAGGAGGGTTTCTTTTAGACTCTATTATTGATTGTGGTTCTGATATGAGATTTGTCAAAGGAAGCCAGCCTAGCTGAAATTTTCCATTATCTGAATTACTTCCTTAAAATAGCTTACAAAATTAAAAAAAAAAAAAGTATTCTGATTCACCTTTAATGATAACCATGGTATAGTACCAAACTTTACAAGGACTGGTAAAGATGTCCCCAAAGTTGTGAAATGAAGAAAACTAGATCAAGAAATATTTGCCTTTTACTAGACTGCCTCCCTAGTTTGGGAGAAGTGAGGGCCATAGAAAAGGGTAAGATCCCTGGCTGGTGCTGGAAATGGTTCAGAGGTCTTCTGAGGTGTGTTAGTCTCCTAGCTCCCGAGAATATTTACATCAGAGACAATTACTTAAATATTACTGAAAAACCCAGCCAAATGATTTAATGAGGACTGAAGCACATATAACCATATCACCCCCAACATCTTGGCAGACTGCCTCTTTGAGCCATGCTTGGTGGGTAAGGATTTATTTCTATGCTTTTTGTATGCCAAGGGGATCCGACAGAGTGGGCATGGGGGTGGGGGCAGGAAGGAGATGTTTCATGACTTACAAAATTAACTTAACCTTGGAATATGGAGAAGAGTTTAGGTAAAGGGCAGCACCTGAAGTGCAAGCTTATAAACTGAGAGTTAATGGAAGAGATTAACTTCCTGAGAAGTGATGCTCACTCAGAGAACCAAGCTGGTTTCTAAATTTCTCTCACAGACTCAAAGGATTTGAGATTAAAGAGAAATGGATTCTATTGCTTCCATTATTTATATGACCTTGAGCAAGTCATTTGACCATTGTAGAGATCAGTTTCCTCATCTGTAAAATAAGGAGATTGAATTAAGCAATCTTTAAGGTCCCTTGAAGTTCTGATATCTATGAGATTAGAAGCACTGATACTTAAAGGGATTAAAGATAGTGTCCATTTGTATTCTCCCTAACAAAAACAAAGCAAGCAAAGAAAAACAGACTACATCCCAGATGCAAATTCCACATTTGGTATTTCGATTGATAATGGATTGTTAATATATACTTCGAACACTACCTTTGTCTTTAGGTTAAAAAAGAATCTCAGCAGGGCAGGATCCCTTCAGGTCTTCCGGGGATCGAATTACGAAGCCAGTTCATCCTCGCCTCTCCCCTGCCCTCGCCTTTTCTCTTCTCCTGTCCTATCTGAGGAGCTATGGTTCTCCTGCAGCCTGACCGTCTCTCTTTCACCTTCATGCCTTGGTGCACCAACCTCTCTCTGCCTGGTTAACTCTTGCATACACTTCAGGACTCACCATAATAACAGAATCCACCAAGAAACCTGACCTTCCAGACACCCTACCTACCCGGCCGGACGCTTTCCCCCTGTGCCCACGCTAAAAGCAAAGTGTTATTTAGCTGGCCCTGTCTTTTCTTGCTTTCTAGCATCTGAGCATAACTCCATTATCATAATTTTCTATTGTTTGTTCACCCTTCTTCCCCACTAGTCTGTAAACTCCTTGAAGGTAAGGGTCTTTTTATTTATTTTTGAGTTGCAGGGTTGAGCACTTTGCTAAATTAATGTTGATAAATAAATGAATGAAACAATAATTTAACACTATTCAGGGAAAGATGCAGACAAAAAGTAACATCTTTAAAAGAAAGCCCAGACAAATGTCTGCTTTTTCTAATAGTCTGTTGCAGACGAATGCTCTGTCACCTTCCCATTCAGAAGAGTCTAACAGTGGAGGTGATACTAATCACTTCCCATTTGCATGCAACTGCCCATTTTCCTGAGCTGTGTTTGGCTGGTAGCAATGGAGTCTAATCTGGTCCTATCCACTGGAGAGCATTCCATTCTAATAGCTGCCTTGCCATAAGGCGGAAATGCCTCACGCACAAGCTACTTATTTCTGCATCATAAACTTCTAATGTTTCTTTCGGCTGATGGGTTTTGTGTTTTTTGAAGTTGGGAGATGAGCCAAATATTCTTTTCTTTTAGGTGAAGTCTTAGATTGTCTCACCCCTTGTGCTACCCACCTGTCCCAGTGCTCAGTGGAAACCTGGGATTTCTGGAGGTGGCAGATCTCTTTTCCAAGATGCAGTACCCTCCTTAAAATCAAATATAAATTTCCAGATGCTGACTAGAGATAAGAGGTCAGCCATTCCTGGAGTTTAAGTCTCAGGGGGTGCACAGGTCCCAGTTTGGGGCACACTTCAGTCAATCCATACTATCTCTTCCCCAAAGCATCCTGATACTTCTCCCTCTAATTCTTTGGGGGGTCGGGTAAGTGCAGGATGGTGGCAGAAAGTGGAAAGTGACCCTTAGCTGGAGCCACTGATGGTTCAGGACCCATCCTAAGGCTAGGTATTGAGATGGATCTGTGAACACAGAAATGAATAGGACACGGTCCCAAACCCCGTGAAGACAACAATTTAATAAAGAGATAATTAAATTACAATACAGTGCGATAACTGTTAACATAGAAGCAAACACATACTCCTTCATGCAATTTCTTATCTCCTTGATGCCTGATGGAGTGGAGTACAGTGTGTAAAATGTGGTGTAAAATGTGGTCTTCTGCTGCCCTAGGATATCTATTTTCCTTTGTTCGTTCACAAGTTCCCTCCAAACTGTTCTATCTTCTGGCCAGTTACAGTTATCAATCCAGAGCAAGTAGACAGGAGGAAAGAACTGTGACCTGACTCTAGACCCACTCACTAAGGCATCCAGCTTATACCTCTGTGAGGTGCTGAGACCATGGGGAAGAAACTCTTGTGTCCATGCCCTCAAGGGGCTCACAGTCTGGTGTTTGTGTGTGGGGGGTGGGGGGGGGACGGAGGGGGGAATAGACATTTAATGTGTTTGCAATCCAATCTTTCTTGACCTGGTGGAGGTATTTATGGAGCATAATGAGGACAAAGAGAAGTCTACACTGGAGGGCATGTGGTGTGTATATATGTGTGTGTGTGTGTGTGTGTGTGTGTGTGAGAGAGAGAGAGAGAGAGAGAGAGAGAGAGAGAGAGGCATTTTTGAGCTGAGACTTGGGAGATGACTAGAAGTTTACCATGCTAACAGTTGGTGACAAAATGGCATTCCAGGCTGGATTTACCTGGTATCTGGGGAATCAAAGGTAAACACTGTTCTTACTGAGGTAGGAAAGAGAGGTTTTTAGCAGTGGTAAACTGATAAAAATTTAACAACTGGCTATCCTCTCCCCCTCCTCCAATAAAGGCCTAATCTGTAACGTTTGTTCATTTCCATGGTATAAATTCTCCCACCTTGGCCACTCAATCTACCAAGTGACATCGGTGAACACAGAGCTGAGAAGATACTAACAAGTGGCTACTGCAGCTGGTAGGAGCCACCTCCAGCATGCTTGCATTCCCCCTCTTCCTGAACCTAAATAACACACAAGACCTATACAATCACATCTCCTGGTTGCTCCGAGGTACTGATGATGTACCTCGAAGTCTATGGCAGATTCTCACTGTCCTTGTGTCCTCATGAGACTGGGAATCAGGAGACTTGCATTGTGGCTCTGACTCTCCAGGAACCCTGTGACTTTGGAAAAGTCACTTAGCCCCTTAGAGACACAACTAAGTCTGAGCCCTCCAGGGTTTCCAAGAGTCTTTCCAACTCTAAAAGTCATTATTTAGTTATTCCAAAGATGTATCTTTTCCACTGATTTTTTTCTAGGTCACATCTCTTTTTATCTTGGGACAGAATGGAAAGACCTTGGATTTTAAGAAGCTCTGTAGAAAAAAAAGTTCTTTATTGGTTCTGATGAATATTTTTCCTCTGTGAAAGGGACTTTATTGATCATTACAATACTGCATTCTGAAAAGAACCTTGTCAGTGATTATGTATTTGAATAAAGTGGGTTTTACTTTCCTTTCAGGGTTGTTATGTGGTTTAATGAGATAATGTAGCATGGAATACTGTTGAAGGGTATAAAGTGTTGCTCACTCTTAAGATATTATTATTATTTTTTTTGTGATACGCGGGCCTCCCACCGCTGCGGCCTCTCCTGCTGCGGAGCACAGGCTCCAGATGCACAGGCCCCACGGCCATGGCTCACGGGCCCAGCCGCTCCGCGGCATGTGGGATCCTCCCGGACTGGGGCACGAACTCACATCCCCTGCATCAGCAGGCGGACTCTCAACCACTGTGCCACCAGGGAAGCCCTAAGATATTAAACAGGTTTTTTCTATATTGCAAAAATGTAGATATGCTAAAATAAAAGATAAAGGTAGGTTTATTTATTTTTTTAAATATCTACTATAAGCTGCAGTACATGCTGTTTACAATATCTGCCTACAAAATAGATGATGATTTCATGCAAAATGATGCCATATTTTAAATCATTAATGATCTACACTTTACTATTGGGAATATACAAATTTGGTGCTCTGTAAGAAACGTTCATAAACATGTGGAATTAAAACTTAATATGAGTCAATTTTATTTTGTTTTGTATAAGAATAATGTCATCAGACATTTTAGCACTCCTGGCACTGAAGTATTTAGAATACACTGAAACAGTAATGGAAACATACAAAAAATTCTCTTTGATTAAAGAGTGAAAAGTGTCTAAATAAAGAATTTAAAAGGATTTAAAAAATATCAGTAAGTAATTTATCTGGCTTAGAGATTTATACGAGGAATCCACCAATTATTCTCTTATCAGCAATGCTTAAAAGCTTTATCTTGGCAACACTAATTCAATCCACTGATTGTGTCATTTCAGACTAACAATTTGTTCATTCAATGAACAATTTGTCAGTGGTTAGGGTTGAACTAACATGTTACTTTACTGGGTATTCATCTATGCCATAAATATTTGTTGCACTCCTATTATATAAGACACTGTTAGACACAGTGGAGATATAAAGGTGGATCAGATTTGAGAATTCTGTAATAGGTTGAATGATGACACCCCCCCCAAAAAAAGAAATTTGTCCATCTCCTAGCTCCTCAAACCTGTGACATTATTTATTTGGAAAAAGGGCTTTTGCAGATATAATTAAGAATCTTGAAAAGAGGAGATAATCCTGGGTTATTCAGGCAGGGCCTAAATCCATTAAGGGTCTTTATGAGAGGAAGGCAGAAGGACATTTGACACAGACAGAAGACAAGAGGCAGTGTGGTCATGGAGGCAGAGACTGGAGTGATGTGGCCACAAGTCAGGGAATGCCAACAGCCACCAGATGTTGGAAGAGGAAGGACATTAATTCTACCAAGTTTCTCAAGAGAGAGCACTGCCCGGCCATTACCTTCATTTCAAACTTCTGGCCTCCAGAACTGTGACAGAATAAATTTATGTTGTTTACGCTACCAAATTTGTAGTAATTTGTTATGGTAGCCTCAGGAAACTAATATAAATACTGTCTTCACTGAAGAGAACATATTTCTTTCTATATTCTATTGTTGCCTTAAGTTTGATTAGAATAGGAGTTTGGAAGAAGGAGAGATTGCTTTCTATTGGAGGTATCAAGACATATTTACTTGGAAAAAGGCATCTGAGAATACCTTGAGGAAGAAGAATTTGAGAATTCTTCTAAAAATGAATAGAACTTGGACTTAGAAAGATGGCATGGATGATAGTGGTGCTGGAGGGTGGTGGTGGTAGTAGAGGACGGTTGGGGCAGATGTGTCTGGGGTGGAGGTGGAGGGGGGCAGGGTATTACAGACAGAAGCAAGCTTGTGATCAAAGGCCCTTCCCACAAGCTGTAAAGTGAGAGACCTGTACAAAGAAGATGAGGGGTTCAATTAGTTTGGGAATGCAAGAGACACACATGAGACTGAAAGCATTCTGGTTTCAGTCTCATGTGTGTCTCTTACATCCAGAGGAGAATGTAAGCTCTTTCTGGTTTCAGAAAGAGTTCTGACTAGCTAGAGTGTGGACTTCATTCCATCACCTACAGGCAATTTGTTTCTAATTTCTTTTTAAGCAGGGGGATGACAAGGTCAAACTGTGTTTAGAAGGATTTTTGGCCATGGCACGATTTGGATGGGGAAGGTATTGGAGGTGTGGAGAGACTGGTTAGGAGGAGATAATATTAGTCCAAGGAAGAGGGGTATTATGGGCTGAACTGTGTCTCTCCCAAATTCATATGTTGAATTTCTACCCCTCAATGCCTCAGCATGTATTTCAAGATAGGTTTTTAAAGATGTAATTAAGGTAAAATGAGGTTGTATGGGTGGGTCCTAATCTAACATGACTGGTGTCCTTATAAGAAGAGGAGATTAGGGGGGCTTCCCTGGTGGTGCAGTGGTTGAGAGTCTGCCTGCCGATGCAGGGGACACGGGTTCGTGCCCCGGTCTGGGAAGATCTCACGTGCCGCGGAGCGGCTGGGCCCATGAGCCATGGCCGCTGAGCCTGCGAGTCCGGAGCCTGTGCTCCGCAACGGGAGAGGCCACAACAGTGAGAGGCCTGTGTACCGCCAAAAAAAAAAAAAAAGAAGAAGAGGAGATTAGGACACAGACAACACATAGACCAGACCGAGGGGACACCACGTGAGATCACAGTGATATGGTGGCCATCTGCAACCCAAGGAGAGAGGCCTGAGAAGCCAAACTTGTTGACACCTTGATCTTGGACTTCTAGTCATAGTTTCTCTAGACTTCTGAAAAAATAAATTTCTGTTGTTCAAGTCACCTGGTCTGTGGCATTTTGTTATGGCAGCCCGAGCAAAGTAATACATGGGGTTTATACTAAGGCAGTTTTGTGACAAAACACAGCATTCTACCTGGAGATTTTTGATGTTTGATGTTCTACCTGGAAATTGGTGCTGTTATTTGCTCTCCTAGATAGAGATGTGGCCAATTTTAATAAAAAGACACACAGTTTAACACCGTGACCTCCCAAACGGAGGTGTACCATTGCCATGTTCTAATGCTGAGAGCATGGTACATCTCAAGGCACAAGAACAATACCAACTTTATAGTTGCTATAATATCTTTATATCTTTCCAGGATATTAAACAGGATCTCTTCTGGTTCACAAACTCTGTGCATTTTGCTCCTGCTTTCTTGATCATAAATAATGATATAGGACAAATGCTGCCTTCAGGTCTTTGTTGATTGAGTTATGAAATACGCCCATTGCCTGAGCTTCTGGGCATCCAGCCACAGAAATCCATCTTGATCTTCCCCTTCCTAACCTGTCCAAAATTTACCCATCAATCAGTCTAATGCCTGATTAAGTGTATGGGTTTGTCCTGAACGTGAACAGCAGTTGGGAAGTAAATGAAAAAGATATGGACTATCCCTGTAGTTCATATTGCAGGTTTCTAACTGAGAAGAAAACATTGTTGGGGCATCAGGATGGAGTAATACAAATTGACTCAGTCAAATTCAGCTGTAAGAAGTGGGGCCAGGAGTCCTAAAGGATGCCCATTCAGGTGGCCCAGTGAGGGCTAGTGTGATGTTCTTCAGCCTTCTGTAGTGGGGAAGTTACAACTTGGGGAAAGCAAAGGAGGTAAGAAAACTCAGACTAGTCTTAATATTTTTCCCATTTACACTTTTTTTTTAAAGGTCTCATGGAAGATAGATCTACTGACTGTCTAACCCAGTGCTGCACATTATGGTCCCTGTAAAGCTGGCTTAATCTGCTGCGTATCCAGCACCACCCTATATGTTCTAAGGGTGAAGGAAAATACAGGCTCTGAAGAAGCTGATGATAATTTAGGAGGCAGGTCTCTTATTTACCTTATCATTTTTGTAAATTAGTGTGGAACAGACTGAGCTACAGTTGGCTGACTTGCTGTGGGGTATCAGGCAGCATCTGATTATTTGCTAATATGTGCTCAACCATGAGCCAAGTGAGATGGGAGCCATGAAAGGAGAGTAAGACCCATCTCTGTCCCAAAGAGCTCTTAGGTCAGTGAGTACACTAGACTTTCTTAGATGAAATAGCAGGTAATAAGAAGCAGTGTTCAAATGAATGCTGTCACTCTCTATGTGCTTGAGAACTTAGAATTTCATGAAATTAAGAGGACCACATAAGCCAGTTTAGTTTTAGGAGGCTTTGTGAAAAGTAGGGCCTGAGATATTAATTAATTCATTTATTATTCATGCATTTTCCATCCACACAGAAAGTATTATAAGCTATATACAAAGTTCCAAGTTCCGACAAAATGTTGAAGGAGACAGGCGTGATTCCTATCCTTTGGAGCTTGCAGTCTAATGTGAGACCATTGTTAGACAAATAAGTTATAAGCACCTTGAAAGAAAATAGGGAGAGTAGTCTGGAGGAGTGGGCAGTCAGACTGATAGTTGCTTAGGCATCCAATGGATGAGTAAGAGAATCAGGCAGTGGAGGTGGGGAATAGTCTAGGTATAGGACACACACATGCAGAGACTTGAGGGGGAGAAGGTACTGCCTATCTACAGAAAGGCAATAAGCCACTGTGACTGGAGCACAGTAAGGGGGAAAATACCATCCAGTGGGGTAAAAAGACAATTCTTATTTCTGATGTTTCTGGGGTCATAGATATCTTTAAAGATCTGTTGAGAGCAATGCACCCTCTCTCCAGAAATATGTTCATACATTCCCAGTTCTGGAAGTTCACAGATTTCCACAAGCCTGCTCATGAACTTCAGAGTGAGAACTCTGTCTGAGGGACGGATGTGATTAGAACTGGCTCTCTGGAGGAAAAAAAGTTTTGGCCCAAGAGAGAGGTTGGGAATGAGCAGTGTTTGTGGGATGGTGGCAGGCAGGGAGTTCTCACTGGGCAGGGTTTTTATCAGTCTCACTCCAGTTCCATTAATGCTCTCAATTCACAAAAGTCAAGGTGAATACTAGGGGAAGGGATATTTTTATGCTTATGTGCCTCTTGAATTTGCTTGCAATGCCAACAGTGGCATTTGGCCTTTAGATAATGAGTTCTGTCCTCCTCCTGGCTCAGCTCTCTCCTCCCAGTGAGGTTCCCATCAGTACCAGTGAGTTCGTACAGTGTGTGAGTGAGGCTGTGGCAGAGAAATAGACTCCATGGTGTTGATTTTCTGACTCAATGGGCTTTGAAAACATTAACAAGAATATTAGCAAAGCTGTTGAATACAAATCACTTCCTAATGCATTTTTAATTAGTCGTTGGCCAGTTAATCAGTTTGTAAAGTATGTGTAAAGTTAAATTAATCAGTTTGTCAAGTATGTGGAAGGAAAGGTCTGTTAAAATAGCATTCATGTTGATGAGGTAAACCGTTCCATAAACTTAAAACTACAGTCTGGATATGTCCTCCAAATGGAAAATGTGGGCAGGTAGGTATGCAGATTCCCTGTGGAGACTATTTTCAATATTAATTATCTTGCTGTGCCTTAAATGGTGTTTGTTTGGGTGTTAAAAGGTTTGTGAAGGTTAGATTGTTTAAATGGCAAAAATCAATTTTCCTGAACTTGGACAGTCTTTTGCAGTCAATTATAAAAAGCCAAAAGGGGTGAAGAGAGAGGGGGTTTTTATACATCTCGTTTCTTCTTTTTCAAATGTGAAAACAAACTGAATTGTTAGTACAAAGAAAAGCAAACTGAGCATGAGAGGAAAAGCAGTGGGTATAAAACACAATTGTCTTTCTTAGACTGACAGTGAACTGGGTGGGAGGGGAAGCCAGTAGCCGTGGCCATGGCCAGAAACCTCATCATGAACTGTATTCCCTGAGCTCAGAAATTTCTTATTTCAGGTGTCAGGAGGGCTCAGGCAGAAAATGTGAGATAAAAGTGTGCTGTGTGACTGCTCAGAGGAGGGGCTGAAATACGCCCCAAGGAAAGGGAATGTCATCTATCAAACTGTGAACGCCTGTCTCTTCCCCAGAGTCAATGTGTAGCTTGAGCAAAGTTTGATTTGAATTCAGCAGATGAGTAAGTCTGTAGTCTACCTCAGGCCTTTGCTCAGCTCTGAGTTGAACCTATCCACAAAGAACTTCCTTTTGGGCAGAGGAGAGAAGCCTCATGCATCAGTATAGCTCCTGCTGAGCAGGCTGTGTTATGCACGGGCCATGATGAAGAGGCCAAATGTATAGTAGGCTTGCAGTGAATGTTTGGTAAGCATATTAGTTTGCTAGGGCTGCCATAACAAATTATCACAGACTGGGTGGCTTAAACTACAGAAACTTATTTTCTCAAACTATGGAGGCTGGAAGTTCAAGATCAGGGTGTTGGCAGATTTGGTTTCTCCTGAGGCCTCTCTCTTAGGCTTGCAAATGACCACCTTTTCTGTGTGTGCATGCCCCCCTGGTGTCTCTTCCACTTCTTTCGGATTAGGGCCCTACCTTTATGACCTTATTTTAACCTTAATTACCTCCTTAAAGGCCCTATCTCCAAATACAGTCACAACGGGAGTCAGAGCTTCAACATATGAATTTGGAGGAGACACGATTCAGTCCATAATATTCAGTGAATGCATGACTGATTAGATGAAAGGGGTAATAAAAAATATAAGTGCACCGTGCTATAAAAATAAATGGAAAGAAAAGATTAATTTTGACTCGAAGAATTAGGGACATTTCTTAGAGGATATGTGATTTGAGCTAGGTCTTGAATAATGGCGAGGACGTTGACAGGACAGTACAAGGGAGGGAAGGGAAGCTATACCTTGCAGAGGACAGAGAAGACTTTCATAAGAGTCTAAACTTGTAAAAAATTATCCCCTATAACTCAGTATAATGGTCTCCACACAGGAGAAAGATGGTGAATTGAACAACAAAACCTCGTCATATATCAAAATTGCTGAAATACATATTATGGTAAATTGAAAGGGAAATGGGAAATAGGAAATTTTTAAAATATGGTGAAATATACACATAAGCACACAGAGAGGAGAGAAGAAGAAAATATATTTAGGAAGTGAAGAGAGAATGGATCCTTCTATTCCCTAGAATTCTGTTATTTGTGAAATCATGACAGGAGGCAACCACTATGCTAATTTCTAACTCAATCATCTGTTCCTTGTGATGTGAAAAGGAAATAAAAATGGAGTTGGTATAGCTAAGAGAGCGCTCTAAAATGGAGCTGGAAGACTATTGAGGTAGTGTGATTTATGCAGTCTCAGCCTGGATGGAATCTGACCTTTTGACCATTTATTGTCCTAACAAAGGCATCCAGAACATCTGCCAGAAGTTCAAGATACTTATTGGATACTTACCCTAAAAAAATCCCTGACAGCCATCCCTTAAGGACAAATATTTTCTTTCTTGTGTCAGAGCACAGCCTCCTGGCTTTTGCCTTTATAAGCCCCTGACCCTTTCTCTTCCCTGGAACACTCTTTTCAATTTTACCCAAATCTGTGTATCCTGAATTGCAATTCTTAAGACCCCAAAGAAACTCTTTTCTTTTCTTTTTTTTTTTGGCTGACAGAATATGAACACACATTCAATTTATCTCTGTATTGGCAAACAGAGTGTTCTGGAGTCTAAGTTTGAATGATACTTTCACCTGATAATTTCACATAAAGAGAAATTTTAGTTATTGTTTTAATATTCAAATGGTTATTAGTAAATTGGATGAAGAGGCAGAGAGAAGTAATTGTGAAGACTAGAGAGAGATGAAGAGAAAGATGAGATTAAGAGATGAAGGAGAACCCTCATACACTGTTGGTGGGAATGTAAATTGATACTATGGAAAACATTATGGAGGCTCCTTAAAATATTAAAAATAGAGCTACCATATGGCCCAACAATCCCACTACTGGGCATATACCCAGAGAAAACTATAATTCAAAAAACACATACACCCCAATGTTCATAGCAGCACTATTTACAATAGCCAGGACATGGAAACAACCTAAATGTCTGTCAACAGAGGAATGGATAAAGAAGATGTGGTACATATATACAATGGAATATTACTCAGCCATAAAAAGGAATGAAATTGGGTCATTTGTAGAGATGTGGATGGACCTAGAGAGTGTCACACAGAGTGAAGTGAGTCAGAAAGAGAAAAGCAAATATTGTATAATAATGCATATATGTAGAATCTGGAAAATAGATGATATTATTTGCAAAGCAGAAATAGAGACAGTCATAAAGAAAAAATGTATGGATACCAAGGGGAAAAGGGGTGGGGTGTGAGGAATTGGGAGACTGGGATTGACACATATACATTATTGATACTATGTATAAAATAGACAACTGATGGGAACATACTGTATAGCACAGGGAACTCTACCTAATGCACTGTGGTAACCTAAATGGGAGGGAAATCCAAAAGAGAGGGGTTATCTGTATGTGTATGGCTGATTCATTTTGGTGTGCAGTGGAGGCTAATACAACGTTGTAAAGCAACTCTTCTCCAATAAAAATTAATAATAAAAAAAAAGAGATGAAGGAATACCTAAAAGGAAGAAATAGGGGATGCACAAGAAGAAGCAGAAACGGGAGTTGGATAGGTTTACAGATGGAGTGTTAGTCAAAGCAGGCAAATTAGTTGTGTGAATTACTCTTGTAGCTCCCCTATTGTTTTCACAAGCTATTGAAAGGCAACACAATGAGAATTAATACCTCTCTTAATAGAATCCACTGGTTAACTACTGATAATAGTTCTTCAACTCCTGTCCCTCAAATCCTAAGAAACTCTGTTCGGAATGGGAGAGGGACGCTAGCCCACCTGGAATAAATTATTCTCTGGGCTTTGAAACAGGGAGCAGAGTAACACCACCCCACATTCTAGCACACTGCTTTTCAATCTTCTCCTCCTCCAGTCACACCTGAGCAAATGACACTCCCATTATTCTCCCAGCTGGTCATGGTCTGAACCCTCCTTGAGGGGTAGAGAAGAGGACACAGGTTTTTCCAGGAGGAGGTTTCAGAATTTCAGGTGTGTGTAGGGGATGTGCGGGGGGTGGGGGGGGCACAGTTGGGTGCTGATGTAGTTTGAAATCTACTTGCTAGGAAATTCCTGTGCTCCCTTCCAAACATAACCTCCACTCCTGATCACACTTGGTTTGGAATCATTGTTGTAGAATTCTAATCTAAGGTCCCCAGTCTTAAACCAAAGCCTGATACTTAGCACAGAGGAGGCAGAAGTCCACAGAACTAGATCTGGATAGCCAGAGGGCAACTGGAGGATATTGTTATCTGGCATTATGTAGAAAGGGGGCAGGGACACATACACTGATTACCTGAACTCTCCATCTTTTATTTTCATTCCCTACTTCAAGCCATCCAACCCACTAAAGTGATCTTCCCAAGTATCCATGGGGTCACAGCATCTCCTACCTAAAACCCAGTTATCTTCAGGGTCCTCAGAATAATATGGTGTCTTCATGAAAGACCCCTATAATCTTTTCTAGCCTCACCCTGAGAATATGCAGGCTATGGTGGGAGGATCGGGTGCTGATTGAGTATTTTCAAAGCCTTAGGTAATGCTTGGCCCCAACTTGAGCCATCTTTTCTTCCTCAGCAGCCTCCTTGCACATTGCTTAACCACAGGCCTCTCATCTCATGACCCTGTTGATCTCATTTGCCATATCCAAGAATATTCCCAAGAATGGTACAGACACAACTGGCTGATTCACTCAGTCAAGGGAAAGTCAGAAGATTGGAGTCTAGGTAGAAGTAGTGTTAGAAACTTGCAGCAGAAGTTTCCCAACTGATTTTAAAAGGCATTATTTGTTGAAACAATAGATTTTTAGGTAGATTAAGAAGGTTTCTCGATTTCTCTCCATTTTCCTATAATACGGATGTCAGCTTTTTCCATTAGTGCTGTGTTTTATTGAGATCACTGCTTCCCACCAGTGGGTTAGAGCCATAAGTGCTCTGATTTTTAGCTATCATAACCTCTCATTACCCAGGTTGTTTGGCCTCATGATCACATAAAGCATACAATAATAGAACCACTGGCATTTTAGAATCTATTACAATTCATATTTTGTTTAGCACTTCCCCCCCGTACACTTTAATTTCTGTGCATGGCTGAACTGCTTCATTTCCACGGAAATGAAGTTAGACCCAGTGGCTGCAGGCGCTTTTGTTCTAGAGGTGGTGATTCATTTTTGGGCTTCTGTGTCTTTCTACCCCAAGTGGGACAAGCACACACACATACACACACATAGAGCTTTTCCAGACTGTGTTGCTTTTATTATCTTTCCTAAGAATAGATATGGAAACAAATCTTTGCTCTACTCAGTTGTTTTTAAGACCAATGGCCCTTAGAAGTCATAGAACAAGTGCATTTAAATGCATTCCGTGTGGCCACGATAACCAAAGATTTGTTATTTTATTGATATTTCCTACTTTTGGTTGAATACATACACATACACACACTGAGAAAGACACAATGTCAACCATTTTTTATGGAATTGACTGTTTCTTAATGGGTCACTTAATTGATCAGTGCATGCTTGCTGAATGAAGTGACCACTTTGTCCCCCTTGAATTCAACTGATTATCAATAAAAGTCATCACGTTGGTTTCGGGGTACAGACAAAACTTTAGCGGCATGTTGAAAATATCTTTGCCTTTCTCATTGTTTTCATGGTTGTATAAAAAGTCTTAATAATATCTGAACACAATCCTTCTGAATGAAGTAAGTTAATGACATCATATGCTGCCTCTATGGGAAATAATTTTTTTCATTTAAGTAGTGTGAGAATTATAGAACTTCCTGCTGCTACCACATTTGGTGTTATACCACAGGTAAAGTCTCTGCCATTCCTTTTAATGCCTGTTTGTAAGAACTGCTCATCCCCAGAAGAACCACGAAAAAGACTGAGGCTGGGCTGCCTCTATTTTAGCATCAGGCTCAGGTCTTTTTCTTTCCTATTTCATGCTACTGTCTCAGCTACCAGAACACCTGAATTAGGCAATTTTTGCTTGCTTTCTCTTCAATTTTGTCCAACACAGATTTGATTCATTTCCTCTCAGCCCTTCATTTAGTTTCCTACTCCATCCTTTTCATCTGTCAAACTTCCTTAGCTCTTGACCAATTTGGACCTCAGATAACTTCCCTAATCCAAAAAAATACTTGGGTCTTTGAATTTATTCCATCAAAAACATGAATTCACTGAAATGTGAAGACTTCTAGTTCAAAACTCTGAGAGGAAGGGTTTTTGGTAAATTTCTGGAAGATGAAATGTGGGTGGGAAAGATTGCTGGATAAATGGGTTGGGGGATTCATAGTTGAGAGCTCACACAGGGAGGGAGAGTTTGTAATAAAGAATCTCTTTTCAAGGGATGGCTCCCCCGAAAGGGTGATGTGAGGATGAGGAGCTGAAGCAGAGTGATGGATAGAAATTAAGGTGACTGGAGAGAAATCTGTTTCCTAAATGGCCACATGAGTGAGCCTTCTGACCGCAGCATTTGCCTCCCTGTTGATATATGAGAATTTCATTCGAAAGAAGTAGAGAGGCCTCAGTGGAGAGGCAGAGTGCCTCAAAGAGTCCTTCCTTTTTTTGTCTATTTTCTTCTGTGGTCTTTTGGGGGTTGTCCAGCCTGCCTGCCTGTGATCCACGTGTGCAGCACGCTGGAGACCTGCCAGCAGGTCCTGCCAACTTGCAGAGCTTTCCTGCAGCCTCTGTCTCGGGGTGGAAGAGAGAACTTTGGCTCCACAGTGGAAACAGAAATGGGATCTCTGGGATTAGTGATGGAAGATGTGCATCTCAGATGGGGTTGGAAGAGATGCTGGATCTGAAGATGTGGAATTGAGGGGGAGAATGAAAGGACAGTTCAGCCAGTAGGAGAGCACAGTGGTAAAAGACAGGGACATGGGGTCAGATGTTCAGAGCTCAGAAAAGTTTTCAGTTACAGGAGAGCAGTAGGTTTAAAACTCACTACTATTTTTCAAACAGTGCAACTTTTTGTATGTAAGATTTAAGTATAATAGATTTATACATTAAATATATACATAATATATATTAAATATATACACAATATAAATATTAAGGACAAACATGAAATATAAATATTAAACATAAACATAAAATTTAATAAATATAATAAAATTAGGGGCAGGGGCTTACCTGTTCAGCATCTCCTTCCCCACTGTTAATTCCTGACATGGATTCTATAGCATTTCCATAAACACTGGGGTTCCAAAAAATATATAATTTGAAATCTACTGGACCAGATTGTAAAGTACCTAGGAGGAAGAGTGGAAGAATGTTGGAAGGGTGAGTTGGGCATTTACTCAGAAGGCTTTGATGGTCATGTAAAAAAGTTTGCATTTTATTCTGGAGATGTTGGAGAACCTTGGATATTTATAAATATAAGAATCTGGAAATAAATTATACATATATATGTTTGAGGAAGGTTGAACTTTCAGTGTGATGTGGGACAATCAGAATGGTGACACTAGAAGTGAGCAGTCCAGCCTGGGGACTAGAAAGGTTCCAGGCAGGAGGACCTGGGCCACAAGGGTAGAAACAGGAAGGTAAAACATAAGGTGGTGTCAGAGGTGGAAGTGATAGGACTTGGATGGAGTGTGTGGGCAGGGGTGGAGGCAGAAGCAGAAGTCAAAGGTGCCCTCAAGGACCTAAGTCTGTGACTGGTGGTAAAAGTGATGCTATTAGTAGAGATAAGAACTGCAACCCAGAAGGAAAAGCAGCAGGTTTGAGAAAGGGGATGATTTGCTGAGAGAATCTAAGGTGCAGTCTTGAGAGTTCAAATTACTTAGGGATCATGAGGGAGGCTAAAAATACATTGATGGGCTGAGAGATACATTTTGAAAGAAGTTAACAAAAAAAAAAAAAAGGAGAGAGAGGAAGCTTACTTTTACATACATCAGAAAAAGAACACCCTCCAGTTCAATAAGATGGTCCAGTGGGGAAAGATCTTTATAAACTTCCTTCACAATTCCAATTCCAGCCCTCCTGGCTTTGAGACCTTCCCAAGAAGCCTACCTGTAGGACACTGTGTCAGAGATCAGCTCAGGGATGCCCCGTTGCGTGGGTGGTAGAGATGTGCCCCAGCAGGACTTACTTCTGAGGCGGAGGGAGGGGAAAGAGTTGAATGGATGGAAGGGGCTTCTGCCTCTCTCTGGCTTAGAAGCCAAGGGTACAGTCCAAGAACAGACTGCTTCCCTAACACCTCCCAGACCCTGCCCTCTCAAATGGTCCTCTAAATTGCATGGCCTGCCAATTCCTGAAAACTGTCTTAAAACACCTGGGATTGAAGGTTAAAATTCACAGACAAAATCCTTTTTGTTGCCATAGCAAGTGATCATCATTAGTCAAGCTATTCAGAGGACAATGAAATCCCCTGTCTTGTCTACAGGTGCCTTGGCTGGACTCCCCTTGTCCTAACCCGGCCTCCCTGGAGAAGGGGGCTCAGCTGGGTGCAATCTCTCTCTTAGGTCTCCCCACAAGCTCACTGCCACCCTCCAGGATGGCCGATGAAGGGCTGGCACTTGGGCACAAGGCCGCCTGGGGTACGGGCAGGCAGGGGGCTGGGGGAGGTTGCTCCCCAGCCTGGCAAGCCTTGCATCCTGGCCCCTGACCAGGCTGGTGGAAAAGGTGCACCTGGGCCTTCTGTTTTCACTGTTCTGCTAACTGGCATGGACTGGGCTGCATTTCTTTTGCTTCGTTTGAAAGGGCTTTGGGAATAAGGATCTCATATAAATGGAAATTATCTTATTGAAAGTAGAAAGTGCAAGTATGTATGAGATGGTGAGAAGCATTTCACATAGACTTTTGGTATTATTTTCATCTGGGTATGCATGATAGGTGACAAAAAGGGATGCTACTTTCTTACTGGCTCTGTCCTGGATCCACGCCTATTCATTCCTAGATTACTTCCACAGTTCTCTAGCTGGTCACCTCTAGTCTCCACTATCACACTGTTCAAAATACACTGCAGGATACTACCATATACATGGATAAAGACTACAATGAAAAAGATAACACCAAGATTGGTGAGGTTGTGGAGCAACTGGGCCTTTCCATAGACTGCTGGTGGGAGTGTGAACTGGAACAGGTCTTGGGCAAATGTTTAGCGGTATCTACTAGAGTTGAACATTGGCATACACTTTGACCCAGCAAATGCACTCCTACTGTACTCAACAGAAATGAACACACATACCAAAAGGTGTATGAGATGTTCATGAGAACACTGTTAATAGCCAAAATCTGGAAATAGCCCAAATGTCTCTCTCAATGTTACAAGTGTTAAATTGTAGCATATTAGTACAATGGGTATTATACAGCAATAGAAATGAATGAACTGCAGTCCTACCACAATATGGTCGAATCTCACAAACACAATAGTGAGCAAAAGAAGCCAAACACAAAAGCACACGTACCATAGTGTTCCATTCATATGAAGTTCAAAAACCAACAAAATTAATCAATAGTATTAGAAGTTAGGATAATGGTTACCTTTGGTGGAAGAGGGGGCTATCAACGACAGGAAGGGAGAATGAGGGGGTCTTCTGCGGAGCTGGCAGTTCTGTGTTTCTTAACCTGATTACCGGTTACTTGGTTACTTGTTAGGTAGTTACTGGTTACTGGTACTGTGTTGCATGGCTGTGTTCACTTTGTGAAATACAAGTGTACGCTTAATCTATATTCTATGGTCTATATTATACTTCAACAAAATTTACAAAATAAACAAAACTCTCGTTGTTTTGATGATGTCACCTTCCTGCATAGAAACCTCAAATGGTTCTCCACAGCATTCCAGTTAAAGTTTAAATTCCTTAGCTTCCAATGTGAGCTTTTACAATCTGTCCCCATGTATTTCTCCAGCACCATCTTCTACCCATCCCTGCTAGGTACCCTATGCTCCAGCTACACTGGAGTTTTTTACCCATTATTTTAGTCTTCCATGCACTTGTATATCTTTAAGACTTTACTCATGCTATCCCCTCTCCTTGGAACATGTGTCCACATTTGTTTACTTGCTCACTTAGCTCATAAAATATCACTTCCTTTAAGAAACCTTCTCTGACTTACCTGGACAGGCGTACTTGCTTCCCTGGTGCTCATATTGTTATTAAAACACACCTGCTTAGTTCAAAGTAAACCCTGATATGTATTTGCTAAATTAATGATTTCTTGGTGAGCAGAGCAACTAAAATAATGGGATTCATATTTCTAAGAACCTGTGTCATGGATAGATGCACAGACTGTCACTAGGAATGATGGGCTTTGCTGTTTCTCATTCTGTTCACTTAGTGCTGTTGCCCTACCCCTCACAAAGGAAGAGCATCTTTGTGGGCTTCAGAGCTTTTTGTGTGGCTGCATTACTTACCAGTGCTATCTCTTGATGGTTCCGGTAGCAGCTGCAAACTAAAGATAACTTTATTTTGCCCTTATCTTTTGGGGGGATAGGGAGGAATAAAGAAGATACATGTATTTGTTTATTTCAAGTTAAAATACTATTTTAATCTACTGGGTATGAGCAAGAATAAAATAGGGTCAAATTCTGCCATTTTCTTAGGACTCTGTGCTTCTTGGGCTGTGTTTTATTCTTTAAGCTACATCTCAAGAGAAGTTTCTAGATGTCAAGATTTCATTTCTGCAGATTTAGGTCTCTGCATATGACTTTGATCACACTGTATGACTCAGAGATAATCTTTCAGTGTTCTAGCCAGTTACTGCATTAGGAATAAATACATTTAAGGAGATTAATCTTGGCTAGAGATAATTCATCTTTATATAAAAATACATGAATGCACGTGTGGAGAGAAGGAGAAAAAGGAGACTACATGAAAATTTGTTTATGAGCCTCCAGGGCTGTAATAGAGAATTAAAAACAAGTGAATAAAAACTCACACTAATATAACTGGACAACTTTTGGGTGTTTTTTTTTTCCTTCTTGTTTCATATACACCAACTCAAAGCCTTATACTTTCTCCGGCCTCTGCAATTACAGTTACCTAATTCTCTTTCTACCCTGGAGATATGAATGAGCTAAAAAGAGACTTTCTAATCAATGCATAATTATGCAGTCAGATGGAAAATACTGATAACTAAGTCTTATTCTTAGTTATGAGCTGCATATTTGGAGGTAGATGGGTGGGCTGCAATACAGGGTACAGAGCCTGCCTGGATCTGGGATATACAAGTGACCCTCCTGAGCAGGCATCTGACAAGCCTTGGATTTTACAGATAATCTTAAAATATTAAAAGCAAAATAATGCTCTAGGGTTTGTGTAGTGCTTTTTGCATTATTTATATTTATTTTAAGGTGCCATCAGGTCAATCCCACGCATTTAAGGCCATTGTGTAACCTGAAGCATAATGTAGTGAAATGGCTTCCAAACACATCCCCTCTGAATGTAGATTATTGTAAAGATGTTGGATGCCTCAATCTCCTATGTACCAGTACAAAGTAAACAACCTCCTAGTCTCCTTCTCCTCTAGCCATTACTAGAACCTGGCTGCTGTGATGATGGTACACAAATATACTCTCATAGAGCAGACCAAATCCCTGAGCACACTCCCAATGGGCCTCCGGAATTAACCACATTAACTTCTACAACCAGGCAGCATTAAACCCAAGTACTTGAGGAGACGTACTTCCCCACCTCAAATGTAATTCACCTGTTGTAAGGGGAGTAGCTTGGGGAAGTGAAGAAAGCATGGACTTTGAAGCCCAAGAGCTCTGGGTTCCATCCTACCTCTGCCATTTTGTTCTTGCCTTTTGGAGTCTGAGATAGTCTTTGAATGTACATTCCTTGTGGATTATTTGGGGATTTAGTAGCACTCATGCAAATTTTCCTGGCATATGGTAAAAACTCAAAACTAGTTTGAGCTGAAAAGTTGTGCCCTGAAGGCTTAAGAATTTGAGTTCCCATGCAGTTTAAAGGCCCTTACAGTTTTAGTGATTCAGAATGTGCTGAGGCAACTAATCCAGTCTCTAACCTGCGCTCCGTTTAGCATCATCACAATGCCTTGCCATTCCAATTAGACATTTTGTCAAATGTATCTAGTTATGTGCTAGATCTTCCCCCACCTAGAAAAGTCTCTTTTTACTTATGTTTCAGTTTATGATCATGGCCATTTTTTCCAAATACTGGGAAATGTTTTTGGACTCAGGGAAAGTAGGGCCCAAGACTGTTTTACTCTCGGATTTGCTGAGCATAGTGGATAAGTGAATGAATGAATGATTGGATCAGAGAGTGCTGCTGATTCTATACAGCCTCATCGTCTAAAGAAAACAAAAGTCACTAAGTCACATCCTGCTGTCAGCAGGCTACTGGCATCATCCTTACACTTTAAGGGCAGGGCACCCATTTTGGATGTCAGAGTTCCAAGTTCATGTATTGGGTCTGCCGCTGACTCACGGTGTGACTCTGGGCAATTAAAATTAGCTTTGAAATTGAGGGGGAGGGATAATATTTGTCATGGGGGGAATCCGCTAATTAATTTGTATGACATACTGTTTCACAGAAGTAAGGGGGAAGTAACGAGAAGTAACGAGTTAGATCATTAAAGCAAGTTAGTTAATATTTCAAAAGTAAAAGCATGACTATTACATGGATGAAATTTGAGATTCAGTATTTTTAGGGTTAAAGAGCAAATGATGACCAGCAACTTGTTACTTCAGTGAAGTAGCACAAAGCTTTAAAAGCTTGTGTTGTTTAGAATGAGAGCATTTTATTACTAATATTTATTGAATCCAGGTTAAAAACTGCACAGACACACCAGCTCTGGATGCCATATACTTGTCTCTCTCATTTTCTCTGTGTCCCTCTCTCCCTCCCACTCTCTTTCTCCAGTTGTTCCTAAACATGATTTTTGTCTTTCTGAGGCTTTGATGAGTTTCCTCAAAACACATGAAATCAGAGGTACAGAACAGGGGATAAGAAAAGACCTTGGAGGTCATGTGGTTCCACACCCCAATCTCACCAATTCTTGTCCATTAGAAATGACACCTGTAATTTCCCTGCCATGCGTGCTACAAGCAAGTGAAGTCAACCTGTCTATTTTCCACTCATTGGTCTCAGGTCTGCCTTAGAATACTACACATAAAAAAAATCTTCTTGAAATGAGCTGTACTGTCCCCACAAATTCTTCTCTCTTCTAGCGATATAGCCCTAGCTTTTTCATTATTCTACTCCCAGTATGGATGCCTGTCCCCTCATCACTGTGCCCTCACTTCTCTGGACTTGCTCCAATTTATCCAGTTAATCCACAGTTAACAGCAATGGCTTTGAACTGGTAAAATTCCACCTGCTGGCTCCCTGCCTTCACAACCCTCCTGTCTTACTACTGTGGCCCAGTAGCCCCACTTGAGGATCCACCCCTGCAGGGCCATTGGAACAGTTCTGACCCTGGTCAATAGACTCTTAGGAGGTCGATTTTGATAGCTCTTGTGATTCAGCAGCCAGTCAGCCTGACTGCTAAGCCTATTCTGGACTCTGTGACTCAACCACAGTAAGTGGTTTTTCCATCAAATTCATGTAATTAAATTCTTTTCATTCATCTCTATATTCTTCATAAAATGTTTATTTAAAATCTACAATGTTAGGGTCTGAGTATTTAAAGATGGATAAATCATAGCATCTGCCTTCAAATAGTTCCTAGTCTGGTGAGAGAGATGTGTCAGACACATCATTGTATATGGACAGAGCTTGTGAAAGTGTTTTAAGAGAGCTATAACAATCAGCCTATAATTTCATTTACCTCTGCCTGGGTCTTTTTCTGTTCTCTGGACCCAAATTCTTGCCATCATGAGACCCTGGCCACTCATGGCAGGTTCTCTGGCACTGACTGCTGGTTGGGTCTACCTCCCAGCTCTACTGACTAGGCAGGATTCCCACCATTAGCTTGACTTCTTAATGCTGCCATCTTTCACCACATGCCGGGGTCTTGCCCCTTCTTGAAAATCTGCATCCTGCTCCTCTCTGTGGCTCTACCTAGTGGCCAGGTGTTTATTTACATTCTCTTTTATAGGTGTTTTTAATGTGTATTTTCATCAGGTTTCAGCTGTGTAAACATAGAGTGGATCCACATGATGTGGATCACTCTGTGCTGCTTCCCAACATATTAATGACAAATTTTAGAGAATGTGTCCTGTCTTCAACCCTTTGATCTTCTCTGTTTACATGTCATTCTAAAGGAACACATAAAACCAACTGTGAGCTCTGATTCCTGACCCCAGTGTTTATCCAGGCTGTCCTCTCCCTTTTCTGCTCAAGTGCTCTTTACTGCTCTTATATTTGTTCCTCCTTCCACACTCTCCTGGCTTTGTACCCCAGCTCCCAACAACACATATCAGAATTCCACTTCCTCATGGTATAGAGATTAAACTATAATCTCTATAGTATTAGTATCTATAAATTCTTGTCCCTCCCCTCTTTGTGTGCATATCAACACATGAAAAATTCATCTATAACTTTAATTTGTGATTGCTCTTCTGGCCTAAACCTAGGAACAACCAGAGTGTATTTGTGTAGCATTTCTGACTTGGCAGAAACTGCTATTATATATCTTGGCAAGACTTTTGTTATACTGTCTTAATAATATCATTGAAAACATATTTACCATTGGTCTAGGAGGAGCTGTGAAATAAGAATACATATTCTCTTGGAAGAGGTTAAGATGAAGAGGAAATCAATGGAGACCATCTTTTTCCTCTTTACCTGTCCTTAGCTCACAGCTATATTTTTTTCTCTGAAAAAGCATAAGTGTATCCATATCATTGCAGCAATAGCATACTGGTTGGAAGCAACAGTTGTGGAACCAGACAGCTTGGGTTCAAATACCAGCTCTACCTCCAACTAGGTATATGATCTTGTGCCCTCATTTCTATTTTGGTAAAATAGTGTTAGAATACCTCTAATAATAATACTGAATTTAGGTGGTTGTTCTGAGGTTCACTTGAGTTGATATGTATAAAGCATTTAGAAAACAATGGTCCCCAGGAAACACTGCATCAGCCTTTGCTGTAATTATTCTACCCAGCATTATCATCACTTAGGAAAAATCTTTTCCAGTCCATAAGCAAGTGTCTCTTATGTTAATCTGAATTAATTTAATCATGAAAACAGTGATTTATTATTTATATACCATTTATGTTCTTTCTTGATTTATCATTTGCATTCTTTGACATTTATATTCTCTACCCATTTTTAATTCTTCACTCATTAATAATTTCAAAGAACTTTTTAATGTTGACCATTATATTCCACCATCACCTTTGCTTTGCTGTTTTTTCTTAAACATATATATTTTCAACCTAGATTAAATTTGCTTCAAGATAGGAGTAAAGACAATGTGTGCTTAAAAGCCTCTAGTGCAAGATTTGAAATTAAAATATCTTTAGCTTTCCAGGCACTTGTCCTATGTTTTATAATATTTAAGGTAGCACAGTGAGCTGACACAATTGATCATAACTCTTTAAATTGCAACTGGTGTTTTAGCCAAGTAATCAATTCCTAATTATGTATTTTATTAGGGAAATAATTCCAGGAGCCTTAATCCTATCTTTAAGGAATATAGCCAATGTGCCAATCCAACTGTTTTTGCCTAATTATAGTTTTCAGTCTTGATCAATGGGCTTCAAAATTATACTAGGATCTTTGGCTAAGAACATTGCAGGGTGGTGGCATGAATAATAAACACACATATACTATTTTTTCCTATACATTTTTATTTGCCGAACTTACATAAAACAATGTTTATAATCAATTTCATATTTTCAATTATTTTCTTACTTAATAAAGACTTTTCCTGACAGTTTTCCAAACCAGCATAATATGTAATCATTGAACTTTTTAGAAGACAAAATATAATAACAATGACAAATAACACTTGTAGAATACTTATTATGTGCCACAGACTATTTTAAGCACATTTTACACATTTGAATTACTTAGCTCTCACAAATAACATATGTAGCTACAGTGTAATTCTCATTTTACAGATGAAGAAGCTAAGGCATAGGAAGTCTAACTTGCCCAAGGACACCCAGCTAATCAGTGGTAGAGCAGGATTTGAACCTCAGCAGGATGATTTTAGGGCATTGGTTTAGCAAACATTTTCTATAAATCTTCAGATAGTAAATATTTTGGGTTTTGAGGGCCATGTGGTCTCTGTTGCAGTTCACTTCTACATCTGTAGTGAAAAAGCAGCCCTAGATAATACATAAATGAATGGGTGTGGCTGTGTTCCAATAAATTGTTATTTACAGATACTTAAATTTGAATTTTATATAATTTTCATCTATTACAAAATATTATTTTCTTTTGATTTTTAAAAACCATTAAAAAATGTAGTAAATATTTTTAACATATGGACTGTATAAAAACAATCAGTGGGCCACACTTGGCCCTCACGCCATACACAGATTGCTGATTCCTGTTCTATAGGGAAAGATCTTAGCCTCTGTGCTCCTACTCATTTGCACATACCGAAAAGTGAAAAATCAGTTAGTCTCATACTAATGGTGTTACCTAGTAAAGATAACTCCCTCTTTTTTTAAAAAATAAATTTATTTATTTATTTATTTATTTTTGGCTGCGTTGGGTCTTTGTTGCTGCGCAGGCTTTCTCTAGTTGTGGGGAGCAGGGGCTACTCTTCGTTGTGGTGTGTGGGCTTCTCATTGCCATGGCTTCTCTTGTTGTGGAGCACGGGCTCTAGGCGCAGGCTTCAGTAGTTGTGGCATGCGGTCTCAGTAGTTGTGACTCGTGGGCTCTAGAGCGCAGGCTCAGTAGTTGTGGCGCACGGGCTTAGTTGCTCCGAGGCATGTGGGATCTTCCCGGTCCAGGGATCGAACTCGTGTCCCCTGCATTGGCAGGCGGATTCTTAACCACTGCGCCACCAGGGAAGTCCCAGATCACTCGTTTTTATTCTACTTAGGACCACACTAATTATTATGATCAGAAAATGCGGCTTATTAGAACTATTTTCTTTTGGTTTAGAAGTTAAAAGTTGCTGAGTTGGTTCTTATAGTTCTCCCATGTGTTCGTATTTCTTTCACCCTTAACCATGGTATAACCCTCTTCAGGCTGAGTCTGTATAGTAAAAGTGAAGACATTTTGTAATTACTGGGTTGGCTTCACTAAGGTACAGACTTAATGGAATAAATCAGAGTGAGAAAACCCAGCCTTGGGTTCTAAATTATGCTGCTTTACTGTCTACATTTATGAATTAACGTGATTCATTATCAAAACAGTATCTTGCTTTGTGTCATGTAGATAGAAGCTCATTCACAGCATGGGCATCTGGCTTGGTTTCTTTATTATGGAAAAGAAATTCCCATTAAGCCACCCTACAGCATGATTAAATTTTAAAATAACATTGGCATTGTGACAAGATCATTTTAATTGTTCTCCCTGCCAGCCTAGTTTATCTGTGTGGCAACCAACTCATTCATTAGCACCTACCACCTGTACAGAAGGCACTCAGTGCCCCATCTCCAAGTCAGTTCCAAACAATAAAGCCAGTTATGTCTAGACATGTCACGTTGACACATAAAGTGACTGGTTCTCAAGCTATTGCATAGGCATCGACAGCTTTCCCTCTCTGAGAGCTGTGAGGTTCTATTGATTTTTGAGAAGGGGGAAGGCCAGGGCCTGGGGGAGCAAGATAGGAAGAAGTCAGTGTTGTCTGGGAGACAAGCTTTCAACCTCATAAAACTTATAGTACACTGTCTTCACACCAGGAAATGTCAGAATTCCACTGATTTGCCATACCAAGAAGCCTGGAGAGATTATCTCTTGAGAAAATGAAGACCTGTAAGAGCTTTTCAAAGCAAAAGGCTTTACATTATTGGGTGGTAATAGGGTAGCCAGACAATCTGGAGAGCTTTGCAACAACTAGGAATTGTGGTTGCAAATGTAGATTCACTTGCTTTACAGCCCATAATCACTGTCAGGTAAATTTCCATCTGATCACTTTTGGCTCTTACACCATAACTCAGTTTAGCAGAGGAGGTATTATTATCTCCCTTCATAGCTGAAGGAAGCAGGGCCTAGATAGGGCTTATTGATTTATCCAAAGTGACTGGGACTGGAAGTTAGAGCTGTGACAGGAGCAAGGGGGCTCCAAACTCCTGATCAAATACTTTTTCTGAAATGAGGCAAGGTTGATGCAGTTGTAGAGTATATCATGTGAGGCTATCTTCCTTGTGCCAAAATATTAGGACAAGTAAAATTTTCAGTAAATAATCCAGATACTTTTTTTATAAACCCTTATTTGGAAGCAAAGAGGCCTTCTAAAACAGGACTGTGTCTTTCATTTTTTAAATAGGAAGATTAATAATGATTAAAGAGTAGCATCTTTACTATTTGTAGAGTTGAATCTTTGTTGCTATGTAGACTAGATTGTCTTCATGATGTCCAATTAATTATTAAAGTCAATCTTTTGAAAGATTTCAGGTAGACTACACAAACTTGGGGAAAATCCAGTTTTCTCATTGGTAATGGAATTGATCCCCATTTAGAGATTCCACTTAGATATAATGGTTGCCAAGTTTTGATTTCTATAATTTAGTTACAAGATGCAGTCTGTGAAACAGGTTATCAAATGTGACCAAATAGCAAAGTTATTATGAATTAAGTTACAAATTAAATCCTGGACATTTAAGGAACTTCGGTCTAAAAACTGTTTTGTATTTAGGGTTCTCTTGATTATATATGTATATTATTTAAATAACTACATGCACATTCAGTTATACAACCGTAGTTTCGGATTCAACTTCCCTGTAGTACATGAAACAAATTGAGGGTGTCAGTGTCATGTGTTTCATAGATGGCCCATCTGTCAAGTATTTCCCTTTCTGGCATCTCAAGAACAGGAAATTCACTGGGGATCAATTGGAAGTCTGTATGTTTTGTGTCTGCTTTATATTATTTGTGCCTATATATTCATTTAATTAAAATTTCATAAAGCCTAAGATTGTACTCTCTTCCTAGACTATGAAAAACATTCTGTCTCCTGAATTCAGTCACTATAATTGTATTTCCTCTGCCAAGAACAATGCTTTATATTGTTTGGGTTTCAGACAAGCTATAATATGAACTTTCTCCCCAGATATTTTACAGCACCATATAACACAATAATGAGCTAAATTTTATAATCAGTCATAGAGAAAGAGAAGGTAAGGACTGTTATTCTCAAGGGAAAGACATATTTCTGGATGAGATCAGAAGGAAGACCAGGAGTCACTGTGATGCCTGTCAGTCCAATATCTACAGATGTCAGCACCAGCTCCAATTAATATTGACCTAGTAGAAGTACAACCTCCTAAAAGTTTAAATGGCCTTTGGAGAAGAGAGAGTTGTTAGCAATTCTCCAATCAGCAGAGTAGAATTTTAACAGCCTGAGGCTAATTGAGGCTGAGGAACCAAGCATTTCTCTGCAGTTCTTAGGTTGAAACTGGGCAGCTGGGACGCTCCATATGTCTTGGTCTTATAAGTCTGGTACCTTCAATGACCATTGCTTATTAAAGGGTCCTGGCCAGAGGATGCTGGACTCTTAAGGATTGTGGGTCAGGGGCACTTTTTAGCAGGTTTACTTTTCCTCTTGGCTTCTAAGAATCTGCAAACTCTCAAAGAGCTTTCACCATGCCTGTCACTCCTGGTCTCATCCACTTTTCATCTCCTCTTCCCCTTCCTCTCTTCCCACCTCAGTCAAATTTTTATTCCACATCTTTATTCTATATGGTGCCCTGAAGTCCAGAGTAACAGACAGGAGGGAAGTGTGCTTAGCATGGCGATGGTCAAGTTTAATGTAGAGGGGGCAAAGTGAACCATTTTGTTTCTTTTGTACTCCAGCCCTAACCATGAAGACATCTAACGGGGGCTTCTGAATACAGCTTCTCTTAGGCAGGAAAACTTCCATGATAAGAGAGATGGAGTATGAACATCTGAAAGGAATACGTTATAGAGGAATAATGTCCACTTGACAACCTGGGGACTGTATTAAGAAGGATAACACCCATGACTGCTTACTAAGTATTGGGCGTTACACTATACACCAGTATGTTGGCATTATCTCATGTATTCCTCACACATACGCTATAAAAGTAGGTATTGTTATCATCTTCATTTGGTGTTTGTGACCTGGTGCTTATCCTCAGCTTCTCTTATCACTTAGTACTTTTAGTAATGGCTTCATTGTTTTCATGTGGGACTGAGATTCTAGCACACCATTTTATTTGCCAGATCTGGTTTCGTGGGAACCAGCTCCTTTGGGGCTGCAGTGAATATCTGAGGATTTGCAGACCAAGCAGCTCATCTCTTCCACTTTGGGAACCACCTGTCCTCCAATGAATACAGACTTGGTAGGATGATGAATCAAGAAGCCCTTTTTTTCCCCTTATTCAAATAGTGGGAAAAGACCCAACTAAGACCACCAGACCTCTCTCTGGAATTAGCACATAGAGCAGAACACCTGAAAATGAAGGAGCTCCTATGAGAGTCACATCCCCACAATGTACACCTCAAAAGACATTTTGTTCTTTTCAAAGACTGATTCTTTAGTCGTCTTTTCAACACCCTGAGTTACCGCATATTATACCATTGGGCTTTTCTTTAAAAAAGATAACCTGAATCAATTTTTGTTGTTTAAAGGGAAATAACCTCAAGTGAAGTAGGTTCGGCAGTAGAAGTCTTGGAAACTCCAGTCATGCTATTTGAGTTTTGACGAGGTAAGCCAAGCCATTCATGTATGCACTCTTCTCCTTCAGTGTTCACATTGAACCTGAGCAAGGTAGGCTAGGAAAAGAAGCTTTTTCACTAATCATTTGTCTCTGGGGAATGGACAAACTAGAGGAAGTCAACTATGCAGGAAAAGCTTTTAAGAAACCAAGAGAAATATGAGGAAAAGCAAAACTAAGAAAATGAAGTTTGAGAAAAACAATTAGAGATGAGAAATAGATGTTTAGATGCATAATTCTTCCAGAAAACAGCATCTCTGGTATACTCATCACTGATATGTATGTCCTGTTCAATTACATGACTAATGCTGTGCTGAGCCACACTTACAATCTAATGCAATTTGACTGACCTAATCCATCAGCAATGACACGTCAAAAATGGGTCTGTCAGCTTGAGTAATTGAAAAAGAAGCAGCTCTTTGAAATTCCATTTTTAAATGAACTTTGAGAATGTTAATAAACTTGATCACCAGCATTAAAAGAAAATTTCTTTTTTTTTTTTTTGAAAATTTCTTTTTTTAAATAAACACCCTTTCCTGTTTCCATCGGAAGCCTGATTCCCACAGAGTGAACATTTGGAGCCTCTGATAAAGTCCCAGACAGACTGGCTGCTTCTGAGCTTAGTCTCAGTGAACTTACGAGCCGGGGATCATACTCTTCCATGAAATTCTAATTTCAAATTCTGAAATTCTCTTATTCAGTACATTGAGCTAGCTATTTTCTTCTTTCAGCTACTCCTCTTTTGGAGAGGAGAATTACCAGGCAAAGGGTAAGCATGAAGCAGTCTCCCCTAACAATTTTTCTTTCTTTTAAGTATGCTGTGCAGCACCTGAAAGAATCACAGTCCTTTCTCAGGGTCCTCCCTCACTTTCTGGTAAAATGCAGTTACCTGTTGCTGTGTTCTATTTGAGCAGCAAAGTCAACACAGATGTAATGGTTCTGTCTGTCCTTTGCCTGGCCCAGACCAACCCAGCTGGCCCCGCAGGTATAGCCCCGCACTGCGAGTGAACGATCCAGGGCAAGGCAGGCAGCACACTGGACCCAAAGGAAAGGGGCTTTAGTCCTGGCTGCATGTCTCCTATGAAATGAATCTCCTGGGAGCCCTGAACATGTGCAAGCATAATGTGCCATTGTCTTCTCTTAACCCAGTTATTGAGCCCACCCTGACTGACTGGCCTTCTGCTTCAGTTTATTTTATTGGACCTCTAAGTTCCTGTCACGACCACAACCCTGTCCTCAGAGCCTCAGCACACTGGCTGTGACCTGGCCTTCTGCCTTGCTCTCGCTTGCTCTTTCCTCAGGCACTGATTTTTTGATCCCTAGTCACCATATTAGGAGAAAGGCTGACACGACTCCCAATAGCCTTGCCTACTCTGAGTCTCCGCACCCCTGATTCCAAGGCTCATGCATTGTCTGTACCTCTGGGGCTGTGCCTCACCTATTGAATTGGACCTTTTGATGCTGACAGCAGACCAATCAGATTGGCCAAAACCTTTGGATGCTGACCCTCAGGGGGCAGCTCCATCACCACATCCATTTCTTTAGCTCCAGGCCCACTGACGTGCAGTTCCCCCCATGTTTTCCAGCAGCACAAATATTTTAATGACTCCAGAATACCATGTAACCAAGCTCCCACCCTGAGTTAGGTTGGGTTCCTGTGCATCAGACCACAGAGAGAGAATCTCGGGCTTCAGAAAGTAGAGGTGTATCAGAAAAGTTGTTCAGAAGCATCTGCAGGGAGAATTCCAAATGGCAATCAGCAAGGATGCATTAAACACTAACTAACTAACTAACCAACCAGTGTTACCAATTATATACTATGTGCCGGGTACTTTATTCCTTAATCTACACAACAGTCCTATAAAATATTATTATTACATTTTAAGATGAGAAAAATGAGAGTGTCAGCAGTTGCACGGCTGTCACACAGCTGTATTTTATGCATTGAGGATTTGAACACAGGGCTCTCTGATTCCAAATTCCCAAATTCTACAGCACTGTTTTGCCTCCTGGTGAAGCTGCATCCTAAACTGCAGTGCCCTGGGAGTCCCTTACTTCTTTGAGGCATTCCCTGTGTTCCAGAATCATCCTGCCACCAGTCTCAAACATCTTTCATTCAAAAACCCATCACCTTAGCACTCCTGTAGTTAAACCCTCTCGTTTTGCTGATGCAGAAACCGAGTCTCTGAGACTTCTTTAAGAAAATGGGCTAATTAGTGGCAGAATCAAAACTGAAGGCTGTATCCTGAATCCAGCTCAGAGTTTTTCCTATTAGTCCCAACATTCCCCTGTTCATTTATTAAGGATTCCTTAAGAAAAGTTGTCACACAACACAGATGGACTTAGCGGGTCTTATGCTGAGTGAAATAAGTCAGACAGAGAAAGACAAATACCATATGATTTCACTCATATACAGAATCTAAAAAATAAAACAAATGAACAAACATAACAAAATAGAAACAGAGTCATAACTAGAACAAACTAGTGGTTGCCAGAGAGAAAGGGGATGAGGGGATGAGTGAAATGGGTGGGGGAGATTAAGAGGTACAAAATTCCAGCTATAAAATAAATAAGTCATGGGAAATATAATGTAGAGCATAGGGAATATAGTCAATAATATTGTAATAACTATGTATGGTGAAAGGTGGTAACTAGATTTATCACAGTGATCATTTTGTAATGTCTAAAATATCAAATCACTATGTCGTACACCTGAAACTAATATAATATTTTTATGAAGTCAATTATACTCCAATAAAAAACAAAGAGAAAAATTATTACATAAATCAATGAGACAAATAAACTAAAGAGAATTGCTAATGATTTCTGCTTGGTAAAGACTCTCAGGAACATCTGCATTTAAGACAATTTACATGAGAAAACTCCAGTTAGGGAAAATTGGACACAGAACCTTAACGTTTTTCCTACCTCATTTTCCTAAAACAACAATAGAGGATTTTAAAAGGCATAAACCCATGAGAACAAAAAGAACAGAAGAGGAAACAATAGTGGACATGAGATTTTAGTAGGTGATTAGAAGATGGAAATCAGACAGCTGGACAGTGGTTAAAAACCTACGTGCTTTCAGAATGGGTTGCCAACCACATGCATGGGAATTCGTCTTGAAAAGCATTATAGTGATTCTGGAATAGAGGCACCAGGGACCATGCTGGGTTAGAGTGAGGTATGGGCTGAATCCTAGAGATTTGATTGAAGGGTCCCAACAGGATAGTCAGACCCCCAGGTTCCCACCCCTAGTCTTTGCAGCCAGATGAATACACCTCCTCAATTCAGTAGGAGATGGTGGGCTTATACTCTGGAGAAATTGGCCAGAGATCCCACTCTTGACTTAGGGAGATCAGGTAGTGGTAAGACCCCAGGCTGAAAACAGGGGAATTAGATAAATGTCTGAATACTGAAAAGTAAAATCTCAAGCCCACTTCCCCTGATGGGCTTCCAGGATGTTTGTGAAAATCTTTGACCTCACCAGTTCTTCCAAGCAGACACAGACTGTTTTCTGGAAAAACTGGACAGCTTCAGGGAAAAGGCCTGAATGTACTGACATTTTGGGATTCTCCAAGGGAAAACCAGCTTTCCTTAGGGTCTCACCATGAAGTCCACCATTTGGCAGTCCCACCTCTATATCCAGAGCTTCTAGTTGGTTTTAAAATGACTTGCTTTTAAATGGAACAGACAGCCAGTGGTGAGCCGGCATTATTGAAAGTATACAACATGGAAGATAGGGAACAAGACAGAAGAAAACAAACAAATAGGGAAAAAAGAAAAACTAACTTGTGAAAGATGTATGGAAGACTAAAGGCAAATATCTCTACTTTACACAAAGCTCCTACAAATCAATGTGAAAAGATAAAGCTTTGTCTCTTGGAGCTCAGCCCAATGGAAGAGCCAATGATACAGATTGGTAACTTATAGAGCAAACATTAAAATGGCCTACAAATGAAAGAATGACCAACCTCCAATAGTGATTAGAAAATATTATTTAGGACAACAGAAATGCTTGTTAAGACATGTATTTAAAAAAAATTTTAGACTGGCAAAATTTTCACAAAATGTATAGTGTCCAATGTTAAAATGGGTGGGAGGAATTGAGCTCTTCCATATAATATTGGTCAGAGTATAAAGTGGTATACTATTTTGAGGGACAGTTTAGTACTCTTTATATAACATTTAAAAATAATTTTAAATTATGCATACTCATGGTCTCAACAACTTCACTTCTAGAAGCCATCCATCAGAGATATTTGCACAAGTACACAAGCTATAAATACAAGGGTGCTCATGGATGGCTTATTTGTAATAGGGAAAAATTGGAAACAACATAAATCTGCATTGATAGAGGAAACTGTGAAATTGAATATGCTAAATTAATTTAGTGTAATATCATATAGCTGTAAAAGAATAAAAAAAGATATATATGATTTATGGACAAATGTCCACAATATATTATTAAATGAAAACATTAGGTTAAGGAAATGGGTGTATAGTATAACAACGTTTTGTCAAAAGAAAAAAACAGCACTTAGTTTATATTTAAACACACATTTCACACAGAAAATTGACTGTAGAATTATTAGATTACTGATAGTGGGATGGGAGTGATGATCATGGGAAAGACATACTTTTCATTTTCTCGAGTATTTTGAACCTATTCTTTACAAGCATGTATAAATTGTTTACTTTTAAAACACCTATGATTCTTTCACGTTCGTTGGGGTGTAGTTTAGAACCATGCCTGGCTTAAAGCAGTAATCAATACTAGTTGTCTGAACAAATGTTTTCTAATAGTTATTACCAACTATTTGTCAATAATTATTTGTCAATAATTCAAACCTCTGCTTACAAGACTATCTTTTTTTAAACCTTTCATTGCATAATTATCTTCTAGAAATTGCTAGCTTAATCTGGGTGCTTATAGGAGCACGTTTATTCTGAGTTTGGTCATTACACCCACCTGTGTTTGTGGTATCATTAAAATGGAGAGACTAATAGGAGGGAGTAGTGAAGGAAGCTTTAATTACTGCAGAACCAGCCGCAGGACAAGGGAATCCTGTTTCTACACCTCCATGAAGGCTGTGCAAAAGTCTTCCAGGGTCAGATGCCCGTGGCCGGGTGATGAATGGCAGGCCCTGGACAGCTTTTGGTTGGGGTCCAAGCTTGGTATGGGGCAGGAATTAAACAGTGCCTTCATCAGTTGTCTGACACCATTACTGGCAGTAGACAATTCCAGAAGGAACCACGCACAACCAATGATTTTTCTCTTCAGCCCTGTCTGTCCTGCAGGACCTAGAGCAGCTGCTCTAGGAGGTGGTAATTGATGGCTTTGATTTACCAAAGAAGAGTAACATGGGCAGTTGTCTAGTTCAGGGGCAAGCCCTTGTGGGTATGAAACTGTGCCCTCTCACTAACAGGGGACTGCTATAGATCTTTAAACTGTTATTTCTGTTGTGAGCCAGGCACCACCAACTATGGGCTTCTCTCTGTGTATTCCTGTCCCTGTTCCAGTCTGAGAACAGCTTGAAAGCTCACCAGACCTCTACCTCAGCTGGAAATTGTACCCACTCACTTTCTGTGGCTCTCTTATGGCCTGTGATTCCATTCGTGCTGTCATTTTGCAATTTTAATTAGTTGTGTAATTTTCAAGCCGTGTCAAGTTCACACAACACATTTAGTCTCCCACATTAGAACAACTTGCCAGAGGAAGGGAAGAAACTGTATGGATGCCATGTGCTAAGCAGAGCGTTTCCTTTCCCAAGCCTTTTACTGAATGGATACCACCATACTCACCACTTTACTGAATGGCCACAGTCACTGAGTGTGATTTTTTTTTTTTTTTTGCTGTTGGAAAGTGAATATGTCTGAGGGCATTGGTAAAGTGACTTGCTGTGACCTCCAAATGTTTGAAAATCCTGTAATTTATATTATAAAATACTTCTGAATTTTGCATTTTTATCCATTTTCTGTGTATTTATTTTGATATATAATAATAATTAAAGTTACTTAATACAGACCAAAACAGATGCTCCAAGAAGAGGGAAATTTCTCTCTTACAGATGCTTCTGATTCTTTGCTCAGGTAGTATGGCCCAGGATGTGCACAATTCTGGAGATTCAGAGAAGCCATCAAATAACCCTACAAGGAAGGTACTATTACATCAATTTTAGAGGAAAACAAATTGAACCTCAAGAATATTAAATAATTTGCCAAAGTTCACAAACTAACATATGGCAAATCTGGGACACAAGCAGTCATTTCCACCAGACCATGCTACAGAGATTCTTCTCTATTAATTTTGTTTCTTTTCTTGCCTCTCCTTTCTCTCGCCTTAGCACTAAGTAGAATGTTCTTCATACTAAGTATAAAATGTGTTTTAAAAATTATTAATAAGTTCTTTGATAAGACTTAATATTTTGGTAGCAGAGATGGAGTTGGGGTAAAGCAAAACTTCATCAAAAGCCTTGAACAAGGGACTTCCCTGGTGGCGCAGTGGTTAAGAATCGCCTGCCAATGCCAGGGACACGGGTTCAAGCCCTGGTCTGGGAAGATCCCACATGCTGCAGAGCAACTAAGCCTGTGCGCCACGACTACTGAGCCCACGTGCCTAGAGCCTGTGCTCTGCAACAAGAGAAGCCACCGCAATGAGAAGCCTGCACACCGCGATAAAGAGTAGCCCCTGCTTGCTGCAACTAGAGAAAGCCTGCATGCAGCAACGAAGATCCAGTGCAGCCTAAATAAATAAATAAATAGATAGATAAGGAAAAAAAAAGAGACTTGAACAAAATTTTAGGAAGTGCCAGGCACTGAACCTCTGCTGAGGCTGCATTCTTCCCAGCTGACATTTCTGGCCGAGTGACTGAGTAGCAAATCACCAGATCTAATTTCTAATTCTAGTGATGCCACTAAACAACTTCCTATGCATAGGGGAGTCATAAATCTCTCCTACGCCCTTCTGTCATTTGTATTATTGAGCGGGTGGAGGCTGGAATCAATGTCTTTGAGGTCCTCACGCTATTGTTTCCCCCCAGTGGAAGAATCACTTGAGAATGGAGAGAAGCCACACCCACCAGCCTTTTCATAATATTTCTTGGGCTTATTCAAGGCACAGTGTATTTTTTTCAACCAATGTTATTCTCCACAGTAATGCTCTGTTGCCTATTCCATATTTTGTTTTCTTCTCTTGGTTTACCCTGGTGTCTAATGTCCTACCAGAACTGTGTAAACTGGAGACCAAGGTTAGTTGATCCTTGGTGAAGCACCCCAATCCTGGCAGACCCATGTTCATCCTTTGGCTCCAGCTTCCCTTGACTGTCACCTGCTCTGGCCATTTGGTAAGCTTCATCCCAGCTGCAGCAAAAGGCCTGGTGGAGTGTTGATTTTTCTTGGCTCAGATGCAACTCACAGTGTTATATTCACAATCTGGCAGTTCCATGGAAAGAAAGGAATTCTTCCTCCATCAGTTACCACCTACCCCCTACTATCTAAGAACCTTTGGTTCTTCAGTGATTCAGGAGGCAAAAAAGTACCATCTCCTGACCTTGCTTTTCAGCATTCTTCACTGTAGAGAAGGTGATTACAAAGGATCAGCCATTTAATTAATTTCCAGGGCCCACAGCTCTCCATTTCATATTCCTCTTTCTTTGATTTAGTACTATTTTGGAGGGCAAAGAAATGAGCCACTGCCAGGATTTTCTGGGGAATGATATGGGATTGGTTTTTGAGATTTATTTATTTCTCTTATAAGCAGAAGATGCAAAACAATTGAGGTTCATTTGTTTTTGCAAATGCAGAAAACTTAAGAAGAGCATTATTCCATGTAGTTTAGATTTGACTACAGATTATTGAATGACAATAATTAATTTGAGGGCATTGGAATAGCCACCTTTGGTTATGCTTACTAAGTCAGTCAGTTAAACTTTCTTAACCAACATTCACCTAAAAGTTTGGTATCATCCTCAATGCCTCCCTTCTATCTCATTAGCAATGTCCAGTTATACCAGGTGGAGATTATTTTATTTTTCTAAATATCTCTAATATCAGTTTATTATAAATTAATATTTACTGAAAAACAATGGGCAAGATATTTGAAGATTTTAACAAAAAGGTATTTTAAAGGCAAGTAAGAATATGAAAAGATCTTCAATGTTACTAGTATTTAGGAAAATTAAAACCTCAATGAGGTACTAGTAGACACCTATTAGAATGGCTTAAAAAAATAACAATACCAAGTGCTTATGAGGATGGGAGCACCTGGAAATGGCTTTCTTGAAAGGACTGGAGGAAGTTGTGTCAATGAGTGCCCAGGGTCATTGGTGTGGCAGCTGGAGTATGTGCTTAGTGGAGGTGAGTAGTCTTGGCTTGAACCTCCAAGTCTAGACACTCTGTCCATTCCAGAGTGCCTCTGAACTACTTAATATTCTTTAATAAATTCTTTTTTTATGACCTTAAGCTAGAGTGGTTACTTTTTTCATGTGTTTGGTTTGCCTCTAAATCTCAATTGATACACTTAAACTTTCAATAACTTCCTATCACCTTAGGAAAAATATCTATACTTCTAACCATGACAAGTAAGGCCTTTGACCTAAAGCTCAAATGTACCTTCCATTCTGTACTGTCCTCAATGTGCTTTATGTTTTAGTCACTTTGAACTTGAAAACTGCAAATGTTGCATCCTCATTTATATCTTCATGCATGTAAAGATGGTGTTCCCTTTGTTTGGTACAACTTTCCTTAATGCTGTCTCACCATTTTACAGCTCTCTTCTCATGTTGTCCCTATTCACCCTTCACCTATACTCATCCTTCAAATCCATCTCAAATATCACCAACTCAAATGCCTTCTCTGTAGCTTTCCTTGGCAGCCTTACCATGGTCTCAGTGCCCCAGAGATGTTTTGCTTCCTCCTCTATTTGAGAATTTCTCATATTGTATTATAATGAATTCAGTAATACTTACTGAGCAAATACCATGTGCCAGGCATAAAGCTAAAATGATGAATGGGGGTGACTTAGGTAAAGAATGAAATGGAGTGGGTCCACACAGAAAGACCAGCACAGAGAGCTGGTAGGCAGGCACATAGAGAGTGAGTATCCAGGTGAGGGCACATGTGTCTAGAGCATTGAGAGCAGGTGAGTCCCCTTCACTCTTCTGTATATCCTCTGAGGCAGGAGTCAAGTCTTACTCATCTTTGTTCCTCTAGTGCACCTGAGCCAGGCAGAGTAAACATTCAATGAAGGTTTGCTAAATTAGTAAATGAATGACCAGATCATGTCTCTCCCCAGGACTTTTGTCTGATGCTTGAACTGGGGGAAATAATTTAGGCTTAATTTCCTGTTCATCAATCCAGCGCCAGGATATAGGAAAGGTCTTTAATTATCAATCAAAGTTTCCTATGTCCTCACACTAATAATCTGGTATTGCATTGATATAATAGTGGTAGATTAATTTCAAAAGTGTTGTCTTGGATAATTAATTATTCAAGAGCCATCAGTTTACTCATCTTTAAAAGCCTATTAATGGCAAATATCCTGGGTCTGCTTTTCTTATCTAATCCTATCATCATAGCAACCTCACAAATCAGCTTTCAGATGTGTTCTAACATTATGGCTTGGGCAAAAAGAGGCAAAATGATTTTCTGATCATGACATAGGAAATCAATGGCATAGTCAGGAGTCATTCTTTTGCAAACCTCTCATTTTTAGTCATGGGTCATCTTTTGGTAAAAGAGGTATCAAATAAAGCAAGGGCTGTATGTTTAAATATACCCATGTATGTTAGTGTAGATACCTTAAGTAGCCCTATACACTCAGGGTACAGAATAAAGGCTTCCTGGTGAGAATATAACTGGAGGCACTGAAATGCATGCCATTGTTGCTTTGGACAATTCTGAAAACCTGCTCCTACCGTCAGATGGCAATGCCTTTCCCTTGATTTGCTACCGAAGTTAAACTGAATTTTAATCACCTCCTTAATGCTTAACTTTATAGGGAAACACTGAGTATTGGGGATATCTTTCTGATGTTTTCAATGAACCAAAGGCACAGACTTTGCTGTCATCTTCATCCAAGGACAAATTGTAATTGGCTAGACTAGCGAATCGCTTTTTCTTATTAGAAACTGCCACTGACACATTAGATTGAAAATAAAATCCTTACTGTATGGATGTGATGTAGTTCTTCACCATGCAGCTGTAAGAGAAAAGTTCGTTTTCTAAACTAATGTTTATAGAAGTAATTCACTTTGTGATACTGAAGGATATAAATTTGGGAGATTACTGGGAATGATTCAGCTTTAATTTTTTTCTTGAACTCCTGCAATTGCCTTTTTTTCTCCCTCCTTAAACATAAGATGGTACATCCATCTTGTTAGGAGCATCCTCAGAGGATATAAATGAGCAGTCTTCCTTAAGAGGAAAGTGAGAATTGAAAGGAGGAATATGCCATCACCACAAACATTTCCCCAGATGATAGACATGGGACTTCATATTGGTGTCATTAACCACGGTGGGGCCCTGTGACTGTCTGACATGCAGCTCTCAACTAGACACAGTTCTATGTGTCTGTGAGGCTCATTTCTGGATGTTGAAGATGGTTGGCTCTGGCTTCACTTTAGTGGAAACTCAGGGTAATGAATGGGGGTTGGTACTAGCTTAAACATGAAGCACTCAGAATGATATCCTCATTAATAGACAAGGTATTACAAGTTTCAGAAGCAGAATAAAAATGTTCTTCCAGTGCAACCAGACATTCCACATTTAGCTGAAAGCAATTGGTTAACTTTAATAAGCCAGTTATGATGAAACATGAACATCTATTTATTTATTTATTTATTTTTTGCGGTACGCGGGCCTCTCACTGTTGTGGCCTCTCCCGCCGCAGAGCACAGGCTCCGGACGCACAGGCTCAGTGGCCATGGCTCACGGGCCCAGCCGCTCCGCGGCACGTGGGATCTTCCCGGACCGGGGCACAAACCCGCGTCCCCTGCATTGGCAGGCGGACTCCCAACCACTGCGCCACCAGGGAAGCCCCCTGACCATCTATTTTTTATAGTCCAGTTTTATAGTCCAACCCTTTCAGAACTCTTCACTCTCTTCTATATCTGTACCACAGATAAGCTTTATAAACAGGCATCATGGTACAGAAGAAAGAGCAGAATTTGGAAGCAGACTCTGTGTAAATCATGATCTACTAAGGTAAAGACAAAACTGTGTGGCTAATTGATATTTCCCATGACACGTGGCTTTCACCAAAATCTAAGGACAATCTTGTCCTCAAAGGAAATATGTTAAGTTCACTATTCAAGTATCTTAACACAATGCCATCCTAAGATCTTGGATTCCAGTTTCTCTAACTTTGTCCTGTTATAGAGTGGCTATGAAGTCAGCTTGTTTGGATTTTGATCAGGCTCTCACCACTTACCACTGTGTGACCTTAGGCAAGTTACTTGGCCTCAGTTGCCTTATCTCTAAAATGGGGATAATAGCATTTTTGTGAGGATTAAATAATACCTGCTAAATACTCAACACACAGTTCCTGGCTCATAATAAGGGCTCAATAGCAATAACTATTTCTAGATCTTATAACATCTCTACAAGTAAAAGATTCATGCCTCTAAACCCCAGTCCTATGGATGAGGTTTTGTCTAACTATTATTAGTCTTCCTGAGGTCATCAGGCCTAGCTGATGTTTCCAAAGTGTACTCGGGGTATTGAGTGACAAGTGAACTCATTGTCTACTCCTCTTCTTGGTGTGGTGTCTGAAGACTGGAGGAACACGTAGCACTCAAGAGAGTCCCTCACTAGACAGGCTATGAGACAAAGGCTGTGTGTGTGTTTGGATGTATGTGTGTTTAGGGGGGTGTGTTATAAATTCCTGTAAGATGTGAAATTGGATGATCAATAACTTGGGGCACCTTTGTGGTAAGGGATTGATTATTTTAATAAAAGGCTAGATGCTATTGAAAGAATCATCTAAAGTGTGAAATTGTTAGACTTTGAGAAGATATGCAAAGATTATAATACCAATTCAATAAGTACTGAAAGAGTTGAAGGTTGATCTAGGCAGTCTGCTCATCAATTACATAGGCATTTACTGTAGGTTATAGATGTGAGTAAAGCAATGTAATTATTTGTTAACCTGTCTGTTTGATGATGAGCTTCTTGAGAGAAGGAACGTACCTTACTTGTCTTTGAATTCCTGATGTTGACCTAGTGCCTGGAAGAGAGTAGGTGCTCACTAAAAGTTTGTTAAATGAATTAAAGAATGAATAAATGGGTCCCTGAAAGGAAACACTTCCGATAAGTCAGATGTAGGCAAGTTTTGTTCTACTCTACATTAACTTATTCCATTATTACCCTTGAGGGATCCAGGGCTTTTTTAATGTTCCTATTTTTGGGGGAAGCTATCAACTTTGGTTTTGTGGGCAGAGATGACCTTCTGACTTGGAAATAAGTCATATAAAAAATCTGGAAATGGAATAAGATTCTACAAAGATCTAAAGCTTAATTATATCATTGTTAGTTACACGTTATCCAGTGTGGGATTGTGTTTCTTTCTGGTAGTGATTAATCCACAGAGTTAAAGGTTGGGATACTTGTTACAATTGGTGTTGCCAGATCCTTAAGTTGTTCTTTAAAGTGAGCAACTAATTATTCCTAGCAGAGGTGATATATGAAAATGTTAGAATTCCTGAATAAATGGAATAGAATTTCTTCAGGAGAGAAATTATAGGCAGAATGGCAACACATTTGAGCAACAGTTTAAAGAAGTTGAAGCTCCTTTGGTTAGTGATAAGATGGTGCTGGGCAATAAATCAATGTTTTTTTCTATGCTATCTGGTCAAGGGGACTGTTAGGGAGCTATTTGTATACATAAACATCTTAAATTGTCTGAATCTGTCTCCCTAATGTTGAAACAATGATGTTAATGGACCAGTGTGAGATTGCACAAAACTTTCTGACTTTCAGAAACTTTCCGTGTCCTCTAGAAATAGAGGTACTTTAGGAACTCTGTGCTAGATCTAAGATAATAATGAGAGCCACTTCAAATGGAGTGTGCTGATATAGGTCACAGAAGTAAAATTAGGATTTATGGATGCATAATGGTACAAAAAGTCATGGATGATGAGTTGGAAAATTTTCCATGTATTTCTCTTTTTGAGATCATGTAGCTTTCTTTGTCCCTTTTGGGTTTAAGTTCAAACTTAATGATGATCTTAGTTGACTGAAACTGGTCCAATAATTCAGAGATCAAGAGCAATGGGTATTTTTTTACTGATGATGATCACATTTAAAGCCTATGAAGTCCCCCTTCTCTTCTTTCTAATATTGAAAACTCTTATTTCTGGAACCCTGCTGGAGAGTTTAAGACCTATCTGGATAAACCTGCACTTTACAATTTGTACTGTTTTCTCGTCTGTTAAATGAGAGGGCTGGACAGGTCCTTAGCTCTGATATTCTAAGGGTCTAGAATTCTGTGTCCCAGGAAGCTTCGTTTCCAGGGATATCTAAAGAATACATGTTCATGACAAGGAAAATATGCATGGTATAGTGTTGATACAATCACTTTTATAGGAGTCTTTAATGGATTGATTGGTTGACTTAGAATTAGACTATAAGACTATATTCCATTAGGTGGGTGCTTTCGGTTGTCTCTGGTGCTCCTGACAGTATATTGGCAATCTTGACTGCTGAGTAACACTGACAGAGTCAGCTTGGAACATGTCGAAGGAAAGTATCTTGAAGTTCTCCTCTCTCACTGCACCCTCAAGCTCCTGCCATCATTATCTTTGCTATGCAGTTTCCTGATTGACTCTTTCAGAAACCAGAGCCTAATTGTCAAATGATTTCAGTATTACAAGCTTATTCTTCACCATGTATACTGTGATTTACAGAGTTTAGGTCCAAACTCCATTTAAATCATTGTGTCATCAAATCTGAAGGTTGGAAGTTAATAGGGAGATATATTGTGATACCTTAATTTTCTGAGAGTTTCTGTTAAATTGTGTGACATGTGGATCAAGAATCCAGATTAAGATGCTCACCAGAAGCACATACTTCAGTTGGAGCCTCAACAACTGAACTAATCCCGAGGTGCTCCTTTGGACTGCTTCTGTGCAGCCAGCTGGGAGAACAGGCCTAGCTGTTGTGTAGATAGGTGAGTCTCTCCCTCAGAGTCAGTGGGGACTGCAGCTCTCAGAGGAGCTGTCTTGTATTCCTCTCTCAGAGAGGGATTAGAGATTGAGTGGAGGGGGAGAATGAAGTCTACTCTGCAATCTTGTGAGAACATCAGTCAAGACTTGTGAAGAAGGTATACTTGAGCTACACAGAAATCTGCATTGAAGACCATCCAAACGGGCTCTCCTGTGCAAATCAGGCATTCAGCTGATGACTAAGACATTTTGGATGAGGAAACAAAGGACCAAATACAGATATTACTGTCCCAAGGTATTGATTTTACTTAAAATGGCAAAGTCTAAAAATTTAGTAAGAGGTGGTATCCTGTGAAAAGGGTATATAACCTCCAAGTATCTCTTTAGAAGATAGAAATAAAGCATACAATTTTCAGTTATAGACTCTTGGTTATGATTTCATGAGTAGTAGATAACATATAGCCAGAATGTCTTGGCAAGCTGTCCTAAAGTGAAGCAATATGTACATATATTTTTAACGTGTTTGAACATAAACACAAGTGTACACAAGATGGATAAAGAAAATACAGCAGGCAATACTTTTAACCCTGTTTTCCTTTTTCTTGTTGCAAAGAAAAATGTATTTTATAATATGAAACAGAATCTAATTATGCAGTGCTTCTATAAAGGAGTGAAAAGCAATCTTTGCAATGATGATGAAGATATATGTGTCAAAGTGTAGTCAAACATGACAGCCATTAAATGCTTGGTTGAAGAAAGATCTTTAATTACACAGGACATTAGATACAGTTGGATTGCGAAGAATTATTGACCAAGTCAACAAAATTATTCTCGAGGTTAGATCCATGTTATACGAGTGAATGGAATTAAGGGATACATTTTCAGCCACTCTCAAGTTTTAGGCACCACCAGGGTAGACCTTCCTTACTGTCCCCCATGATCACTGGCTGTGCTTCTTTGAGAGGGACATTCTCGTGGTCACTGAAGCTTTGGGGAGTGTGAGCTGTCAAAATGGTTACTGATGCTTAAAAACAAGGAGCTCCCCGAGGCTTTTTAAGTAGGAGGGATGATGGTACAGGGACAAGCAATATGGAAAAAGCAAGAGATGGCAAGATCTGGATGGGGCCCAAGTCTCAGGCCCTGGAGCAGGAATTCTCTCTTTGGGAAAGTATTGGCAAGAGCAGGGCAGCCCTCCAGCCTTGGATGCTCTGGAAGAATTATGGGCTGAGTTGGTCAAGAGTAATATCACCTAAAGTGTCTTGAATGCTTATTGTATGTTAAGTACTGTGTACACACCTCATGTGATCTTCACAATGACCTGATGGGGTAAATATTAGTATTTTGTGCATTTTACATGTCAGGTGTTGAGAGGTTAGGTAACTTGTTCAAGGTGCCTAAGTTAGGAAGGAATTTAAGGTGACTAACCATCTGAGTTTGCCCTTGACTGATGGATTTCCTGGGACACTGGATTTTTGATGCTAAAACCAGGAGAGTCTCAAGCAAAACCAGGATAGTTGGTCACCGTAAAAGTGATGGTACCAGGACACAAACTCAGAGCCTGAGATAGTTATCCTTGTGCTTTTTACTGCCTTCCCAAGGAAAGAGGTTCAGGTTCAGGACAACAAAACAATGGATCCAAATGACAAGAATCTGATACAGAGAGGCATTTTATCTTGGGAATAAGGCTCAGCTACAGTGCTGATCAGAACAAACAGCAGAGTGAACTTAATGTTGGATTACCTTGAAAGTAAGGGAAGAATGGCCCTAGAACTTTAGAGGGGAGGGGAAGATTTTACAGGTCTGGTCAAGAAATCACAGGTGTAGAGAGGCTCCTGACAGCAGGAAGCCTTGCAGATGATTTCCCGGTTAGGAACATCTGGAGGCAACAGTAGTATTAACGTCCATAATTTATTCTGAACATCATCTATATAAAAATAACACGATGATCAAAACAAATGGGATTTTACTGGAACGCCCTTTGCAGGACTTATATACCCCTGGGAGTGACCCTGGTGTGTGCCCCTCTTGTGCTCACAAACTCAGGAGACGGCAACTGCTAGGTTGATGCTTATTGGGCCCTGTGCGGCACTCCGGCTGCTACTTAGCTAGGGTAGAATAGAGGCTGGACAGGAGGGAGATCCCTGAGTTTGTTTTTTGTTCACTCTTTGAACTCCTTTGCCTATTTTCTTTGTTTGATACTTTGAGGCTGTGCAGTGAAGCAGAAATTGCACAGAATTTGGGCTCAGCTAGTTCTGTCTTTGAATATTGACTCTGGCACTTATTAGCTGTATGCCTTGAGAAATTGACTTAACTTCTATGAATCTTGGCTTTTTCTGTTGTAAAATGCCAGTTTAAATCAATACAAGGTTATTTTAAAGATTAGAAATAATGTATGTTAAGTGCCTAGCACATACTAAGTATGCAACAAATGGAACTTGCTGTATTACTATAGATCCAAACCCATAGAGTTCAAAATGGAGGCTTAGAATCTTCAATTTTTAAATGAAAACTATCTTCCAGTATTGGATTTATCATTTTAGCTCAAAGATGACACCTTGTGGAATTCTCAGACAACTAGGTGCTTATTTCTTTGTTTCTCTGTGGTACTAAATCTTTCTAGAGGCTGAATCAGTGACAAAGATTGAAGGTAATTTACCAGCTACTTAAGTCAAAGAAGAATGGGCAGAGCAAAAGTAGGTTAATTTAATTTTTTTGAACCATCTTGGGAGATTATTTCAGAATTTAATTTTAATTTATTGGTATTATTTATTTATTTAGTGTTTTCCCAGAAAGAATATTATCTAAAATTATTTGACTCCAAAATATTACTGTAAGCCTGGCATAAGTCTTTCCCCATTTGCTTTTTCTGACCAGTTGTACACTCAATGACCACACATCTGAGGACTCCTATGTCACCCACAGGCAAGAGCAGCTACTTAATTCGTTGAGCCCAGTTTAAAATGAATTGGACCCTTTGTTCAAAAATCATAAAGAATTTCAAAATGGTGACAGCAGTGCATTAAACCAAGGGTGACTCTTCTAAGCATGGGCCCTTATGACTGTCTCTTATTAAGTACTTTTAAAAATAATCTAGTTGCAATATAAATTCTTTGCTAGCAGAAACATATCTTTTTTTCTTTCTTACCTTTTATTCTAATTTCTGAGACCGTTTTCCCTTCCCCAAAGCTCCCACATTAGAAATAAAACACTTTAGGCAGAAATTCTACTTAGGTAGCATTTCTATGTAGATGAAGTTTAGAGAAGATAGTCTGGCTGTGCTGAGTGATAGGTGATGGTCTTGAAGTTGTGTTAATGCAATAAGCATTCTGCTTTTACTTACTTGTGTGATTATTTGGGGGAGAGGTCGGGGGGGTTACTGATGAAGGTAACGGAGGGGCTAAATTATCCACAAGCTACCCCTTGTTTAGATTCACATTCATCAGTGTAGAGCCCAGTTTTACTTTGAACTATATTGTTCTAGATGCTTTGTGGATTCAGACTTCCTGGAAGAGAATCAAAAACCAGTTCTTGGAAGGGACAAAAGTGGTGGAGATGGTTCAATAGATGCATTGACCTTGGTTCATAATGACGATTTAATTTGAGTTAAAATTACTTAGGATTTTGATAGGATCACTTATCACCGTGCTTAGAGTATAACAAATGCTAAATAACTCTTGACTCAGTGGAAATAGGGATCCCCAAATGGTTGATCATGATTGTTTGGTCAATTGAGAACCTAGATTTCATTGATTATGGCTATTCTCCAGCCTTGAGCTGGGTGGCATTTATAGTGAGAAGAGCCAAGCTGTACAGCTGAAGCAGATTCCTCTGTTTTTCTTAGTGCTAGCTTACCCTTTATGCTCCTGTAACTCTGAACTGCTAGAATATAGCTCACAGGAGCTACATTAACTTCTTTCTCAGCTCCAGGCCTTTGCCTGGGTTGTCTCCTCTGCTTGAGTTGCCCTTGCACAGCCCCATCCTCCTGGCTAACACCTGCCTATACTTTAAGACAAAGCACAAACATCACGTCCTAGTTCACTCATTGTCATCATTATTATTAACAAAAGGAAACACTTTACTTACTAAGTTTCTCCTATATGTGGTACTGGGATAATATGCTTTTCTGTCAGTTTGGAATTTTAGAACTGTTCTTGTAGCTTTTTTTTTTTTCTGATGAGTTGTAGAAATAATATTTAAAAAGGGAAAATGAGGGGCTTCCCTGGTGGCACAGTGGTTGAGAGTCCGCCTGCCGATTCAGGGGACACAGGTTCGTGCCCCGGTCCGGGAAGATCCCACATGCCGCGGAGCGGCTGGGCCCATGAGCCATGGCCGCTGAGCCTGCGCGTCCGGAACCTGTGCTCTGCAACGGGAGAGGCCACAACAGTGAGAGGTCCGTGTACCGCAAAAAAAAAAAAAAAAAAGGGAAAATGAAATGATTTTGACAGAAACTAAAATGAATTTAAATAATATTTCTTCTAAAATTTTTCTGGAATTGAATGAACTATCAAATGAAAGAGTTCTGTTAACGATTCTTCCAAGTAAAAACTGTGATTCTGAGTTCCCCAAATGATCCAATTTTATGTAGGATGGTTTTATGTTGTGGCCCTTATTTAATTTTTTGTGCATTTATTTAACTAAACCAAAGCTTAGAGTGTACTATGTACACACTGGGAATCATAACTATTGCCAGAAGAGGTGCAGTGAACTGCATACTGGCAAAGAGAACATCTTTATTGTGTCCACCAACATGCCGATCCACAGCACTTCTATAATCAAAACAATATAGCTAGGAGCAGGGGAAAATGCATTTTTTTTTTTTTTTTTTTTTTGCGTTATGCGGGCCTCTCACTGTTGTGGCCTCTCCCGTTGCGGAGCACAGGCTCCAGACGCGCGGGCTCCACGGCATGTGGGATCTTCCCAGACCGGGGCACGAACCCGTGTCCCCTGCATCGGCAGGCGGGCCCTCAACCACTGCGCCACCAGGCAAGCCCTGAAAATGCATTTTTAACCCAGTTCAGCTGGAACCATCCTTAGAATACTGGAAATCAAGGCCAACATCCTTGCCTTTATGGAGGTCCCTGGCTGCTCTAAGTCCAAGGTGGCTGTAATGACTTGGTAAGATGAAGAAGAAGAGGTAGTTTAATGCTTAAAAGGCAGTCTTGCATGTAAATTTGTATAACCTGTGTTCCACATAAAAAACAACTCCTTTAAATTATTTCTGAAAGCAAGGCGGCACATTCAAAAGAGTTTAACTGCAGATAGCTTTCCTGAAGTCTGTTTACAGAGACTTGGGCTGGCTCTAAGGATCCAGTAAGGGATGGTGACATAGTCAAGGTCTAGCAAGAGTGACACACTCTTTTCCTCCCTGGGTCTGAGGGTGGAGAAGGGAGAGCCAGAGTGGCTATGAAGGAGAGACTGCCAACAGAAGCCATAGCCAGAGTGTCAGAGAAGGATGAAGAGAAATAAATACCCTGACCTCTCTGTCTTAACTTCCCCTGGCACCTCCCATTGGCCCATCCTAACCAGGAAGCCAGAGGCAAGGGAGGAGGGGGATGCGGTTATTAGGAGTCAGGCTCAGAACAGGACAGGAAAGTGTGGAGAATGGATGGGGTGCAGAGCAGATGATGCTGTTAAGCAGCCCATAAGCAGCAGTGGACAGCTGCTGGGTCAGCTCTCGACGGCTGTGTGGGTTCGGTTGGTAAGGAGGCAGGGAGTACAGATGGACTTAGATAGTTGATTACTCAGGGCATGACAAACGGCCTGAGCTTGGTGTCTGCATGAGTTCCCTTGTCCCCAAGTTTCGTGAGGGCCATGTGGAAGTGTGTCCTCGTGGATACCGTGCACACTGTGAGCTGTGCCACCGCTGAGGAACACTGAGCTTAGGAGACCCCTCAGAGGGTTTCCAGCAACATGCGCAACCTTTGTTCCCTGGGGAAGACATTATCGACATCCTGGTCAGAAAACAAGTCTTCTTTCTTCCCTGAAGCGGGGACACTGTCTACCTTCCAAGGCTATTTGCCATGCACGCATCCTTGAAAAGATCATCCTGTACAAAGCTCTCACAAGACTGGCAGAAATGCTGTAGAGAATTGCCCTGCCTCCTGGTGCAAATGGAGATTAACCAGCACTGGCAGGAATACACTTTACAGAACCTGCAGGTGGGCCTGACTGACTGCTCTGAGCTCCACCCTGCTCCACACTCAGGCCTAAAGTTGTCCATACACCACAGTCGTCTTCTTCTCCTTCTTCTTTTTTTTTTTTAACTTCTTATTTTATATTGGAGTATAGTTGATTAACATGTTGTGTTCCTTTCAGGTGTACAGCAAAGTGATTCAGTTATACATATACATGTATTTATTCTTTTTCAAATTCTTTTCCCGTTTAGGTTGTTACATAATACTGAGCAGAGTTCCCTATGTTATACAGTAGGTCCTTGTTGGTTATCCATTTTATTTTATTTTATTTTTATTTTTATTTTATTTTATTTTTTTTGCTTTACACGAGCCTCTCACTGTTGTGGCCTCTCCCGTTGCGGAGCACAGGCTCCGGACT
>NC_041214.2:71720859-71729546 GCF_002837175.3 Physeter macrocephalus | reverse complement strand
CGGCATGTGGGATCTTCCCGGACCGGGGCACGAACCCGTGTCCCCTGCATCGGCAGGCGGACTCCCAACCACTGCGCCACCAGGGAAGCCCCAGTTATCCATTTTAAATATGGCAGCTTGTGCATGTCAGTCCCAAACTCCCTAACCTTTCCCTTGCCCACACCCTTACCCCTTCTTTTCCTTCTAAGTGTGCTTTTGCTATTGACTTTTTTAAACCATATTTTACATGGGGTAGGGAAGTAGTGCATCTTAGTGAACACAGAACATACTTTTCGACTTAGACATATCTGGGTTAGATACCGCTTGCCATTCACTGACCTTGGGTTTATGTTTTCCTCTGTCAAGTGGAGATTTCACATATTGAAATCACATGTTTCACATATTCATAATATGTGAATTTCACATATTCATAATATTCACACATTATGTAGGTTTGTAAGGAAAAACGACAAAATGTTAAGTATCTAGTCGAGGCCTCAGCCCAGAGTGGGGCACTATTATGGTTAATAACCTGGTAGAGGAAGAAGAGTCAGATGGTATGATTTGTCCCTAGCTCCCCCCAACCCTCCATGTCTCTTAAGATAGTCTTGAACTCCTCCAGACAGTGATTAAGACACAGAAGACTCCACTGGTGTTGAAAAGTCCTGGTAGCACAGCACAAAATGCCTGAAGAACTCCCCTATGACTTAGCATAAGCTACTATATATTCCTTCCAGACAGGCACACATACTTCACTTGTAGGCGCTTCCCCCTGCACAAAGGAGAGACAGGTCCCCGAGAGATTCTTATTCAAGTGCTTGAGCCTTGATTAGTGTTTTAGGAATAAATAGACATTTTAATAACCTTGTAGACTCAGTGGAATAGTGCAACATACATTTGTTCAGTATCTAATTTGTAGACTGCTTATAGGAATTTGTGAAAAATAGCACCTGAGGACCTGAGAACAAATAAATCACTAAAACTCTTTTCATAATGGGAACCTCTGTGGGCCAAACATGAAGAGAGGTTGGTATATATTTGCTTGATATTACTAATAATTTGGAGATCCAAAACTTCTTAAGTGCTGTAGTTAATATTTAATGAAGTACTTTTTTCTAAGCCAGGTGTGAATTAATGTCAAAGAGCAAAATAATATATCAGATAAATATTTATTAAAGCAGAAAAACTCTGTTACATAAAACCAAACAGATGGAAATGTATTACTTTTGCTTAATTGAAGATAGATATAGGTCAATAACAACAAGCTCAAGATTGGAGACTGCACAGATTTTCTGATAAGAACCCCCCAGCCTGCTTTTGGCCTTATATCCAACCCCTTTTCACCACCTCCTATGCACACATACTACCCTGTCTCTCTCCATTTCAAGGTCCTGGCCTAGACAGTGTCATTGCTTGAATTCCTCTGAATCATTGCACATACCTGGATTTTCCTGTCCCCTTTTTCTTACATGTAAGCCCATCCTCCAAACCCAGCACATAGTAGGAAATTAATATGTGTTTAATTCATACATTTATTTGAGCTATAATGATTTTTATAGGCACAGTAGTAGGAGCTGTTGGATGCCATTCTTGTCTTAGGGAGCTTGAGGCTGATTCCTCCAAAAACTCATTTATAGTTTTGCATGAAAGAATGTTATGGCATCTTACACAAATTGTGTATGTCTGTCTTAATGGGAGAAGGACTTTTACTTCCCCCAGGTGTTTAATAAACTATGATTGAGTGTGTAAAAGTATCATTTGGGAAATTATTTTTCTCCCTTTGTGTCTCATATTTGATGGCTAAAGAATGTATTCTTATTTGTAAATGAGTAGACTTGCTTCTGCTGTGACCCCCCCATTAGTTACTTGAATGAGAGATTTGAAATCCAATATTAAAGGCATTTTTGGTGATACTTTAATAATTATGAAATTCTTCTCAATGTTACCCCTACCCTCAAAAACCTAATCAATAATGATAATTCTGTAAATGAAATATTTATTGACTTTTCAACATTTCTCATTGTCTTGTATAGATTTATATCAGTATTTCAAATAAAAGCAAAAAAAAAAAAAAGTAAACTGATAACCTACCTCACATCATCTTTTCTGATAGAATCATAGAATCTCAGATCTAGAGGGGGCTCTGAATGTGGTCCCTAGCTCCAGATCAAAATCATTTTGGACTGTAGCATTCTAGTTCATTGCTTCTTGAACAGTAGTGTTCATATAAATCACTTGGGCATTGTGTTAAAATGCAGCTTCTGGAGTGAGACCCAGGCTCCAGTTTAGTCTTAATGACCCTCAGGGAAGACCCTTTTCCAGTTTCTTTTTCTTCAGCTGGTTGGAAAGCAGACTGATGGAAATGATGGGATAGGGTTGCCAGGTTAAATACAAGATACCTAGGTAAATCGAATTTCAGACAAACAATACTTTGTTGATATGTCCCAAATATTGCATGGCACATCCTTATACTAAAAAAAATGTGTTGTTTAGCTGAAATTTGAATTTAACTGGGCATCCTGTATTTATATTTGCTAAATCTGATGACCCTAAATGGGCATAAAGAGAAGAAGTCTGGGTTTTGGCATTAAAATTGAGCTGACTTTAAGTCCTGGCTTGTCATTTACTAGCTGTGTAAACGAGGCAGTTTTATGACCCTAGAACCTCTGTTTCCTCATCTATAAAAAGAGAGATAAGAACACTTCCCATGTTGATGCATGTAAAGGGCTAGGCCCATAGTAGGCAATTAATCATAGGGCTAATAGCAGAGACATTGATGAGGTTTGCCCATCCTATCAAATTTGAAAAGAGAGCATTGGATCTATTAGGAAATAACATTTTTAATGTTGCATATTTTCATGTTGCCTCAATGTGGAAAACTATTGCCTGATTTTCATGCAAACCTGGTTTTCTGTGAATAATCTTTATCACTGGCTTTCACAATTTAGTATACAACAGAATCTCCTAGATGACTTGTTAAAACAGATTGCTAGCACCCTCACCCCCAAAGATCATAATTAAATTGGGTGGGACACAGGAAAATCTGCATTTTTGACAAGTTCCCAGGTGTTGCTGATACTGCTGGTCTAGAGACCAAGATTTGAGAACCACTGATCTGTACGACAAGCGTTCTAGCCTTTTAACAGCTCTCTTGCCTTGTGTGGTTAAAGTGGTGCCAGCTACTGGACGTAACAGAAAAAATCACAATAGAAGATTAAAGCATTTTAAAAAATGATCCTGAGGGTTCTGTCAAGATCTTATAAACCCTTGTGGTATTTGTGAATTGGGGGGAATAGACAAAGAATTTTTATCATGACACAAGAATAACATTTTGCTTTTCGTGTTTCTTTTTTAAGAAAACATTAAGGCCATTCTGTTTACAGCTAAGTGCCTAAGAGCTGTACTACAACTTATCAGCTGTACTGCTGCCAATTACTTGTTGATTTCTAGTCCCTCAATTGCATTGCAGGAAGGAATAAATCCTGGTACAAGAGACACACAAAAAACTTTTCTAGCCTCTATTTATTCATCTATAAAATGAGAGGATAATCTCAAAAAGCACTCTCTAATATTCTGTGATTCTACTCTAAAGATATTTTGCTCAGTGTAGCCTCAGAAAGGAGAAAGAACCACCTTTAGAATGAAGGTCTGTCCTCTGACATCATATAACCTTTTTGTTTGGTAAAAACTAACCTAAATGTTTTTGGGACTCCCAAGTGCCTTTGCCTTTTCTTTCCAGGCCACGTTTTCTTTATCAGTAAAAAAAATAATAATAATGCTATCAATTTCCCTTACAGAATTATTTTAAGGACGTAACAAGTGGAAACAGTTGTATTAGTTTGCTAGGGCTGCCATAACAAAGTACCACAGACTGGGTGGTTTAAACAACAGAAATGTATGTCCTCATAGTCCTGGAGGCTAGAAGTCTGAGATCAACGTATTGGCAGGGTTGATTTCTTCTGAGGCCTCTCTCCTTGACTTTTAGGTGGCTGCTTCTCTCTGTGTCTTCATGTGACCTTCCCTCTGTATCTGTCTGTGTCCAAATTTCCTCTTCTTAAAAGGACATCAGTCATATTGGATTAGGGTCCACCCTAATAACCTCATTTTAACAGAATTACCTTTTTAAAGACCCTATGTCCAAATGTAGTCACATTCTGAGATATTGGGTATTATGGCTTCAAGATACGAATTTTGGGGAGATAATTCAGCCCATAAAAGTTGTGTTTAAAGCACTGTACAAATATTGTTTTAAAAAAGAATCTTAACTCCTTAAATTTCATTTTCCAGTTTGTAAAACAAAGAAGTTTTCCTGAGGGTGTTCTGAGTGACTCCAACTGCAATAGTCTATTGTGCTCTCATTTCTCTAACCCCTCACTGTCTACAGTGAAGGAGAAGCTTCTCCAGCGGCAACTGTGTCCAAGTCCTAGGACAGGAGACCATCTGCATTCAGATATAGTGGAAAGAGCATGGAGTCAGATGATTGGATTTGATTCCAACTCAGCAATTTCCATACTGAGAAACCTTGGATAAAATACCCAGTCTCTTTGTGTCTCAGTTTTCTCCTGTGTAAAATGGGGCTGTAGCATCTGCATAGAGTTGCTGTGAAGGTAAGGGCGGGAACAGGCATAAAGCACCCAGCACAAAGATGGCTTAACACTGTGGCTCAGTAAATGGTAGTTATGCATTGCAGTCGGCCTTTCCTGCCTCTCTTAAGGGGGAATGAATCTTGCAGGAACCCCCGATGGCCTGTTGGAGACTGTGTCACATCTTTCCTTAAGGTGACTGCTGCAGTAGGTTCTTTCTTGAGTCACACTTCAGATGTGGGAACAAAGCAACCATCTCTCTTCCTACTGCAGAGCCACGACTCCCTCTGCAGGGGCCAGGGAGAAAAAGACTATTCCAACAGCTATCCATCATTACAACCTCCTGTGCTCTTGGTGCAAGCCCCGGAAATCCAACACCAGTATCTCACTTCAGTTCTTAGAGCTCCCCCAGGAATGTAATGAATTCTGTGTCAGCTCCAACGGCAACTCTAAAGGAAAAGTTTAGGGAAACAAAACAAAACAAAACAGGCTCTAAAGAATACAGTAGGTAAAATTTCCCAATGTCAGACCACCAGGCAGAGCTCTGGGGAGCTTAAGCTACTTTAACCCTCTTTCCCTATTTCAAAATTAACCAAAGCACAGACTACCCAGGCGCTTTCTAGGTTAGGCTCTCTTAGGAGGGGAAGCGGGGAAGCGACCGTATCATACTTAGACAATTACATTTTACTTAAAATGTGAAAAACAAGAACAGCTGTTAATAATCCTAGCACCCTAAAGCAACTATCTTCATTTTTTCTTTTGGTACAGAATTTCCAGTCTAATGTTCATGTATATTTTACAGAGCAAAGATTGTATTATGGAAATACTGTCCATTACACTATTTTCACTGAATCTTAGCTAAGAAGCATTTTCCACATCTATCATTTTGTTGGTTGAATTATATTCTATAGATTGGATAGACAAAAATTTCCCCATTCTCCTATCTATGAGTATTTAGATTGCTTCTAATTTTATAAATGATGTTGCAATTTGCATCTTTGCCCATATATTTCCTACTTCCTCATTCTCTCAAACTATTTCCTTGGGATAAATTTCTAGAATTGGGAATGAGAATTTCTACGTAGTTTAGACTTTAGAATTAAGTACCCCTAACTTTCCTGCAAAATACGATAGTCTTTACATCTTTGAGTCTCTGTAAAAGACAGCCTCTCCTATCATTAAAACTTTCAGTACTGATGCATAGGAGAGAGTGCCATCTGCTGCCTTGAAAACATTACTTCCTGAAATTTACTGCTTATTCCCAGAGAGCAGGACCAGATACTGACCAAGGTAGGGTCTGCTGTAGGGAGGTATTAAATGACGGGAAGAGTGCTCATTAAGTGAGGTCACATTGCCAAGTTACCAGGTCCAGCACAGCCTGCATTTACAGTGCGGAAGGCAGCCAGACGCTATTTCCTGCCTCCTTTGGAACACAATTGGTTGTTAGGAGCTTGTGATGCAAGCCACTGAAAAACAACGTGTGCTGTGCTCTGGCTGTTGGTTGCTCTGTCCAGCCAATCTTCTTCTCACAAGTACAGATCTAACCACCTACATCATTAGATTGCTCTTTGGTCCAGCTCTATGCTTTGGCCATATTGCTCTGCTTATGAAAAGACTATTTCTCAGGGGCTTTGGATTCTGGTTAGCTTTGGAGTCTCACCTCAATGCTCCCTTTCTCCTCCCCAGAAGACTTCCCTCTTTTTCCTATTCCTACGATGTTCCCTACAGTTGCTACCACATCACCTCCCATGACTGCTCTTTGATTATTATATGGGGTTTTTCTAAGGAGCAAGTCGAGACTATTTTCTATGTCACAAAATAGTCTTTATGACTTGGCCCCTGAAGATTTATCCAGTCTTATCTCTCATAATTAATTATTTGTTTTCAGCACTCTAGGCATCGTTGTCCAATAGAAATATGTAATTTTAAACTTTCTAGTAGCCATATTAAAATAGGAAAAACAAACCAACCAACCAAATACCGCAAAACAACAATAGGTAACCCGGAGTATTATCATTTTAATATTTGGCACTACACACATTTCAAGTGCTCAATAGACACCTGTAGTCCCAGCTCTAGGAGTCTCAAGCCACATATAAGTTCCCCAATATAAGACTTTTGTTTCAATGCACATTCCTTTACACATGCTGTTCTTTATTTCTGCCCGGAATGAACTTTCTCCAATATGGCTAACTCTTATTCATCTTTAAAAACCCAGCACAAATATCCCTTTTCCATCACTTCTCTCTTAACTCTCTGCAAAGAGATGTTACTAATCTCTGCAAGAGATGTTACTAATCTCTTTCTTCTCTGTTCTGCCACTACTTTGTACATAGTTCTATTTTATACTTATCCCTCTCCTTTGCAGGACATTTAATCCTGTTTAAAATGTCCACAAGACATTTGGTGCATAAAACATTTGGTCCATGCCTAAAGGTCCTTGAAATTTGGTCCTATCCAAAATATCCATAAGCATATTTGGTCCATGCCAAATGGTTTTGGACAAAAACAAATATCAAGGACCTTTTGGTGTGGACCAAATGTCTAATGGACCTTTTGGACAGGACCAAATGTCTGCCAACCATCACTCTTTATTGTAATATATTGATTTACATTTGTAAAAATTTTGTTCATAGCTTTTTACTAGATTTTGCACTCCTTTAGGGCAAAGATGTTCACTTATCATCTCTGTATCCTGAGAGTCAAGAAGGGAGCACATTCTTACTATCAATGTGCAATAAGTGGATGAATAGATGAATATATATTAATCGAGTTACCATCACCTATGTTGAATGCTTATTCTTTATCCCCCTATCACCTTATAGGGCTCCAATATAAGCCTGATTGGAAAGATTTACCCAGACAAGCCATTTTTTTTTATTGCTCCAATTTTGATCAGACAAAGTTAGAAGGAAAATAAAATAACTAGGATGAAAAGTAAAAAAGGTTGGTGGCTTGATTTTGATGCCTGTCTCCACACTGATTTCCTGGGTGTTTTATGAGAATTGGTTTTTTAGGTTAATCTGAGAACACTATTTTAAAGTATTCAAACTTGAATATCTTCATTCTTTGAATAAGGTATTTCCTTGAGAAAAGCTCCTCCTTCACAAAATATGCTCAGATGTATAATGAGGTATAAGACTTAATCTCATTTATAGCTAGATTAAATTCCCTTCTTCAGCTAAAGTTTCCTACCCTGTGCTTCTGGAAGAAAGCTATTAGGGAAGGCTGGAGGCAAGATTACTGACACAGTGTTTCCTGGAAAATATAAAATGGTTACCTTTCTTATTTCATTTTATTCCACTTCATCTTATTTAGTATTTTTTTTAAAATGAGCACTTTATTTTTTTTAACATCTTTATTGGAGTTTAACTGTTTTACAATGGTGTGTTAGTTTCTGCTTTACAACAAAGTGAATCAGTTATACATATACATATGTTCCCATATCTCTTCCCTCTTGCGTCTCCCTCCCTCCCACCCTTCCTATCCCACCCCTCTCGTGGTCACAAAGCACAGAGGTGATCTCCCTGTGCTATGCGGCAGCTTCCCACTAGCTATCTAATTTACATTTGGTAGTGCATATATGTCCCTGCCACTCTCTCACTTCGTCACAGCTTACCCTTCCCCCTCCCCATGTCCTCAAGTCCATGCTCTAGTAGGTCTGTGTTTTATTCCTGTCCTACCACTAATCTCTTCATGACATTTTTTTTTCTTAGATTCCATATATATGTGTTAGCATACGGTATTTGTTTTTCTCCTTCTGACTTACTTCACTCTGTATGACAGACTCCAGGTCTATCCACCTCATTACAAATAACTCAGTTTCATTTCTTTTTATGGCTGAGTAATATTCCATTGTATATATGTGCCACATCTTCTTTATCCATTCATCTGTTGATGGACACTTAGGTTGCTTCCATGTCCTGGCTGTTGTAAATAGAGCTGCAATGAACATTTCGGTACATGACTGTTTTTGAATTATGGTTTTCTCAGGGTATATGCCCAGTAGTGGGATTGCGGGGTCGTATGGTAGTTCTATTTAAAATGAGCACTTTAAAACTGTTTAGGGGCTTCCCTGGTGGCGCAGTGGTTGAGAGTCCGCCTGCCGATGCAGGGGACACGGGT
>NC_041214.2:71710803-71720758 GCF_002837175.3 Physeter macrocephalus | reverse complement strand
GAGCCTGCGCGTCCGGAGCCTGTGCTCCGCAACGGGAGAGGCCACAACAGTGAAAGGCCCACGTACCGCCAAAAAAAAAAAAAAAAAAAAAATTAAAACTGTTTAAATTCCTGATAGTTTGTGCTGGGAAGCAGCAATATGACAAGTCTTGTATGTATCATACGATCCCTGTGTAGAGTTATGTAAATGACAAAAGATCAAGTCTAGGTTTGAAAATGTTACATACCATTAGAAAAGAAGCTGCAATAATATGCCTGGATGCTGTTTTTTTTTTTTTTTTTTTTTTTTTTGTGTGGTACGCGGGCCTCTCACTGCTGTGGCCTCTCCCGTCGCGGAGCACAGGCTCCGGACGCGCAGGCCCAGCGGCCATGGCTCACGGGCCCAGCCGCTCCGCGGCACGTGGGATCCCCCCGGACCGGGGCACGAACCCACGTCCCCTGCATCGGCAGGCTGACTCTCAACCACTGCGCCACCAGGGAAGCCCCTGGATGCTGTTTTTAAGATTAGAAATTTGTTACGGAGATCAGGTAGAATATAAAAATGAAATATAATAAATATGAAGTATAATAACATAAAAATAAATATATTTATGCATCAGTGCCTGTAACTTAGCCTTATTACTTTAAATCTATATACCATATACACACACATATATATCTTTTAAGTAGGTCCATTTTACGCTCTGGGAATATGGATATATAGATATAATGCCAGGGTTTAATGGCTTCTTAGGGTCTACAAAATGTTAGGAGTTGAAAGATAAAATTTACTGGCCCTCAAATATAAAAAGTCATGGTAAATTAAACTTAAAATATCTAGTTGTCTCAAAATATAACATTATATAAACAGGACCCATAGTTGATTAATATTCATAAACATTTATTATATTTGAACAATTTGTGGGTTAAATTTTTTCACATCACAAGAATACTTGAGTATATGCCATGATTGCTAGATAATTGAGGATCACACATCAAATGAGTTAGTCAGCCTCAACTAATTTAAAAAGCAAAATTATAAAAATACTATAAAATTATAAAATATTTTCTGAAAATATTTCATAGCAAAAATAATATTTACTGTGGGATGTGGGGACATTTCAATAAATTTGATATAATGTGAGATATAGCCTTAGGGTCTACACCAACCTTAAAATGGCTCTAATTTTTTTTAATTAATAGGTTTTATTTCTTAGAGTAGTTTTAGGTTAACAGAGAAATGGGCAGCAAGTACAGAATTCGTTTATACCCCTTCCCTGTAACAGTTTCTCCTATTACTAACATCTTGCATTAGTGTGGTACATTCATTACTATTGATGAGCCAATATTTTTACATTATTATTAGCTAAAGTCTATAGTTTACATTAAGGTTCACTCTTGGTATTGTACACGGTATGGGTTTTGACAAATGTGTAATGATGTGTATACACCATTACAATATCATACAGAATAGTTTCATTGCCAAATGGCTCTAATTTTAAGACCCGGGCATCTATTACACAAGCTTTCATTGCAACTTGCACGTATGAGTTTCATTTTTCATGACCACTTAGGACTGTCCCATTCATCTGTGGTCTCTACCCAGCTATAGTCAACAACTAGTATGAGTCTGTCCAAAATTATGTTTCTTATTATTTTGGAAGAGTGGATTCTAGGTACTAATTTCCTCCTAAGTCTTATTCTGTTGCCTCTTTTTATTTTATTTTTAAAATAGTTATTTATCTGGCTTGGCTATTTTTTTTTTCATTTTTTTTCCTTTCAGTGACATCAGAAACAGTCTGTTTTCATGGTGACTAATTTAATCTTCTGGGGTGTGTTCCAATGTGGGAGATTTAAAGTGCTTTTATTATTGTCAAGATCATTATTGTTACTATGTGTACTTGGGGCATCTCTATCAGGTGCTTGGTTTCCTTTCTTTTTCAGCTGGTTGCCTTGGCTGCTGGGTCCTTATTTCCTGTTGTGTTCCAGATTCATTTTCACAGAGTATTACTTATCTTTGGATTTCCATCTTTATAGATATCACTCTTAAGACCCAGGGAGTTATTTCTTAGGAAGCTTGTAGCTGCATTACAGTTTCTATCTTTCAGGATATTCTGACTGACTGTTTAGTCCCTCATTAGCCAGAGAGACAGCAGGCTGTAGTGGAAATAACACAAGACTTAAAAATTAGAAGTAGTTTCAAGCTCTACCATGCACTTACTGGGCATCAAGCCCTTAGGTAATGAGGATAATGATGCCTGCTCTGCCTTTGAATGTGCTAGTCCTTTGCCTGGAATATTGATCCTCCTCAGCCCTACCTGAAAAGTCCTGTTACGCCTTCAAAACCCAGTTCATAGGTCAACTCCTACAGAAAGCCTTCCCAGACCCTTCCCGATAGAGTCAATCATTCCTTCTTTTGTCCCTCATACTTACTGCCATTCACTATGATGTAATTCATTTATATTGATGTCAGTAAAGGGCTAAGAATGAAATGAGATGTTGCTCAGAAGAATACATTTTGAACCATAAAGCTCCTATAGAATGTTTTTTAGTAGACATTGCACACTTTACCAAGCTGTGGTTCTCGTCTTCAGCTCAGCATGTAATGAGTATTTGATAGCACTGATATGGTTGTTTGTTTATTCCTACATTCAAAAAATGTTTATCAAGGCACCAATTACATCCCAAGTACTGTGAACGAAATGTATAGCAAAGGGAATAAGATGTTTCAAAAATGTGATAAAATTTAATACTTAAACACTAAAAGCAAGTAAATAAAACCAAGAATTAGTAACAAGGCCTCTGGAATCAAGACTGTACATCTCAGTTGCTCACAATCAAACCAAATAACAGCTTGGGAACTATGAGAGGACCATAGCTACTCCCCTGCTATTTTCGTTATCACTATATCCATGTGGAAGAGAACTTGGAGTTTGATAGTATAATCAACTGAATATCTTTTAGGTATCCTTTAGAGTTTATTGTATAAATATGTATCTGGTATGCTTTGTATCATTCTCATTGAAAGGTGTGACTTCAATCATTCTTAGTAAATCCTTTGGCATAAATCCCCTGGTCAAAAATCCCTGTAAGTTATGTATGGCTAATTACATGAAACTGAGTTGAATGGCCCCTATCTGACTACAAAAGTCAGAATTTTAGTGCCCACACAGGATACCTCCATGAAAGCTATGTCCTCTATAGAAATCTGTTGTCACATGGTTTATTTCTGTCTGTAAATATTACCTAATAAAATTTCTCCTAGTCCTTGGTTTCCTCATTTATCTTGCATCTAGGGCTTCCAGATCCTTTCCTGACCACTCAGCTTTCCCCTGTGGGCTTTTTGACCAACACTGATGTTCTGCTTCTCTCTTTATTCTCTGCTAAAAGGTGATTCCCCAACTGTCTGACCAAAGCACCATGTTGACCTTTCAGTGCTTCACAGCACCCAGTAAGAAGTAATCCAGTCCATCCTTTTGGCTGCCATGAACCACATCACACCCACACACACTGCCCCAAAGCTGAAAAACCTGATGGTGTGATACATGGTTAATTAACTTGGGTAGATATCTAATTCATTATGGAGAATCACTGATTTGTCTTTTTTTTCATTTGTTCATTCATCCATTCAACATTTATTGTGTCAGCTCCAAAGTTAAGCTCTGGGAATACAGAGATGAGTGAGTCCCAGTACTGCTCTCTGTGGGTTCACAGTCTTATGTGGATCAGATAACCACCTGTGATTCTATCTGAAAATTTTAAACTCAGTGAAAAAAAACTGTGATGAGTGTGTTTCCCTTCCCTTTACCTTTGGTTGTTGGTTTGTCCCATAGCCTTTTGGGGTTCACATCCAAAGGACCTAAAGTGGACTGGGCTTAATGGTGGATTCTTAGGTGACACTTGCCTCTACTAATCATATGATGCTAATATATGGCCTTAGAGAGATCTTTTGGACTGGAGGTTGGGAATGGCATTAGAGAACAGAAGATAATTAAAGCATTTTAAAAGAATGTTTTATTAGTTACTTAAACTGCAATTTCTGGTTTGAGGAATACGGTTCATAAGTGGTTTCAGTATTATATTTATTAATTAATTTGAGGAATAACCTCAAAATAAAGATATACATATGGATGAAACAACAGAAGTAATTTTCAGTACACATTGTGGAACCAAACAAAATGTGCCTTGTACTGTTTAGGTACTTACTCTTTATTTGGGGCAAAATTGGTAGAGTAAAAACTTATATTAGCAAGGCAATGAAATGCATCTTGAATTCTCATTGATCATAAGACTTCTTATGAGGCCAACTAGTCTGTTTTACAACTGATTTGGGTTTTATGGTCTCTCTTCCATGTGAAGAAGAATTTCCGGTCTCTTGAAAATCTGCAGAACACTTAATTCATTCTTATCACAGTAGAGCTGTTCTGGCTAGAGTCCCAAAGACTGAGTGATGTCAGCAGTGGTCTTATGTTCAGGGCACCTTGAAGGTCCTCAGGTCCTGCCATGATTCTTCCCAACAGGAGACACCATGGAAAGGAACGGGGAATAGCTGGGGAGCAGTATTTGTCTCCTTTCTTGCTTTCCTTTAAACTCATAGGACCATACTCCAAATTTAACTGAGTGTGCTACCAAGCATTAAAGAAATGGTAATGCCCTTGCAACAGGGATTTATAAATCACCTTTCCTATGGGAGGTGGTATTGCACAGTGTTTAGAAACAAAAAAGCATTTAGTAGCTATCACTTTCAACATTTCATCAGTTATAAGATGTACTCTTTCCTCTACACTTTAACGTCTCTGAAATTGGGGCCCAAATTGGAATTGAGGACATACTGTAGTTTAATTGGCTGCATTTTTGTCCTCTATGAATGGTAGATAAAACAATAATGGTACTGTCATCTCAGATTAGATGATGATATGGCACTAGCTATGTGAACTGTAGACCAGTTACTTAAATGCTCTGTGCCATATATCCCACACTGATTCTCACTGAACAACACTCAGCACATAATAAACTACAGAAATAAAATTATATATTTTTTATTACATTATTTCATATTTCTTCTTACACTATCTCTGTGATACAAGGTGGAATGTAAATTAGATTAATTTTTCACATCAGTAAGAGTATATGAGTTTTTTGTGTGATTACTTAGTTGTTAAAATTATTACTTATCATACATTGATTTATTTTTATTATGAAAAATGATTATTGGAAGGGTAGGGAATAACGTAGGAAGATAAGTAACAATATATGTTTGCATAATGCCTTATGTCTTCAAAACCACTTTGCAGTCTTATCCTCCTTTACTTCTTCCCCATGCAATAAAGAACAAGGTATTATCCTCCTTTTATAGAAGGGAAGAGATTGAGTTACTTACTTAAAGACACTCAGATATTTTCCAAGTCCTGGTCCAGAGCTCTCTTCTGCCTTTGAAATCTTTCCCACACTCACAGCATCAACTCTCACTACTTTTAGATTGCCATTTAATTTCCAGAAGTCCTCTCTCATATTTCTAAAATATTCTCACTATGTATCTCACCATCTCCCCCAACATGTCTTACATAAACTGATTGTATTTTCCCTGTAACAAACCCATTAGATGTCACTCCCTAGGTTTATTTCTTTCAACAGTACAATTATCCTCGCCCAGAACTGTGTAGTCATATTTAACCCTTCCCCTTTCCTCAACATCCTCCCTCACCGTGTATCAATACCAATTTCTTTCCATCATTCCTCTCTAGTGTAGTTTCCTTTAAACCTCCACTGGTATTTTTTTCTAGACAGAACTTTTTCAGTAGTCTCTTAGTCCTCTAATTCATCCTATACCCAACTGGCTTAACCTTTATAAAATTCATTTTGTATATGTCACAGGCTCAATATTGGGCAGAATGAACTCTAAGGACTAACGCTGAAGGATCTCAAGTCTGGTTAGTGCTATCTTTTAATCACAGAGGGCTGGGAAATGATGGACCTAGATGACCAAGAGAAACTAGGATTGTGAGTCCGGCCAAGAGAAGATAATGCCAGTCCAGACCAAGAAAGACCCTTCTATGTCTTCTCTCTAATCATTTAAACTGATCTTTTATTAAACATAAAAATCCTTCTTCTACACAGCCAGTTCTTTCAATAAATCTTGGACGTGCTGTGCTTATTTCTGCCTGGTACCTTTGCTCGTATGGCTCCCCAGTCATTCAAATATGCATTCAATAAACACTTGTAGAGCACTTTCAAGGCAAGGAGAATATAAAAAGTTAGAAGTTCCTGCTTCGCCCTTACTAGCTCGAAGGTAATTAAGGAGGGGAGACAAATAAATAATTAATTATAATACAGTGCAACAAGTGCCACTGCTTGTAAAGGGTTTATTGGGAATATAAAAAGCCATAGCTTTGTCCAAGACATTCAGGAAAGACTAGAAAGTGGAGATGACATTTGAACAGATCTTCTTCTCCTCTTCAATCTTTCCAGATCCTGTTCAGGCATCCATCCAGTGGTGCAATGCCTCTAAAATGCCTAAGGTGTCGACACTTTATAAAACTCCTTTGGAACTACTGTTGTTGTCTCTTGTTTTGGCATTATCATCACCTGTTATTCACTGTTTCCTGTATATTTCCCTCAGTTCCTCCAGCTAGATCACAAACTCCTAAACACCAGGGATCATGCTTTATACTTTTTAGTATCCATCTCTAGACACAGAAACTAAATCCATGTTTATTAGAAGATTTCTTTTGATCCTTTGTGTACATATTAATTTCATGATTAAGAAGTCATATATGTGCAGTCACACATTAGTGACTGCAAGCTCTGTTGTTAAAAATGAATTTTCCAGAGAGAAGAATGCACTCTACTAAAGTACAGTTATAATTTCCAGTGGAATGTGCTACTAAATAAGGTTACATGTAGCAAATCCTAAACTGATTATTATGATGGTAATGATTCTGTTACTTAGTGCTCAGAGAGGAATGTACACATATTTGAAACAAGCACTTCAGGCAAGAGGAAGCGATGGTGCATGGTCCATAATATGTGCAGTTACAGAAAACATGCTGGGTAGAATGTATACTAATTTTTTTTAATCCATACGTGGGACTTCAGGTCTGTAAAATATTGCTTACTAGGATCAGGTTTCCTTGAACAGATAAAGGTGACTGCTGTTTCCTGATGCTCTTTCACCAATGATTACCAGACTGGCACCATGATGTACCCTCTTTCTTCTGTTTGAAGTACACAGAGAAAGCTTGAGCTATGATTATTTTTGTTTTGCTTATTTAAAACAAACAAAATAAACAGATAAACAAAATTGGGGGAATTTATAGTAGAAGAAGTGTGCATACTTAAAAATAAATTAACTATTCAAAGCTGACTCAATTTGCAGTTTAAGCAAATTCAATCTAGGGAAAACTCAATCTGTCTAAATTTGGATTTTTTTTTTTATTAAATGCCCAGCACTGGGAAGTTCTTTTGCTTTTTCAGGAAAGAATTCATAAGTAAAAACTGAAGCAGAATACTATTGTTATATTTTACACAATACTTTGAAGGCATTTGAGAATGTATGAATTTTATATCTATAAAGAGTTATATCTTAAGATTCATTATGGGTGATCACTAGCAAAAATCCACTAGAATGGATTTATACTTTACTGGTTGCCAATGTGGGGATTTACACTTATAAATGATTTCTTTAGTAGGCTTCTTATAGAATTAAGAAATAAATTGAAAAATCTCATTTAGCACTTTTAAACTATTACGGAAAATAACAGCATGTTCTATACAAAATATTTCTAAGTTATTAAAAAAACAACATCTAGATGCAGAAAAGAAAAATATTTATAAAAATTCAGTAGATAATTTCCTAGTTTTACTATGTATCATATTAAGATTGCCCAAAGAATCCATATGTCAGAAAGTTGCTTTGTATATGGGTTATAAAGGAGGGGTGGATTCTAACATTGTATAAAGGAGGGGATCCAAATTATATTGTTACAGATATTGAAGTCTTGTAATAAGACCCATTGGCATCACATCATTTCATAAGTAAACTCGTACAGATATTGTCAGCAGTGTATTAGATACGAATTATTAGGAGACTGGAGACAATTCCTAAGTATACATTTTCATTTTCAATATGCATATACATTTCAAAAATATACATTTTTTTTCTATCGTTTGCTCTTCCACAATGACCATTCTATTTGTTCACCTGCTGGCTTTTATGGTAAGGGAGGTTAATAAAAGAGGTGATCTTCTTCATTGCCCTGGAAAATGTGAATAAAAGTCTTTTCACATGTTTGGGGGCCAGGCCCTCACTTTAAGTTCATACTGTCTTGAGACTTGAAAGAAAGACATAATTTTGGTTTGAGGCTTATTTACCTAAATTTTCATGGTGAGTTCTAACCAAATACATTTATTTACTTAACTTCTCAATACTGTTTCAAATATTATTCAAGATAAATCAGAGGACAATGATTTTAAATAAAGATTGATCAAGTAAACCTATTCTGAAATTTATTTGTCATGCTTGGACATTTCCACTAGAATAGGTAGCCATTTCCTTAATAACGGGTCATTTTTGGTTCTAGTACCTGATTGTTGCTGATATTAAATGATGGGATACAAGAGCAAGACCTTGGAGTAAAAATTCAACTTTTTTTATCAAATGCAATTTTACCTAATATAACAGTAAGTAAAAGGTTAAAAGACTAACTTGTAAGTTTGAGGTATAAATAATTAACACATTTGATTGCCTTTAAGTTTTCTTATAATTTTTACTTTTTTTTTACATAAATAAAGCGGAAAAAGTACTTTTGTAAACTTTACCAAATGCTCACACACCATTTTTTGTTTTCATACTATAGTTAAGTCATATTTCCCTGTTGAGAAGTGGGAAAAGTTAGGCCAATATCCCAATAGGAATATCCTATAATACAGTAACACTACTTCTTTTAAAAATCATTCTAATGATCATTAAAAAAGATGACTTACCTTACTGTATCTGTGTGATGCTTGAAGTTAAAGCCCATTTTTCAGGTGGTAGGGAGGCTTCTGTGCCGAGCATTTTCTGGCTTATTCATAAAATTGGCTTAAGCAGAGGAACGGGAAAGCAGTGAGTAAAACAAACATAGAAACCCAGGAGAAAACATGTGCCCTGAAGACCTGTGCTAATGGCAACAGAGAGAGCTGAGGGAGGGCTCCTCCTCTGGAACTGTCCCTTGATTTCCAACCTGTGTTAGCATAATGAACTCACAGATAGACATGCTTTTTTAAAAAAATTAATTAATTAATTTATTATTTATTTATTTATTTTAACATCTTTATTGGAGTATAATTGCTTTACAATGGTGTGTTAGTTTCTGCTGTATAACAAAGTGAATCAGCTATATGTATACATATATCCCCATATCTCCTCCCTCTTGCGTCTCCCTTCCACCCTCCCTATCCCACCCCTCTAGGTGGTCACAAAGCACCGAGCTGATCTCCCTGTGCTATGCGGTTGCTTCCCACTAGCTAGCTATTTTACATTTGGTAGTGTGTATATGTCCATGCCACTCTCTCACTTCGTCCCAGCTTACCCTTCCCCCTCCCCATGTCCTCAAGTCCATTCTCTATGTCTGCGTCTTTACTCCTGTCCTGACCCTAGGTTCTTCAGAACCAGTTGTTTTTGTTTTTGTTTTTTTAGATTCCATATATATGTGTTAGCATACAGTATTTGTTTTTCTCTTTCTGACTTACTTCACTCTGTATGACAGTCTCTAGGTCCATCCACCTCACTACAAATAAGTCAATTTTGTTTCTTTTTATGGCTGAGTAATATCCATTGTATATATGTGCCACATCTTCTTAATCCATTCATCTGTCAATGGACACGTAGGTTGCTTCCATGTCCTGGCTATTGTAAATAGAGCTGCAATGAACATTGTGGTACATGACTCTTTTTGAATTATGGTTTTCTCAGGGTATATGCCCAGTAGTGGGATTGC
>NC_041214.2:71702020-71704116 GCF_002837175.3 Physeter macrocephalus | reverse complement strand
CTCCCTCTTGCGTCTCCCTTCCACCCTCCCTATCCCACCCCTCTAGGTGGTCACAAAGCACCGAGCTGATCTCCCTGTGCTATGCGGTTGCTTCCCACTAGCTATGTATTTTACATTTGGCAGTGTATATACAGACATGCTTTTTAGATGTTGAAATGCTTACTTAAGCCCAGGGACATACTGAAACCAGTCTGTTTTTTTTTCTTTTGCCTGTGCATTATTTGCATAAATAAGGCACATCATACACTTATACACTAACAGCATACAGTGTGCAAAGAAAATAGCTTGTTGACATCTCTGGATTATATAGAGTAGTATAAGGGGCATAAAAATGTAACCTGCTGTTTGTTTCAGTAACTGTTGGAAATGGTTTAGTTTGGTTTTCAACTCAAGTTATAAAACAGACTTGCTGCTGTAAAAGCCCACTTTTATAGCAATTTCTGGCTGAAAGCCCTGGAAAAAGAGCCTATAGGCAAACTAGTTGGTTCTGAGAAGAGGTCACCCAGAAAGAAAAACATTAACCAGTTTCACTGCTTTGAAACGATTGGCATCTTTGACATCTACATCCATGTACAATAAGATGAAAAAGAAATGTTTTAACTTTTAAACAGGAAGAGGTATTTTGTTGTGGATTTATTCCTGTACGTGTTATTTTAAACAGAAAGATTCTCAAGATTGTTTTGTTAATGTAACAAAATATGCCTGGAAATAAATGAAAAAACCATACATCAAATAATGTATTCATTTAAACATTGTTTTCTAGATTCTAAATTGCATTCTATCTCCCTCCTCCTGCAAAGACCAATAAGTGACATCATTGTAATCACCAGCAAAGATACTGGCCCATCTGCATCCTTTGATATGCACAGGAGCCTTTGGTTTTCATGTTAGCAGAAGATGGAGGAGTGTTTGGGTGTGAAAGTGGTACACAGTCTTGTGGGCTAGGAAGCGGACAAGTAGGAGTGGATCAGTTAACCTGGTTAGTGGATACTACTCTGTGCTCATCCCCAAAGAGGGTGACTTCTAGAGACTTAAGAGTTACAAAGTGGGTATATGTTCACAAGGTGAAAACCACTTCCCCCAGTTATTTCCATGTGAGGACCCTTGGCCTCCTACAAGTTTGAGGATCTTACTTCTAGACTATTGCCCTGCTGCTCGCTAGTTGCTGGAAATTTGGACGAATACTACCCTTAGACCCTGGTATAAAACAAGAATGTCACTCCTAGATGATGATTTCATAAGGCCAAAGGTAAGTGCTTTCACCTGTATCCTCACTTTTAGATAATGCTTCTGTTTCCTAGGACCCCTGAGTGCCTTTCTAAATGTCCCCAGGCCTGCTTTCAGGACTCATGTGGGCCTTTTCCCAGGACCACTGGGAAAAAGTGACCTGAAAAGGTGACCAGGAGTGGCTGTTTGTAAGAGATGTGGAGACAGCTTGGACTGGGCTAGAATGTTACTAATATCCATGGAATCCTGAGATGGGAAGAGAAGGGGGGTGAGTCAGGGAGCTGGAGGTTGGGGTAGAAGCCTACTTCTACCTGTACCTTACAGGTGCACAACTCCAAGGAGGCAAAGAATTTTAATTTTAAATAAAAATCTGGCCTTGAAAATGTATAAAGATCCACTTGTTAAGGTAGGATGATAGGGTATACTTTGTTCAACGTTTTGCTAGCTTGATTTATAACTTAAAAATTTGGGGGTATATGATTAGAGACCTTCATTTTTGTTCTTGCCCAGCCCCTATATATATTCGAGTCAGGTTTAGTGTATTTTTCCCCAACTTTTTATTTTGAGAATTCTCAAATATACAGAGAAGTTGGAAGAAAAATAGTACAAAAATATCCAAATATCTAGACCTGGATTATAGTAGGGTCTTTATTCCTGTCCTGCCCCTAGTTTCTTCAGAACCTTTTTTTTTTTTTCAGATTCCATATATATGTGTTAGCATACGGTATTTGTTTTTCGCTTTCTGACTTAACTTCACTCTGTATGACAGACAGATGGACTCTAGGTCCATCCACCTCACTACAAATAACTCAATTTCGTTTCTTTTTATGTCTGAGTAATATTCCATTGTATATATGTGCCACATCTTC
>NC_041214.2:71675514-71701436 GCF_002837175.3 Physeter macrocephalus | reverse complement strand
CCTTTGCTGTGCAAAAGCTTTCAAGTTTCATTAGGTCCCATTTGTTTATTTTTGTTTTTATTTCCATTTCTCTAGGAGGTGGGTCGAAAAGGATCTTCCTGTGATTTATGTCACAGTGTGTTCTGCCTATGTTTTCCTCTAAGAGTTTTTTAGTTTCTGGCCTTACATTTAGGTCTTTAATCCATTTTGAGTTTATTTTTGTGTATGGTGTTTGGGAGTGTTCTAATTTCATTCTTTTCCATGTAGCTGTCCAGTTTTCCCAGCACCACTTATTGAAGAGGCTGTCTTTTCTCCATTGTATATTCTTGCCTCCTTTATCAAAGATAAGGTGACCATATGTGCGTGGGTTTATCTCTGGGCTTTCTATCCTGTTCCATTGATGTATATTTCTGTTTTTGTGCCAGTATCATACTGTCTTGATTACTGTAGCTTTGTAGTGTAGTGGTAGTCCACTACCCACTAATTTGAACATTTTCCAGTGGATATTGTCTGCAACAATTATCATGTGGTGTTCTAGTGGTGATTTTCCATTTTCCCAGTTTCTTCTACATTTATTATTTGGAATTCTTTTGTAACTGAGATTTGTCTCTTAAACCCCATTTAGTTATACATCCAGTCATTTCTTTATATTAGTATGGACACAAAGATATTTATTTTATTCTTTGGCTTGTAATCCATCTTTTCTGTTATTTATCATGTTGCTCAAATTGTGGCTATTGGGAGTTCCTTCAGATTCGGTCCTGTATCTTTTTTAAAAAAATTTTAAACTACCTTACCTTCTAGCACTACAGAATACTTCAGGCTTATCTTATATTTTGCCTGCTATATTCTATGGGCACATAGAAGTTTTAAAAAATTTTTAGTTTGAAATATTTTTATGCATACAAAAGATTTGCAAAGATAGTAGAGAGTTTCTATATAAACTTCACCCAGTTTTTCCTAATATTGACCTCTTATCTAACAATAATACAGTTATTAAAGCAAACAATTCTTCCATCCTTCCTTATCTTTCATGAATGTGACAGTTTTGAAGAGTACTGGTTGGGTATTTTGGAGAGTTATCCTCAATTTGGGTTTGTCTGATGTTTTCTCTTCTTAGACTGAGGTTATATGTTTGGGGAAGAATACCACAGGGGTGATGAGACACATTTTTTTAAACCTCTTCAAGTCTAAATTTCCTTATCTGTAAAATGAAATAAGTGCCTTCCTCATAGATCTGTTGTGATGATTAAATAAGGAAACAATGTAAAATGCTCAGCATAAGACTTGATGTATAGTAAGTCTTTGACAAAAGTTGGGTATATAATCATCATCATCATTAGCATAGTTATGCCTGTAATTATTAATATCACTACTCCTCATTTTCACCATCATTATTTCAACAAATATGTATTGAATATCCTGTGGTTTGGTCTCCCGGACTCAAGTTTCGACCCCTGCCCTCTTCAAATCCATCCTGTATGCGTCTACCACAGTGACCCATTTAAAAAAATATATATATATATGTATATATATATATGTATATATACATATATATATGTATATATATATGTATATATATACTTGATTTACTTGATTCAGTTATTTCCTTTCTTAAAAAGTTTCTTCCGTATTAAGCAACTATTCATCACCTACAGAGTCAAGTTTAAATTTTTAAATGTGATATCGAATTCATTTATGACCTGAATCCTGCCTACTCCTCAGGCTTATCTCTAACTATTGCCTTGAAAAGCAACTTGCTGGTCCTCACATTGAAGATGCTCTTTCTCCTCTTTGTTTCTTAAGTCATATAGTTCTCTCTGCCTGGCTGTTTTTCTACACATTCCACATCTACTCCCAACAAACTTCCATTCATCACTCAAGACTCAACTTCAATTTAACCTCTCCCCAAAGCTTTTCTTTCTCTTTTACAACTTGTGTTAAATACCTGTTCCTTATGTTCCCATAATACCCATTCACTCATTCATAGATTAAATAGACATTTATTGAACATGTACTATGTTCCAGGTTGGGAGTTAACTAGAAGCCCTGATAGGAGCAACCCTATAAGAAAGAAGATTGCGAGTGTCCAGCAAGAAAGCTATGGCAAGAATGATGATCAAGCATACATATTCTGGTTTGTCCTACATATAGACTGGTGGCAAGTGTGGACAAAAAAATTTGTTTTGAGTCAGCTGAAGTTTTTAAAGGCAAGCCCATTTTAGAAATTTCTGAACTCTGATACTCTCAATATTTATTTCAGGAGAGTCAGAAACTTAAGGGGTAAAATTCCTTTACAAAAATTTGTCTGCCCTAGGATTAAAGGAAGGGAAGTCCAAAATTTATGACACGGCATTAACTGCACCCTTCCCTATAAAGAGGGTTGCCTTTCAGAACGCAAAGATCTTATTCAGGGAGAATAATATTTAAATTAGATTGTGAAATTATCTATTTTTTAATTCTTAAAATTCCTTTCTTACTCTTTTTCAAAGTATAACAAATTATTCATCTGCTGAAGATTCTATTTTGACCTTCTAAGCACAAATATTCTCATATATCTCAATACTATTTGACCATTTTCAAGGGACCAAGTTCACTTGGATGGTGGTCAGTGTTGTTGAGAATAATAAGAGGAGTTTGAGGTTCTCTGTGTATACCTGTGGTCGTTCAAATTCAGTTATGATTTAATAGATTATTAGAGGAATCATGTTCAACATGTGTAGAGTTGAGTAGTGATGAGAAATTGACAATAAGTGCTTCCTTCTATTAAATTCATACGTGCCAGTGACTATGATAGGTGCTTTATGTACATAATCTAATTTAGCTTTTAAAACAGTCCTTCAGATTAACTATTAATATATCCCTGTTGAGAAGAGCCTTGAAGATATTGCCACTTGCCTAAAAGACAACTAGTTAATAGATTGTCTGGGATTTAAATCTATATATTCAGGATTTGAAATTCTGTGCTTTTTTCCTTATGGGAATTTGTGCTCATGAAAGGGAGGGGATGAGGACAAAAGTGTGGGTTGGAATAAGATGACAAAGCAGAAATTCCCTCTCTAGGTCTGACATCATAAAGACTGGAAGCAGCTTTTTCAAAATAGAGATTCCCAGGATCTACTGAGATCTAGTGAATCCTCAATGGTTTTTAAAGGCTGTTGGGTGATTTAGATACATCCTCTCCATGAAAAAAGGTTAAGCAATTCCTGAAATGAAATATTAACAAAAGATTTGGATGATATTATATAGAAAGACAAGGTCATTTATCCTTGGAAAAGGCAAAAACATAGCTGTAGGAGGAGAATTATTTGGAACTCACAGTGTTCATCCATTCTTCTCCTGAATTTATTGAGCATCTTTATGATTATTACCTCGAACACTTTTTGGGTAAATTGCTTATCTCCATTATGCTTAGTTCTTCTTTGGGGGTTTTCTCTTGTTTCTTTTTTGGAACATATTCCTCTGTCCCACATTTTGCCTAATTCTCTGTTTTTATTTCCATGTATTAGGTAGGTTGGTTACATTTCCCCATTTGAAGAAGTGGCCTTATGTAGAAGATGTCCTATGGGACACAGCAGCACACTTCCCTCTGGTCACCAGAGGTATATGCTCTAGAGAGTGCCCGTTATGTTGGATGTGTGGTCAGAGTTGACTACTGTGGGCCCAGTGATAGGCAGGGCTGGCCCCAGGCCCAGTTGGCTGCCAGGCCCTGCCTTGTGTGGAGGCTGCTGACCCACTAGTAAATAGGGCCAGGTCCTACAGTGGCTGGCAGTAGTGCCTGGGGTGTCCTGGGGTTGGCCTACTGGGGGATGTGGCCAGGTCCTGGAATAGCTGACTGTGGAACCCGGGGGGTCCCAGGACTGGTGTTGGCTCGCTGGTGGATGGGTAAGCCCCTGGCACTAATAGGCTAAAGGGAGGACTCCAAAATGGTGATCGCCATCACCAATGTCCTTGTGGTAGAACAAGCTCCCCAGAATGGCTGCTGCCAGTATGTATGTGGCCAGGGGGAATCCCAATTGCTTCCTGTCTCTCCAGGAGGCTCTCCAAGATTAGCAAATGGGTCTAACCAAGGCTCTTTTCAAATTACTGCCTCTTTGCTGGGTCCTGGAGCGTGTGTGATTTTGTGAGCACCCTTTAAGGGTCTCTGTTTCCTACAGTCCTCTGGCTCTCCCATATGCCAGCCCTGCTGGCCTTCAAAGCCAGTTATTCTCTGAGCTCATCTTCCCGGTGCAGGACCCCCATGCTGGGGAAACTTATATGGGACTGTAACGTCTCTCTGCTTGGGGAGAATCTCTGCAATTGTGATTGTCTTCCTGTTTGTGGGTCACTTATTCATGGGTATGGATCTGTGTCTCTGTTCTTCCTACCTGTCTTCTTGTGGTTCCCTTTCATTTTTTAAAAATTTATTTTATTTATTTATTTTTCGCTGCGTTGGGTCTTCGTTGCTGCACGCGGGCTTTCTCTAGTTGAGTTGCGGCGAGCAGGGGCTACTATTCATTGCGGTGCATGGGCTTCTGATTGCGGTGGCTTCTCGTTGTGGAGCACGGGCTCTAGGCATGCAGGCTTCAGTAGTTGTGGCGCACAGGCTTAGTTGTTCCGCGGCATGTGGGATCTTCCTGGACCAGGACTCGAACCCGTGTCCCCTGCATTGGCAGGCGGATTCTCAACCACTTTGCCACCAGGGAAGCCTAGTTCCTTTTTTATATCCTTAGTTGTGGAAAATCTTTTCTGCTAGTCTTCGGGTTGTTCTCATAGACAGTTGCTCTGTAAATAGTTGTAATTTTGCTGTGCCCATGGGAGGAGGTGAGCTCAGGGTCTTCCTACTCTGCCATCTTGGCCACACCCCCAACTGCCCATTTTTCAGTTGAAAATTTTACAGTATCCTTGCTAAGAGATGAAGCAATATGCCACTGATGGAAATCTCATTGTTTCTTTAGAAACCCATTTGATCTTGATAAAATCCTGATCAAGAAAATCAAATAAAGGAATTTCTTTTTCTGAGATGGAATCTGCCTTCTCTTGCTTCTATCTATTGTTCTCTGTTCAACTCTCGAAGACCCTACGAACTAGATCATCTTCCTTTGCCACATTTCAAACTTCAGAGGCCTGGTGATTACTAAAATGTCTGCCTTCTCTAGACTAATTATTACTATTCCTTTTCTTGTTCTTCATATAGCATGATTTCAAGTCACCTTAGCGTCCAGGATGTGCTCTCTTAAAACAATTTTAGTTTCTTTATATGCCTCTCAAATATGTGGACCCACGAGCATTTTGAAATTCAACAATGTTTACTAGACAGTTCTCTTCAAATGGTGTCAAAGTAATGGATTATAATGTAGTAGGAGGATTCCTCAGTAGTCCAGATAGGATAATTTTTAAACTATTTCTCCTTTAATGTCTATCTTTCTCTGTTTGACTGTTAGCTCTTTGAAGTAAGGGAATAGGTTTATCTTGGTCATCACTTTATCTTCCATGCCTAGCATAGTGCCTTTCTGATGCACAGCTAGTGTTCTGTAAGTATCCAATGATTGAATGGATGGATGGATGGATGTTAAGGTCTGTGGCATCATTTTTATTTTAATTCAATAATAAATTACCCATAGTTTCAGTAGGGCTCCAACATAAACTGGTTCATGATAGTAAATCTCATAACTATTTCCTCTAAGAGCTATAAAATCTTTCTAGCATGACTTTTTTAAAGGAGAAACATTACATATCAAGAGGATATATCATAGTGGATAAGGTGATTCTGTGATTCTGACCTGTGGAGTGTCCAAGTTATTGATGCCTATTTTTTCTTATGAATTCTTTTATTGATCTCTCACTTTGGAAAGAGGTAGAGGTGATTACTTAGTTGATCTGAAACAGCCTTGATACCATGCTCTTAACATTTCAATCAATACACATATGGGTGCCCCTCCTTCTAAGGATTCTTACTCCTTAGACCTGGAATGAGGAGAGGATATGTATTTTTTAAAAGTTTTACAGATGGTTCAGATGCATACTTCTGATTGAGAATCATCAAATTAGAAGTAGCTTAGAGAATGAAGTTAAGTGGGATGGAATAATTGTCTACAAATGCAAAAATGACAGAATTTTTACTCACTGAGTCCTCTGGAAAACCAGCTAATTAATTCCCACCTGGGGTCTTTTACTATTTCCAAAATTAACAGCTAACCAGTTGTGGTTGAGGGAAGTGTCTTTTAGGTAACAATATCAGCAGAGAGGCATAGAATCATTGTGCTTCTTTTCCTCTATATTCTATAACCAGAAGCTGAGAATGGATTTTACTATCTCCTTTTCATTCCTTCTTTCAACAGTCATCTTGTACTGGGGAGCCCAGACTGGGACTTGAATGGGACTAGACCTTAGATTGTAAATTATTCATAATTTAGAAAAGTTATTAAAGTTAGTGACTCTTCATTGAACTCTTTATTCAGTAACTCTCCCCCTCCCTGCCCCCATCTCCCTCTCTCTCTTTCCCTCTCCCACACACGTACCCCTCTCCTTTCCTCTTCACCCTCTCCTCTCCTCTCTCTAATTACTGCCTTAGCATCAGTTTGCAAACAGGTTTCTTACTCATTCAGAAGTTGACACTCTTCTGTCCCAATCTTGGCCATTGTGTTTGAATGTAAGATAATTTTCTGCTTTGAAAAGTTTGCAAGATTTCTATTTATTACAAATTAAGTAAAGTTAGTCATCCATGTCTATAGCTTCTTCACTCTTCTCTTTCTGTTCACTCTACTTTACTCTCTGAATTTGGTAGCTCATGGCCAAATAGGAGATTTTTCAAGTTGTGTTTGTGATTATCTGACCTTGAAAATGAGGAAAGGTAAAGCAAATGGTCTCAAAGTATTGAGAATTTCCTCCCAAATAGTCTTAAAATTTTTCTCCCCTTGGAAAAAGGAAGGCAGAGGTCATATAAAGTTTAGTTTAAGAACTGAGTATGTTTTGGCTTAAAAATACCATAGTCCAAACATAATTTTACTCTAGTATCTGAGACCTGGCTGCCAAGGTTTTGTTTGCTTGAATATTGCCAAATGTTGTCTTCCTAAGTAAGGTAAATCAGTTGAGGTCATAGTGATGTAACAACAAGGAAGAAAGGGACCACTAAGATCAGGTCTGCTTCTCACACTGAGGAACAGTCCATGAGTGGAATGGACACGTCACATTTTGTATGTTTGGAGGAGGCTCTGCGACCCCACTATAGGCTTTCATTTCTCCTAAAAGAATAAGACATACCTGAAAATAAAGTCTCGGTGAAGTCACCTTTGTTACTATTTTCCACGACATCTCATGGAAAAACCAGAATGAACTTTTTGGCCAACCCAACAGTTGTCCAAAACATATTTCATATTTTCTCGTTCATCAGACCCATCTATCCTAAGGCTACCCAGTTTGGGACCCGGCGGTGAGAATAGGGAGGTAGGCATCTGGTTACTTTATCTTTTCCATGTTTGTCTGCAGCAGACAAATAAATATGCCCTTTCCCACCTCTCCTTTTCCTTATTTTAGTATTCGTATAAAGGATTTTTTATAATACAATACAGTATTTAATTCCTCAAGCTGTAAAACTAGCCTCCTGCTCTTATCTTTAAGAAAGGTACCAGGCTTCCCTGGTGGCACAGTGGTTGAGAGTCCGCCTGCCGATGCAGGGGACACGGGTTCGTGCCCCGGTCCGGGAGGATCCCACGTGCCGCGGAGCGGCTGGGCCCGGGAGCCATGGCCGCTGAGCCTGCGCGTCCGGAGCCTGTGCTCAGCAACGGGAGAGGCCACAACGGTGAGAGGTCCGCGTACCGCAAAAAAAAAAAAAAAAGAAAGGTACCAATAGCAGTTTTTCCCATCTCAGGATGGATTTAAGTCACAACCGGTAACTAACTCTCTCAGGCGACATATTTACAATTAAGTCTCTCATTTAAAAAATAAACGTTAGTCTTTTACTGAACAAATTTCCAACATGGTGGACTGAGGTTGGCTAATGTGACTGTAGTGTACCTTTTGGAACCTATGGTTACAATGGGGCTCCTGCATTCATATCTAGACATGGAAATGCTACCAAGCCCTGAGGATGGCACAAAGAGCAGACTCCACATTAAAATCCTCGTCACTCTTGAGTTTTCCCATCTAACATTCCCAGTACACATAAAAGGACTTTTAGGTAGCTTGTTAATGACTTTGATCTTCTACTACCATTTCAGTTTCCCCATTGACATTCATCCTGACAATCCTATCTCATTACTTCTAAATGATTGACAGAGAACTTTCAGATCAGCGAGCTCATAGCACATAGTGATTTCAGGTTTGGACCTTGGAGTCAGAGGAACCCAGGCTTGAATCCCAACCCCTACACTGATTAGAATGACCTAGGACAAATTAGTTAACCTCTCTGATTCTCAGATTCCTTATCTATGAAAAGGAGATAATGATGTTCAACCTCTAAGGGAAGAGACAGAATATCCATTAAGTGCCTGCCATAGAGTAAGCAGCAAGTAAATGATGGCTAATATTTTGGTGGTCACCTTACTAACCTGATAGTCTGCTTGTTCCCTCTCTTCTCATCAGTTAAGCCAAGGCATAAAAAGCCATAGTAATGATAACTATAACAGTTATTGATATTAATCATTTTACTTCACATTTACTAAAGTGGTAAATTTATTGGCATCATCTGGCACATAATAAGTATTCTTATTCCTATGATTCAGAGCTAAACTGAAAATTAAAGCTGAATATACTAAATATAGTTCACACTCACCTCCACCTCCCCACTCCAGAGAAATCCCCTACTGTTTCTGAATTCCAAACTTTTCTTTCTCTTTTCTCGATTAAACTTCATCTTTTTTTTTTCCCACAATGAGTGTCATAAAAAATCCAACTCTGTGACATAATAGTGGAAAAGGTAACTTTGGGGAGTGATTTAGACTGGAAACACATTTTGTTTTTAGTGCTCACTTTATCCCAGTGCATTCTGGATGGAATGAGGGCTGCCTCAGGCCACTGGCTTCTCAGGTATTCATTAATCCTGAAGAAAGCTTCAGGTTGAGGTCATTACTGCTTAATTACAGTCTGTGATTACTGACACATTCTTCAGTGACCTTATTCTGTGCATTGGACTGTTTGTTCACCAGAGAATCCATGCAGCTGGAAATTTTGGCTGACTAGAAAGTATAAATAGGGATTTTTTTTTGGCTTGAACTGAAGATGGTTCTTGCTGAAATGTCAACACATTTTTCTCCCATCTGGATATGGTTAATCACAGTGCTTGCTTTTATGTACTTTTTCCATATAAGCTGTGCTTTTGAGGTATGCCTGAACTTATCAAAATGCTGCTTTAAATAAGTGGAGCTCTGAACAGAAGTGATCCTCTATCATTATTTACTCTTTGTGGGCATAACAGGGGAGGTTTTCTTAGGAACACTTCAGCATATTAGAACCCTATTCTAGGGACTATCTAAGACTATGTAGCAACTGGAAGGAATTTTAATTCCATAATTACTCTAAGAGTAATATTGTTCTAAAATCATAGGGAAGGAGGCCTGACCTAGTTGCAGAGAGTACTCAGCTAGGAATTGAAAAATATGGCTAGATTCTATGCTTAATTGCAGCCGATTCCTGGGCAAAATAGTTTTACTTACTTATTCACACATTATTAATGCCATCAATAATTATTGAGTGCTTTCTATGGGCCACACACTGGGAAAGGTATTGTGGTTGCTGTAAGCTGGGGGGCCTGAGATAGTATTTTCTCTTTTATTCTTATATCGGCCACACCTTCCCTAGTGAATGGCAATATGTAAATAAATGAGTGTAGCTGGGCTCCAATAAGACTGAATGTATGGACAATGAAATTTGAATTTTGTATAATTTTTTGGCATGTCGTAAAATATCACTTTTCTTAAAAAGTGAAAACTATTCTTAGCTCATGGACTATACAAGCACACAGTAGTCTGGATTTGGCTTATGGGGTGTAGTTTACCAACCCCTGATATATACCACAAACAAAATAGATAACAGTATGATCACTGTTGGTAGCAGTTTTTCTGGGTTCTATGGGAGTACATGGAACTTTTGGGTGTCTGGGTCTTTCCCAAGGAAATGAGGACATCTATGTTGGGACCAGAAGGATGAGATAAGATGAGTTGATTGAGGCCAAAGATAAGTATGTGCAAAGGCCCAGAGGCAAGAGAGTAAATATAGTAAGTGCACAATTGAAATACAGGATATAAGATGGGAAATAGAGATAAATGTGGAGTCTGCTTAGGTAAGCTGGGGTCATATTATGAGTAGTTTCATATACTATATAAAGAGTTTTGGAGCAATAGGAAGCCTTTAGAAGGTTTTTAGTAAGAAGTACAAGATTAAATTTGTGGTTTAAAATATCTCTATGGTTGCACAAGGAGGATGGAATAGAAATGACTGTGTCAATATGACTTCATTTATAAAAACAAGTGGCAGGTCAGACTTAGTCTGTGGGCCTTATTTTGCTGAACCCTGCTGCAGAGTTAGACAACCTGATTGAAATCTTGTTCCGTAACTAACTGTTTATTTGGAAATTATTATAATTATTTACTATCAAGTTCTGTTGAACTCTTCTTCTCCATCCAGGAGAAGTCCATCAGAAGTCTATAAATATACATGAAGCGTAGAAAGAAAGCAGTAAGTCTGGGAAAAACTTCAGACAACACTTATTTTATTTTACTGCATTGAATGCTGTTACCACTGTCCTCCTATAGGGTAATTTGCTCCATCCCTAGTTCTAATGCCCCCCTTCCCTCATATCTGGATCCTGATTTCCAGCTCCATGACAATGGCCATGTTTATTTGAGTTATAAGATGACTAGCTAACTAACTTAAAATCCAGCCTTAGTCTTCCAATTTCAGGACTTCAAATTCAAGTAAAGAATGGCAAGGCCTATCTGCTAGATTATTTAACTTTAAAAGTTTTTTTTTCTTCTAATTTTGATGAAAGAAAGAACTTCAAGTGATGAAATCCCAGAGACTACCAAGAATACAAATGTATATAGGAAGTAAAGTGACAAAAATGATAGGCCTGGATAAAAGCACTGATAAAGATGAATATGAAAAAACTCTGTAGAAGTAAAGACCTTCCTTTCTTCAAAAGATTCAGCACAAATATCCAAAGTTGAAAGGTTTGGCTATACGAACAGAAATTAAAAATTTGAAAAGTGTGTAGTGGAAAGACCCGTGGACTGGGGTCAATAAGATCGGGGTTGTAGACATATCTGTAATCAATTAGTAGCTGTTTGACTTTGAATGGGTGTTATTATGCCCTGTGAAAGGAGAAAAAAGGTGATATCACTATCTTCCTTTCACGTTTTCTCCCTGCCTTTGCCACCAGAGGAGATGTGGACTTCAGTAAGGGTAATTTTCAGCAAGGGTGGATACTTACAGTATTATATTATGACAATAATAAAACCCATGATTGCTATAAATTAACCACTCAAAAATTTTATACTAAATTAAGTGGATTAAAATACTCATATTGCATAGATGAAAATTCTTACAACATTGTTCTGTAGATTTTGATCCCAATGAAAATCCTAACAGGTGGCTCTTCAACTTAGGATGCTGAAAGCTGCAAAAGAATTTTGCTCCCATACTAATGATGAGAAAAAGCAGATGATCTACAAAATTATAACTTATCCCAAAGCTATCAGAGTGCTGAGGTCAAAAGACAACCAAGAAAACTGAATTCTGAAAAGTGACAGATCCCTTGGCAGGAGGAAAGCAGACACAAATCTTTTCAACTTTGGCAGAGCGTGGGAAGAATACTTGCTGTCATAAAAGTATGTAAGAAAAAAACCAGTCAGTACTGTAAATACTTCTTAAAGGCCAAGAGTAGGTGAAGATTTCAGTTTAAAAAAACTGAAAGCCCCAGAGAGAAGGAAAATTTGTCTTCACTCACAAACTCTTCTTCACTGATCCATCAATACAATAAACGCTCAAAGAGAGACTGGGTGTAGGGCAGGAGACTGGAGAACCCCTCTCTACCTCCTAACTCAGATATACAGGAGGTGATTTGATAACACGGGAGACAAAACACAGCAAAAATCACAGCTTACTTCACCAGATCCTTCTCTCATATGAAACAAAATTCTTAGCCACTGGGGGAAGATACAAAACAGTTGCCATCAAGTATGCCATTGGAGGGGCAGAAAAACCTCTTGGTCCTAAAATTCTGCACCAGTACAACCCAAGATCTGCTACCACTTGTGAAGGGCCAGAAAATGATCTCCTGCCTAAAATGTGACACAGATTTTTTAAAAAGTCTGGCTTCTATGGGAGGGAGAAAAGGAAGAAACGCTGAAAATGCTTCACCCACAAGGCCCATGTGAACAAGCCTTGCCTGAGCCTGAGATTGGACAAGGAGAACTAAGCACCCTTTCACCCCCACCATAAATCTAGCACCAAGTAACAAGCAGGAGCAACCCACCAGTGGACAAGAGTGTAGAGACTCTTTCTGTGATTCAGACGTTCAGAGATTTCTGAAAGTGTAGGGTAGAATAAGAACACTAGAAGCCTTCTGCTTTGTGTGGGCCCAGGAGCCCTGGTTCTACATTAAGAAGGTAGTGGCAACCCAACACTGAAGGTATTTGAATTCCACGATGCCCTGAGGATAATGACAATAACAACAAAACCAAACCCAATTCAGTTATTGACTAGATTGAATCAAACCCTACCTCCACTAATAGCCTGAGAGAAGTGTCATGCCCATCTTTGGGAATAAAAGCTATTTGCCTCAAAGAGCAGACTCTACTATTCTTGATATATGATGTTTAATAGTCAATCAAAAGTTGCATAATACACATAAAATTGAAAAAAAAAAAGACTCATTGTAAGAAGAAAAAATAATCTACAGAACCAGACACAGAGATGATATACATGTTAGATCAATTAGACAGGAGTTTAAAATTACTCTGATTAATATGTTAAAAAATCTAGTGAAAAAAGTGGACAACATACAGGAACAGATGGGGACTTGCAGCAGAGAGATAAAAATTATTTTAAGAGATAAATTAAAATATTAGAAATTAAGAAAAATAGGATATCAGAAAGGAAGATTTCTTTCAATGGGCTGGTTAGCAGACTGGATGCCGTTGATAAAGAATGACTAAATGTGGGGCTTCCCTGGTGGCGCGGTGGTTGCGCGTCCGCCTGCCGATGCAGGGGAACCGGGTTCGCGCCCCGGTCCGGGAGGATCCCTCGTGCCGCGGAGCGGCTGGGCCCGTGAGCCATGGCCGCTGGGCCTGTGCGTCCGGAGCCTGTGCTCCGCAGCGGGAGAGGCCGCAGTGGAGGGAGGCCCGCATACCACAAAAAAAAAAAAAAAAAAAAAAAAGAATGACTAAATGTGGAGGTGGGTCAACAGAAATTATCCAAAATCAAATGCAAAGTGAATGAAAGAGTTAGAAATGCAAACATAATATTCAAGAGCTGTGGGTCAACAGCAAATGGTCTAAAAATATAAATAATTGAATTCCCAGAAGGACAAAAGAAATAGAAGTAGACAGAATAAATATTTGAATAGATAATGGCTGGGAATTTATGAAATTAATAAACAATAATGAACAACAGATATATGAAGCTCAGAAAACCCCACACAGAATATAATATAAACATATTTGTATATATCATAGGCAAACTGCTGAAAACCAGAACTAAGGAGAGATTCTTGAAGGCAACTTAATAAAGGTGAAACAGTAAAAAAGTGGAACAAAATCTGAATTATAGCAAACTTTTCATCAGAAACCATTCAAGAAAAAAGATAATGGAGTGTTTGAAGTAGAAACATAGCAACCTAAAATTCTGTACCTAGTGAAAATATTTCAAAACTGAAGGCAAAATAAATATTTTTTCCCAAATGAATACAGAGATAATTTATTACCAGCAGAAGACAAATTCATAGGAAGTCACAACCTACCAAAGCTAATTCAAAAATTAAATAACATGCTTGCTTTGGCAGCACATATACTAAAATTGTAATGATACAGAGAAGATTAACCCCTGCGCAAGGATGACATGCAAATTCATGAAGTATTCCATAATTTTGAAAAAAATTGTTTTCATTTTTTTTCTTTCTTTTCTTTTTATTGTATCTCTATGAGAAGACAAATGTTAGCTGAATCCATTGTGGTAATCATTTCACAATTTATATAAGTCAGACCATCATTCTGTATACCTTAAACTTTTATAGTGATATATGTCAATTATTTCTCAATAAAACTGGAAAAAAAATAATTAGATAACTTAAATAGTCCACTATCTATTAAAGATAACCTATGCACAAAGAACATTCCAAGTGAGATGTCTTCACTTACCAATTCTATCTAATGTTTATACCATGCTACAAAAACTTCTCCAGATATTTGAAGGAGAAATACTTCCTAGGTTATGAGGCCAGTGTTACTCAAAGACATTACAAGAAAAGAAAACTATAAGTCAATATTCCTCGTAAACATAGATGCAAAAAACCTTAAAAATAAACATCATATTCTGCGAGCAGAAAATGTGATCCTCAAAGGATATCTTGGTGGCTGGAGCAATTTCCCAAACTCAATCAGCTGAAAACTCCCAAGATTCAAGAGGAGTTTAGACTTCAACTTCAAATTCTGTTTGCTAATTTTGTCTCTAATCTTATCTCCCCAAACAGACTGTAAATACTTTGTAAATACAAAGTATTTTTGTAAAATGAAGTTGGGGATCATATCATATCTTCGACTTAAGTTTTTACCACTAACATAGCAATTAGGCATTTAAGTAATATTTGTTCAGTAGTTTGATAGTCACAAATGTAGAAATCAATTGCATCTAACAGAAGAATTTAATACATACTGGGGTGTTGATACTGATCTCAGTCTAAGACAGTTATCTTAATCTAGCTAATGGCAGCTCCTCTTTCTATATGCATATAGATTTTGATGCAAACTTTTAATTTAAATATATTTTCAAAAAGTGTAGAATAAAAGTGTGTATCAGAATAAATTTTATAAAGTGAACAAACCCATGGGGTCAGCACCCAGATTAAAAACAGAACACTGTCCAGATCCCAGAAGCCCTCTTTTGTCCCCTTATAGTTGTTAAGCCTCTAAGAGTAACCACTCTCCTGACTTCTGACACCATAGGCTAAGTTTGTCTGTTTTGGATACTTTTATCAGTAAAATCATAACATTTGCACTCCTTTGGGTCTAGTTTCTTTTACTGTCCATTAGATTTATCCATGTTGTTGTATACAGTTATAATTTGTTCATCCTCACTGCTAAACAGTATTGTATACGTATACAACTATTTATTTATCCAGTCTACTGATAAGTTGTTGGGTAGTTTCCAATTTGGGGATATTATGACAGTGCCATTGTAAACATTCCTGTATATGTCTCAGGAGACATATATGTCTCCTGTATATGTCTCTAATACATTTCTATAGAGTTTCTACCAAGGAATGGAATACCTGGATCAAGAATGTGTATATGCTTAGCTTTAGTCTACCAAGGAATGGAATACCTGGACCAAGGATGTGTATATGCTTAGCTTTAGTAGATACTGTCAAGCATTTTTCCAGGGTATAGATCCACCAGCAATGTATGAGAGTTCCAGTTGCTCTACATCTTCACCAACATTTGGAATTGTTATCTGTTTGTTTTATTTTTAGCTTTTTTGGTAGATGCGTAGTGGTAATGGCTTTGTGATTTAAATTCTCACTTTCCTGATGATTAATGAAGTTAAGCACCTTTCCTTATGATGATTATCCAAATGGATTTGTCCTTTTGTGAAGTGCTTATTCATCTCTTTTGCCCATTTTTTTCTGAGTGGATTATATCATGGGTTCTTTTTTTTTTTTTTTTTTTTTTTTTTCTTCTTCCGGTATGCGGGCCTCTCACTGTTGTGGCCTCTCCCGTTGCGGAGCGCAGGCTCCGGACGCACAGGCTCAGTGGCCATGGCTCACGGGCCCAGCCGCTCCGCGGCACGTGAGATCTTCCTGGACCGGGGCACGAACACGTATCCCCTGCATCGGCAGGCGGATTCTCAACCACTGCGCCACCAGGGAAGCCCATGGGTTCTTTTTATTTTTTTTTTTTCATTACAATGCTTTAGATCACTTGATTACATTTATTTGCTTTATTGTCCATTTATTGGTTGGGTTGTTTGTCTTTTTGTTATTGAGCAGTATGTGGTTTGTATGTTTTGGAAATTAATCCCTTGTTGGTCACATCATTTGCAAATATATTCTCCCATTCTATAGGTTGTCTTTATTGACTTCTTAGGAAGTCCTAGATGGGCTCCCTTCTATTTATTTTTCAGTATTTAAAAATTTATTCAAAAACTTAATTCATTTTAAAACAAAAACAGCAGTTTAGACAAATCCAAGAGTGATTTTTAAATGAGTGAATCATAAAATAGACAATTTATGACTAATATCATCATGGTGAGAGAAAATGCACATGTATTTTTACATTACAAAGGAAATGTACTAACAGACAGAAAAATTTCCCCACCCCCCGCCAGCGTTGGCTTAATGTAACAAAAGTTTATTTATTTATTTATTTATTTAATGGAAAGGCATTTTATTTTAAATATAGCACTGTGTACATGTTCAAACTCCCAATCTATCCCTCCCCACCCGCTCTGCCCCACCCTTCCCACCGGTAACCATAAATTTGTTCTCTAAGTCTGTGAGTCTGTTTCTGTTTTGTAAATAAGTTCATTTGTATCATTTTTTTTCAGATTCCACGTATAAGGATATCATGATATTTGTCTTTCTCTGTCTGACTTACTTCACTTAGTATGATAATGATACTTAATTCTTTGCATATTTTAGCTATAAATCTTTGTTGGATATATTGTTGCAAATATTTTCTCTCACTTTGTGGGTTGACTTTTCACTTATTTAATGGTATATTTTTATGAAACTGCCAAAGCTTTACCTAGTCTTTCAGAAACTTTCTGTTTAAGGTTTAGTTTTCTGCCTGCTACTGCTCCAGAAATTGGTAACTGCTGTGAGAGGAAAACCAGCAGTATGCCTGAGGCTCCCCCCACAGATCTCCACCAAAGGCTTAGTATTTTTTTCTTTCTCCGTCCTCCAGTAGCATCCTTTTTTGGGTACGAAATGGATTCTCATCCTTGTGTCCATTCACAGAATTGGCAAATGCCTCTAGGGTAAAAGTGACTGCAGAAGTCCATTTAGTTCTGCTATGTTCTTTCCTCTCTGGAGTATGGTTCTTCCAATTCTCTTTTCTGTTGCTGCAGTCTGCTGACTTCAAACAGATGATTACCATCTTTTATCTTGGTTTTTCTTCTTGTTCTCAGCGGCAGCATTGGTGTGCTAAAATCCATTTCTTCCATTTTTAAGTAATAATCTACCACAGTCTATTTTGGATTGATACATACTGCTATCTATCAGCTATCAATCAATCAAGAAATGCTAGCTAAAAAGTTTTACGTAAAACGGACTTGCAAGTATTGCTGCCCTTGGTGCTGACACATTTTTGGGTAACTGGGCATCAAAAGACATTTTTGGGTATCTCGGAAGATCTCTAGATAATTAAAGTAGTCTTCAGTTTCATCTGATTTGGGGAATTGAACCCTGATTAAAAGTACTGGAAAACTAGAGTGGAGCTGATTGTCCTAATAGCATGGGAGAAGTGAAATAGAAACAGATTTAAGGGTGATTAAACACATTAGTAATGATTTTCTCATGCATGACTAGCTTTGTTGTCAGTTCAAGTAATGTAACTAAATCATGGCTTTGGACTTTCTCAGAAAACCATGAAAAGAAACTGAAAAATTATTGGCAAATCACTCTTAAAAAATTGTGATTCATGCTGAAATGAATTCTTGACCTAGATTACCAGCCTGATTCTTGTTTTTTGTGCCAATGGTAGAACTTGAACATATGATGTCATAGTTGTTGCTGGGTAGGGCAGACTTATCTTGGCAAATTCCATGGCTGATGCCTACATATAACAATAGGAACTATCCTAGTCCTTTTACCTACATGGTCACACTTACTGGTATTTTAGTTTCTTAATTAGGCTTCAGCAGTGTTTGTTTATGCAATTACTTTTTTATCTAAACAACTGCTTCAACACAAAGCAGAAACATAAAATATAAAAATATTTTAATAATATTTAGAACCTCTCGGGATATTTTGGACTTTAGTCTTAGAGCTGAGAGATTTCCTAAAGATGATCTGAAATAGTATTTATTTGTTTGCATTGTTTTAAAGAAAATTTATATCCAAGCAACATTCAGTAAGGTCTGATACAAACAATGTGACACAATAATAGTTAGATATCTAAGTCAGGGATGTTTGCTCTGATTCTAATTTAAAAATGACATTTTTTTGACTTTTTCTGATTATAAAGATGATACTTTTCTGTACAAATTTAAGGAAATTATTCTTTATCAGTTCACTCAGAAAAGTATCAGTTTGTATAAAACTCTTTTTTTATAGGACATATATATATGTTTGTATACATTTATGTACACATGTTTAAAATGGACTGCATACATTCTTTTATAATCTGATTTTCATCTAACTATTGAGAACTTTTTTCTCATTACATTTTCTATAAAATGTAAATTTAACAATTGCCTAGTGTAGCAAAATATGTATATACTAACATACCACTGATGGCCATATAAGTTGTTTGAAACTTTTCTCCATGTTCTATGGACATTCTTACACATAAATCTTTTTGTACACATCTGATCATTTTACCAGAATAACTTCTTATAAAAAGAAATACAAGACAAAAAATTCACAACTTTAGGGCTTTTGAATAACATACCAAATTACCCTTCAGAAAGGTAGTAAGAATATGAAAGCATCGATTTTACTGAGCATTTGCTAGTACTGAGAATTGTGCATTTATCTTTCTCAACTTTACAAATGGAAAAAAAAAAGACACTTCATTGTTCATGTAGCATTACTTACATTTTATATTACTGGCAAGTTAGATATAGGTTAAAAATGTTTATTGGCCATTTGTATAAGCTTTTCTTTAGTGAATTGTCATGTTATGTACTTTGCTTACAGTTATATTGGATGGTTTTTATTTTTCTTACTATCAGTGAGACCTCTTTCAATATAAAAGTTGTTAGCCATTTGTCTGTCATATATGTTCCAAAATATTTCTTTTTGTAATTTGCCTATTAATTTTTCTCATGTAATGAAATTTCTACTCTACACACAGTCAAACTTATAGAAATAGAAATAGAAATCATAGAAATCTATCACTTTTCTTTATAGTTTCTTCTTTTGATTCTGCTATAGTTTCTTTGGTACGGTTGATTTTGATATAGTTTCATCTTTTGCTTAAAAAGGCCTTATTAACTCCAAGATCAAATAGATGCTTACCTACATTTTCTTTTACTTCTTTTATGGTTTCATTTTTTTCTTTTATATTTAACTCTTTAATCCATTTGGAATACATATGGGACGTGATAGTTATATAATTTAACTTTTTCCAAATAGCCAAACAATTACATAGCTTTTATCATATACCAATTTTTTAAACGTATACTAGGTCTTTTTAATATTCTTTCTATTTGTGGTCTGTTTTGCACTAGTATTGCACTGTTTTACTTACTGTTTCAGAATTTATTTTGACAGTTAGATAGCTGGGTAGGCCAATTCTCTCTTTATCATTATTCTCTTTTCAAAATGTCTTGAACGTTTTTACCTATTTGTTCTTCCATATTAATCAAAAGATAATTTTTTATGGTACAGAAATAATCCTATACAGCTTTTCAAAAGTATGAGTAAGATTTTGGTGAACTCTCCTATATGGAAAGACCTTAAGGAAATGTTGATAGATTAAAAAAAAGAAAGGCAAAACACCAGGTATATTGTTAAAACATTAATAAAAATTACATTTGCTTGAATATGCAAAGGATTTCTCTGGTAGGACTCATAGGAAACAGTTCTTAGTTTCAGAGTTGGAAGGCAAGGGTGGGTGGGATATTTACTTTTCACTAAATATTCTTTTGTATTTTTGAATTTTGTAACGTGCTTATATTATTACCTGCAGAGTAAAACAACAAATTAAAAAATTTCAGTGATCAAATAACAGCCCTTAAGGTAAGTTTTAACTTATCCCAAGATTTACACATTGAGAAAATGAAAGTTTCGGGGATAAAACACCTGCCCCAAATCACATGGCTAGAAACGGTGCAGCCAGGACTCCCTCAGCTACACCAGAGTGCTCCTCTTCAAGGAGCGGGGAACAGAGACCCACAAACAGTCAAGGAAGCACGTTTTTAACACTAATTTTATTTATTTATTTGTTTGATTTTTTATTGAGGTAACTGGTTTATAACATTATACAAGCTTCATGAGTACAACATTATGCTTCTACTTCTGTATTTGCTACAACATGCTCACCAGCAAAAATTTAGTTTCCATCAGTTACCATACAGTTGACTCCCTTTAGCTATTTCATCCTCCTCCCTGTCCTTTCCCCTCTGGTAACCACCACTATGTTCTTTGTATCTATGTGTTTGTTTTTGTTTGGTTTGGTTTGTTCATTTATTTTGTTTTATTTTGTTTATTTGTTTGTTTTCTATATTTATATATGAGTGAAATCATATGGTATTTGTCTTTCTCCATCTGACTTATTGCACTTAGCATAATACCCTCAAGGTCCATCCATGTTTTACTGCTTCCTAGTTATTGCTCAATCTTGAACACAAGATTTTTTTTTTTTTTTTTTTTTTTTTTTTGTGGTATGCGGGCCTCCCTCTGTTGTGGCCTCTCCCGTTGGGGAGCACAGGCTCCGGACGCTCAGGCTCAGTGGCCATGGCTCACGGGCCCAGCCGCTTCGCGGCATGTGGGATCCTCCCAGACTGGGGCGCGAACCCGGTTCCCCTGCATCAGCAGGCAGACGCGCAACCACTGCGCCACCAGGGAAGCCCCTGAACACAAGATTTTAATATGAGTATCATTCAGTTTCTGAATGCAGCCTGTATCTTAAAAAATTGAGGATAGGAAGCTAGTTTGGGGAAAAGCAGGAAAATTGTAAATATCCAATGCAAAGAAGGTAAATGGCTGAGAGAGTAGAGGGACCCAATACAAACTATATGATATTTGGTATTAAAATGTATGTACTGTCTTGAGCTATTGCTGTGAGCTGTGTGTAATTGTGGTATGTGGGAAGTATCACCTTCCTGCCCATATGGGAGACCACTTTTCAGTTTGGCACCAAGTAGGAACAGTATTCCTACAGAGGGCTTTAATGCTTCCTGTCTTAATAGCAGAGGAGAGAGTGGAGTCTCCTACAAAGAACACCAAGAAACCAAGTGTCCCACTCAGATGAGAGGGACAAAGCTAACAATTCACAGACAGCATATGGAAAAAAGCAGTGCTTTTTATAGTAGTAGACTTTATTACTCTGAAATATATCTTTTGGCTTTTGAAGTCAGATAAAACTGGGTTATACTTCAGCCTCAAAACTTACTGTTTGACCTTGGATAAGGGACTTGTTCTTTGATAGCTTTGTGACAAGGCGACTTTGCTGAGCTTTAGTTTTTTCATCTGTCACATATTTATCATAATACTTTCAACATTCATACATTTATTTGACAAATTACATAGCAGGCACTGTTTCAGTCACTGGTGATAAAGTGGTGAATAGGAAAAAAATGTCCCTGCCTTTATGGAGTTTATGTTTCATTAGAGGAGAACTAAATGAAATAAAAACAATGCAGTGTTTGGTAGGACACTTAGAAGAGTGAACCCTGAATGAATGATATTATATATATTACATTTATTATAAAATCATATATGTATACTATAACATTATAGATTATTTTTATTAATTTAACAAGTACCTAAGCAAAGTTCAAATCTGAGTTTTAAATATTTTGACAACACCCTAGTGGAGCGAGAGCCATATGGCATCCAGGGAGTTGGAATGGGACTGAAGAGAGCTCATACCCTTAATCCCACTGGTAAAGGAGCTTCGTTAGTCTTTAACAAAGAGGTATTCATCTCAGAACCAACTTAATATTCTTTGTTAGTCGTGTCCTATGTGTTATAATCTATGCCTGGTTATCATTGTATTGCAAGTTTCAGTTCTTTGCAATGAATTCTTCTCTCATTTTTACAAAGTATAAAGTTAAATATAGATACCTAGATCAGGAGAACACAATTCTGTACACTGCGTGGACAAATGAAAGCAGAGTTCTCTCTTAATGAGGCTACTTATTTCCCCTATAGTTAGAAAATTCCAGTTTGATGAACTTAAGAAAATGTTCCTCTTAGAAAGAAATTATGAACTTTCTCTGACCTTTATTATTTTTTAGCATTTATTGAGCAAGTCTTTCAAATTTCTCAGAAAAGATTAAGGAAAAGGTGAGTTAGTAGATGGAACTTATTCTGATTTTTCAAAAGCTTTTTGATTTGATCCCTCAGGAGTTTGTGAGGAGAAATTGATAGCCAGTGGTGAAGTATGAAGCACAGACCTTTATCACTGAATATTAAAAATTACTTAAAACTATACTGGGAATGCACCGAGTTCTCTCCTTAAATGAGAAATGGTATTTTTAAAGACAAAGGAGAGGAGGGTAAATATCCCTAGATTAATTGTAGAATTACAACAGCACCATCAAATAGTCCAAGTATACTTAAGATAATAGTGGAGATAACCAAAATGCAAAGATGATACTTTGGAAGTTAGAATACCAGGCCACACATACAAATAATTCTTTTCTTTTTTATCAAAAAGCTTTTGGCCATTCATTTTCATTTAAGAGGATAGACATATGGTATTACCCATTGTTTGGCAGGCATTTTCTTAATTGGGAAACATGTGTGCTTCTCTTTTAGATTCATCAGGATACCCTGGAGAAAACATTTTACCATCCATGAACATTCACGCTGTTCCTCCTTATCTGCATTAGGAGTTCTGTGTTAACAAACCCAGTTGTATTTGTGTGACGCAGTCCCTATTTCTAGCTTGGTTAAGTGTTTGGGCCAAGGGTGGAAAAAGGAAAACTCTCTAGAATAGGAGATAATGTGGTTTTTTTGTTTGTTTTTTAATAAATTTATTTATTTAATTTATTTATTTTTGGCTGTGTTGGGTCTTCGTTGCTGTGCGTGGGCTTTCTCTAGTTGCGGCGAGCAGGGGCTGCTCTTTGTCGCGGTGCGCAGGCTTCTCATTGCAGTGGCTTCTCTTGTTGCGGAGCATGGGCTCTAGGCACGCGGGCTTCAGTAGATGTGGCGCGCGGGCTTCAGTAGTTGTGGCGCACGGGCTTAGTTGCTCCGCAGCATGGCATGTGGGATCTTCCCGGACCAGGGCTCAAACCCATGTCTCCATCATTGGCAGGCAGATTCTTAACCACTGCGCCACCAGGGAAGCCCGAGATAATGTTTTTAAAGTCTTCACTGCTTCCATTTCAAAGGAAAGATGCATGGCAAGTTCAAAGAACTAGAGTGCCTACTTTATAAAGGACGTATTGGAAATAAGCAGATCTTTTCAAAGACCTCCCTCTCTTACCACCTGAAAATGGATTCCAAACGACAGCTGAGTGCTCTGGGGTATGGGGGAAGGGCTCTAGTGAAGCAGGTTTATTGTTGTCCAACAGCCTCTTCCCCTCATCTCCTTCCACCCTCTGGGGAGGAATGCAGGTAGGATGGTCCAGGGCTGGATTAAGGGACGTCTTGGAGGATGGTAATCCAGTACATACACCCTGGTTCCTAACCTCATTGCCTCCCAGGAGAACTGCATGCTAGAGAGAGGACGTTATAGTCCTTCTCTCCTGGTTTGACCACAGAAGAGTTAATCCAGGTGGTTTGCTTTGAAAGAGCTTTATGGAGTACAAGATATGAAAGTAAAAGATTAAAGGTCATATAGGACAAAGAAGATCTGTCACATCTCTGGCCCGCAGAACCGACATTATTTGCTCAAGTTCAATGTTTTTGGAATTAATATACTAGTCTTTTATAATCCCAATGGCTGTCAGCCCAATGCTGTAAGACCTGAAGGACCTAGTGACTCAGACTTGTACTACATCTCCCTTTTAAAGGCTCCAAAGCATAGTGCCTTATTTCTCCGCCTTCCTACTTCTCTCCCAATTAGGTAGTGCATATTTATTTGCTGTGGTGCAACTCTGGGCAACCAAGGAATATAAAATAAGTAGTCTGAAGAGATTGCTTAAAGAGATTGGCCATGATGAGAGCAATATGTAAGGTTTCTGTCTGCCCAGGTAGCCATCTCTGCAGTGCCTCTTCTGTGAGAGGCCCCAGACAATGGAACAGAGCATGGACTTTGAGATCAGCTTCCCTGGTCAGTTGAATCTTAACTACACCTCCTAGTGCCTGTGTAGCTTTGGGCAAATATTTTCATCTCTCTGTGTTTCAATTTCCTTTTCTGAGAAAAGGAAAGGGTAATAATAATATCTCCTTAGAAAAACTGTGATAATTAAATGAGTTAATACAGTAGCAGAACTTGGAACAGTGTCTGGTACATAGTAAAGGCTATATGAAAGTTTTCAACTGTAATTAGTACTTCAGGAGTTCTTGAGAAGCCCAGACTTCACTGGTTCTATGAACCCCTTGAAACTGAGTACAGAACTTAGCGTGGCAGTGTTCATACTGCCCATCAATATCAGCTCTGAAATAAAGTTTAGGAACTACTGTGACAGACTATATAGGTCTCCAAATCCTAAGTATTAGTTTCTATCATTATTAAAGCTCAGTGAACCGTTGCTAATATTGGTTCATATGAATAATAATTAAATCTTCAACTAAAATAGTCCTTAAGAATTTATTTACAGGGTGTCTGAAGGCTATTGGTTAGGTGTGCTAAGTTTCTTTTCTATAACTTTCTTTGAATTTTTATTTTCTTTCTTTATTTATTTTTTTGCGGTCGCTTGCACAATAATGTGAATGTACTTAATGCCACTGAACTCTATAAATGATTAAACTCATAAACTTTATGTTGATGATTAAATGGATAAGTTTTTTTTCTTTCTTTATTTTTTTGCGGTACGCGGGCCTCTCACTGCTGTGGCCTCTCCCGCTGCGGAGCACAGGCTCCGGACGCGCAGGCTCAGCGGCCATGGCTCACGGGCCCAGCCGCTCCGCGGCATGTGGCATCTTCCCGGACCGGGGCACGAACCCGTGTCCCCTGCATCGGCAGGTGGACTCTCAACCACTGCGCCACCAGGGAAGCCCTGAATTTTTATTTTTTATCCACAATTTTAAGCAGGAGCAAGCTAGAGAGGTCAATGGGCCAAATTAATTAATCAAAGAGAGCATAAAACATTGAATATCCCTGAACTTGGAGTAGTTTCCCTAGCCTTCGTGCTGCCCTGCATTAATGCAGTGACCCACTAGATGTCAGTGTTTCCATGAGAATGAATGAAGGCATTCTGTTGTCATCCTTAAAGCAAAGGATTAATTGATTGCTATAAAAAAGTTAGATGCAATAAAATGTTCTCCTTGCTCTTCAAACGGAGATAAATTAATAACTTTGGACACAGTTTCACTCCTCTGCATTCACCAAATGTCCAATTACATATACTCTCTGCCTGGACCTTCAAAACAATATAAAATTGAATGAAGGCAGTGAGAGAAGTCACAGGAGGATTTCCACAGAGCTCCATACGGTTCAGAAACAGAGGAGTTTAATACGTGTTTCCAAGATTTCTAAATGCAATGACTTAGTAGGTAATGTTCTTCCTGTATCTTCTCCTATGTTCTTTTTCTTTTAGCTTTATTTGGGACATTTTAAAAAATCTCTCTTGGGGCTTCCCTGGTGGCGCAGTGGTTGCGCGTCTGCCTGCCGATGCAGGGGAACCGGGTTCGCGCCCCGGTCTGGGAGGATCCCACGTGCCGCGGAGCGGCTGGGCCCGTGAGCCATGGCCGCTGAGCCTGCGCGTCCGGAGCCTGTGCTCCGCAACGGGAGAGGCCGCAGCAGTGAGAGGCC
>NC_041214.2:71637561-71675459 GCF_002837175.3 Physeter macrocephalus | reverse complement strand
AAAAAAAAAAAAAAAATCTCTCTTTATAAAAACAATGTTTCAGCCATCTTTCTTCCAGTAGGCTTGCTTAATTGGGACAAAGATGATCCGTTTGAGTCATGAATCTGCATGAAGTAGTCCTGCATTTTCAGATGTTCTGTTTTCACCATTTGTCTGAGCACACATTTTTGATGGTGTGCCTCAGCCATCAGACACAGATAGTCAGGAGAGCAACAGAGAGCTATGCAGAGAGGCAAGAAATCATAATAGATATAGGAAAATTATATAACCAGAAGTATCTAAATGAGTAAGGAGGATAGTGCAAGTGTTAACTCGAGGAAAATACCAGAACAAGGGCTTCCTAATATCCCTGCTCTTGTGGTTTCATTTAGTACATGTTCTTTTCCCCCATGAACAGAGAGCAAAGCAATGTGACTAGCATTTTGTTGCATGGGCACTGAAACTTCCCCCATGTCAAATATCACCTGGGATATTAAAATCTACTGCGTATACTAAAGAATCAAACCTAGCAAGTTTGTCAAATACATGCTTGAGTTAAAATAGAGAGATTGATTAGGGTGGAAGTGCTATTCTAATCCAAACAGTAGGAAAAATGTGTTCCAGGGATTCAGCCATCTCTGGCTATATTCAGGGCTGACAACCATAAAAAGCAGGTGGCCTCCGAGGCTGTGCTGGACACTGGTTCAGCAATATAACACAAGGTTAACAGTGACATATGCTGTCATCGTGAGGTACCAGAGTTCCAAAAAAATATGGCAATTTCAGAACCTTCTCTAAAATAGTATTTCCTCTGTGCATTTTTTAAAAGTTAATGTAATCAAGGCTTAAAACAGCTCAGAGAAAGAGGACATTTTATTTACCTTGGAAGATCCACTGGGGAACTTCCACAGAATTCAATTCCTTTACTCTTTCACAGTTTTCTCTTATAACATGTTGACAGTGAAAGTATATATTTGTGAATGACAGTTCATTATTTTCATTGGGACAGTATTTCAGTGTAATAGTCTAAACATTTAAAAAATGTAATTATTTATTTAAAAAGCAATATGGATAAGTTATTTATGTAAACCTAGGATTGTAGACTTGAGAATATCCACATTAATAGTTATGGTGAGGCTTAAGGCTAGCAGTTGCTAGTAAGACTAACCGTTTCCAAATTTTTCCTCTCTTTCCCCTGTGGCTGATCACTAATGTCTGAAGTGACTCCATTATAGATTCACAAAAGAAATACTTTTGCCATCAGATGAGAAATCCACTCATCAGATTATTATCATTAATGTCTTATTGTGAATCATTTATTTTCCTCTTTCTAATGTCATGGGAAAGATGGCAGAAAAGTGTGTAGGGTTCTTCCCAGAGAGGGTAGATCTGATGGATTGTTCTGGATAGTAAGAGCCTGAGGAAACAATGGAGGTCTGGAGGTATGAGGTAAACAGAAGTATCCAAAAATTAAGAGGGTTACATTGAGTTAATAATAAAATCTCAGGAAAGCATTTTTCAATCTTTTTCAGTTTTGCCCTGGGAAGACCCTAAGAACAGGACATTGGTTCCTGAAAATTATGTAACCGATCTTACCTGAGAAGTGCCATTCCTGGTGGTAAAGGTAGGATAACAAGGAAAAGGTGATTAATGGAGTTCTTGTTATGAAGGTATGTTGAGTTTAGTAAATCATCGACCTCCAGACCACTATGCTAGGGGTGCTAGGAAAGATTACACAACTGCTCTCCCTCTTTTCCCCAGCTGTGCATACTGTCTATAGATACAGGTGATCACAGTTTTGGAGGCAGACACATGACTTTCAAGAATTACTTTATTATTTGTGCTATGTTAACCTTGAGAATTTGCCTTAACCTTTCTAAACTTCCATTTTTTCCTCTTTAAAATGGGAAAAAAATCCCACAACCTGCCCAAAGAAGTCATAGGGGTGGTTTTAAGTTTAAAATGATAACAACTATGGGTAAATGGGTTTTGTGAACTGTGAGGTGCTTTACACAATCTCTTGAGTGTAATTTTTAATATAAATATTGTAGTTATGTCTTTTTTAAGTCCTTTGGGTCATGAAACCTGAAGTAATTGCAGGTAAAAATACGTCTGGTATGAACTAGGTTAGAAAGCGTGGCAATGTGTAGAACAGTATTAGAAAAAATTTATTCCTCTGGGAAAGAAAAAACGAAAGAAATGCTGTGGGATTTTATCAGACCCCCTGGCAATGGCACAAACTTCATAATGTGATACTAATAGATTTGGGGGGAATGGAATGAGAGTGCCAGGGTTGTAACAGTAGCCTTCTAATGTTTTCTTTGGAGATGAAAGAGATAAGGCTTTTTTTTTTTTCCAAAGTGTATCCTATATGCTGACTTAGCTTGTGACCCTTTCAAAACATTTGTGATCACTCATTCTGATGGCCTTCCTGATGTGACTAAATCTTATGAGTTATTTTTATTAAGATCTTACAAGGTTGCCAGATAACTAATTGTGATGGAAAACAGCCAAGGAGCAGGGCCCAGAGTGGTACAATGTGTGGACTCTCTCTCTAGCCTACCATCCATCAGCTTTCCTAATGATTCCAGCAACCTCCTTTTAAATTTGAAAGCACGTATTTCTATATATTTTTTAGTTAGTTTACGTCAGTGTCATGTATGTGTTTGAAATTCACTTGTCTCTTATTACATTATAATCTCTTCCTAGACATAGTCTGTCTTTTATTATCTTTGAAACTCCCTATAGCGTCTAATGTAAATTTAGGCACACGGGTCTTGCACTGATATGTAGCCTTTCAGCTTCAGGGAAAGGAAGCTTATTCTAGATACAACTGAACTCCTTACTAGATGTATAAATTTTATAATTATCTTTACAAAATTGGATGCTTTTCCTCTCATGAAATCCCAAGAAGAGAGAGAAGTTAGCTTATTCCTTCATATTAAATCATCACACTATTGAGTGCATATTGCATGTCAGGGTCTGTGTAGGGTCTGGGCTCACTCAACAAATGTGACAAGAATTCTGCCTATCATAGATGAATGGTAGAATGAAGATTTCAGAGAAAGAGAAACTCAGGGAAAGAGAATTTTACCTGGACAAGGTTGTGGGAAGGGAGACCCCAGCTGCTGAACATTAAGATTCAGATGCATTTGTGCCTCCTTGTTTGTTTTATCCTGACCCTCTTATAAAGGAGACACCCCAGAGGAGCTCCATTTTGTCCTCACACTTGGTTTTCCCATGGTGAGACTCATTATTAATAGCAGGACATGAGATTATTAGATATCCTAGGTGTCTCCTTACCCTTAAATTTGGCTTTTCCAAATTCTGCAAAGTGGTGGGATATAGAAGGAGCATTCTTTGGCCAGCAAGTAAGGCAGCACTAGGAGACAGGCCTCTATCTTCAAAGAATACACAAGGTGGTTAAGGGATTTGGCAAAGATGATAAAAGAGAAGATGAAATGAGAATAGGGGAAGGCACTGCAGGTATAAAAGTTCTCAATACCAGTGTACAGGTAGACTTAGGTGGGTAAAGTAGAGGCTAGAGGTAAGGAAGAGTGGCAGTAGTTAACTTAAATCTTAGGCACTAAGATGTTTTATGGAGAGTGTGGAAAATTGAGTAAGCTTCATGTCTTTTCCCACTTTTAAAATTTTCCTCAAGTCCTTCAAGTCTTTCCACCAGTGATAGCTAAGAGATATCTGATGGTAAAGCATGAAGGAGCCAATACTTATGCTTGAAAATCTTAAGGAACATCTCAACATGAGGAACTGCAACAACTTATCTCCTAGGCACTGATTGTTGGTTATTTAGGTGGGGGAATGGAGCTATGTTCTCAACGTGCCCCTTAGATGATCCAGAGTGAAGGCAGACATAATGGTAGAGGTGTTTCTCCTATATTTACACATGTGCTTGAACTGATTTGTTGGTCCAAAGGCTAATACCATTCTGTTGGCTCTTCATCTGATGGCTGTGGCTCAGGGCGGGCAATAGCACACTAATTGCACCATTAATTCCAGATTAGACTATTTTAGAAAGAAAGAGAGAGAGAGAAGGAAGGAAGGAAGGAAGAGAGGGAGAAAGAGAGAAAGAAAGGGAGAACGAGAGAAAGGAAAGAATCCTCAATGACAGATCCAAAGGGAGAAGATCTGGAATTTGTGTGAGGCAAATGAGACACCTATGTGTAGAGAAGGTAAGGGCATCGGATGACTAATCTCACTTGACAAAGAAACTCTCATTGTGAATAAATATATCAGTATATGTAGAAGCAAATTTATTACAGTATCCTTTGAAACAGGAAATTATGGAAATCACATAAATACCTCTCCATGAAAATAATGTATGCTTATATTGTAATCCTTAATGGATTCTATTTCATTTTATGCTTTTATGTACATCTAATTTTTTCCCTTAGGCTAAATTCCTAGAAAGAGAATTTCTGTGTCAAGGATATAATAATTGATTCAATATATTTTGCAATCTGCCTGCCAGAAAGGTTTTTAAACATTTAAATTAATTGTTTAAATGATTAATGTTTTAAAAATTATACTCCCAACCAGCAGAGTATGAAAGTTCCTATTTCTTTACCTCTTCGATATCCTTTTTGCCTCCACTCTAATAGATAAATGCTACCTTTTATTGTTTTTATAATGTTTATTTATTTGATTATTAATGGGTCAGAGCATTTAAAACACAGGCCATTTTTATTTCTTCTTTACTGGTAACTTCTGCATGTCGTAAGGTCATTTTGGGGGGGCTACTTTTTTCTCTTTTTCATATTCATTTTAAGAACTTTTATGTATTCATCTCAAATATGTTGCAAATACTTTTCCCAGTTTATGTTTGCATTTAATTATTTCTTTTGTCATTATATGGGATGGTCTAATTTTTAGGTAATTGCATTTATCAGTCTTCTACTTTTGGCTTCTGCTTTTGGTGTCATGCCTAGAAAGACTTTCTCCACCGTGATGTCATTTAAAATAAAAATTTATTTTCTCCTACTATCAGTATGGCTTACTCTCTTTATATATAAATTTTTTAATCTTGATAAGTGTATAATGGTAAGAGGTAGGAATCTAACTTTTTCCCCCAAGCAATTAGCCAGTGTTCCCAATACCACTTATTGGGGTACCTCTTGATTATATTCTAAACTTTTCCACATGTTTTTGTTTCAAACTAGTCTGTTCTTACACTTTGCATCATGCTGTCCAAATATTATAGTTCTAAATTACAATTAATATCTGAGAAATACTATCTCACCCCATCACCCATTTTTATGTGTTTCTACTCTACTTTTTATTTATCCAATTATAGGAGGAAACTAAAATGCCAAAAAAAAAAAATCTCACCCCATCACCCATTTTTATGTGTTTCTACTCTACTTTTTATTTATCCAATTATAGGAGGAAACTAAAGTGCCAAAAAAAAAAAAACCCAACAAAAGAGTAACAAGATCTTAGTGTTAAGGAAACAACTCTTATAAGGAGAAACAGGAGTATTAAAGATTTTTTGGATGATTCCAAAGAGGATAAAGATTATTTAGTAGAGGGATCCAATTCTGATTCAACTTCAGATTCTCTAGACTCTGTTGATTCAGTTAATCCTATAACAACTGCCACTTCAACAGATTTGGAAAGCAATTTGATAGCCTCCATAAAGCTGCCTTGTAAAACCCAGGACCAGAATAACTACTGACTGACCAGACATTCAATTAAAATAGGTAACATTCATACAAATGATGCATACTTGGCCATAAGGTACTCAAAACATGTATTTCATGACCAACCAGTGGTAATGAACTATTTCTGTCTAAAAAGCAGTGTACCTGCAGTGACCAGAAGGTACCTAATTGTAAGGAGGCTCAGGCCTGCACTTGGAGGATACATCATTGATACCCTTACTATTTTTTCAGAGTGAAACTTGTGTCACAGTAGGAGAAATGGACTTTTGAAGAAATTTCTAAGACCTAGGCTCCACTAGAAGCTTAAGGAACTAAAAACATGTACTCTACCCTAATCCCTAAAGGTGAGCATATTTATTGCTCCCCATGTGTCCACCTTTTTATAATCTTATCAGTAAAAAAATCCCAAAATAGATAACAAAGCATAATTTTAAAGTTATGAAAGGCTAATCTTATGATGTTCAATATAAAAAGAATCAATAAGATTGATTCTTCCAAAACCAGCTCTGCTATCTCAGATTAATAGATTTAATCTAACTTTATACAAGAGCTGAAAGCCCCCTTAGGATATCTCTAATAACATGGTTATTCTGCCTCTATTTGAATATTTTCAGAGTTAGGAAGCTCACACTTTTCTAAGGCAGCCCATCCTGCCACCACCCCCACCCCCCTTTTTCTTTTAAGACAGTTAAGTGTTGTTGTTTTTGTTGCTGGCTGCACCACCTGGCTTGCAGGATCTTAGCTGTTCCCTGATGAGGGATTGAACCCAAACTCTCAGCAGTGAAAGCGCGGAGTCCTAACCACTGGACTGCCAGGGAATTCCCATCTGCTCCTTATTTTTATTAGGTCAAAACATCCCTATGACTTCTGTGGCTCTGTCCTCTGGAGACTGAGAGCACACATCTACCCTCTGTTTGACAAGTCGGCTCTTTAAATGTTTGAAGAGATCAAGTGCCTACAGGATCTCCAAGCCGCCCATTCCTAGTCCTGCAACTGCTCCTCCCATGATGCTGTTTTCAGAACTTTCCTGATTCCCTCTGTGGTTTATCAGAACCTGGGGCTCCAAACCAACTGCAAATTCTGAGTCAGATTCAAACAACATAGGGTATACTGAGAGGAATCATTCAAAAAAATCAGATATGTTTTTGTATCCCCAGTGTCCAGCACAGAGCTCAACAGGTACATAGTAGGTATTTATTGAATATTTGAGGGCATAAATGAATGAATGAGACACTTGATCCTTTTCATGACCATTTTAACAATTTTACCACATCTGTTGTGTTTTCTTACCAGAACAAAATTCTTGTGCACATATGCCCCTGTTCCTTGAAGTGTGTGGGGAAAACCATCCCAGGGCAAGTTAAATAAATTTTAAGCTTAACGTTTGCTTAGGTAGCTTCAAGTGCTATAAACATTTTATTTTATTTTTATTTTGTTTATAGTTCTAGGACCTAGAACAGATTTGGTTTGTGGCAGCTCTATGGATCTCATGAAGTCACATTTCACGTGGAAAATTCCTGTGATGTCCCAGCGTGTAGACATCAGTCTTTTTGAACATGCCGGTGTGAGAGGATGTCTCTTTGTTTAATGCCCTGGCCATTTGTTGCTTAGCTGCAGGTTGCCTTTGTCAGTGTTTCTGCCGTTGCCAGAGACATTTCTGTTGGACCTGGCATCTGTTAGTGCACTTTCTCCCAAACTGAAAGCTAATTTAGGCTTTGTAGTATATGAAGACCTGCTAGCTCTTTTCCTCTTCTGATTTTATTTTTGCCCCAAGTAGTCACTGTAATAAGGCCATTTTTGAACTTTTTTTTTCCCCAAATGATTTATTTTTCCTTAGTGAATTTTACCCCCTGGAATCTAACCTGTACATCTGTGCTTGAGTTTTATTAGGGAAGCTTCCTATTAATATTCCATGGCTTCCCCAATTCTCCTCTGCCCTCTTCCCTACTTCCCATCTCAACTCTCAACTCTCAAAGTTTTTGTATAAACTTTCCTTTGTCCATAACTGAGAATTGGATCTCTGCTTTGCATTCTCTTATAACTACCTACATAGCATATTGTGGACTATTCCAGGGTGGGATGTAACCCTTCCCTAGGAATTGAAGAAGAATTAATTGCAATATAAAGGACCAAGTGATGGTCTCAAAATTTCTATAAGGAGAAGTTTAGGAGTGATAATCGGGTTGAAAGCACTGGAGGAAGTGTGTGGCTATGGGGGTTGTATTGAAGTTGTGTTCGAATATAAAGCAAACTTTCTACTTAGATTGTATCTTTATTCAGGGGAAGAGGTGATAAAGATAATTGTGGAAACTAAAGCAACTTTAGGTAGTCCACCACTCTGTGCCTTCATTCCAGATATTAAATGATCTAAGAGAGCACCCTCTTGACCAAAGCCCAAAGGGACACTCATTAGTATCCTATTACACAGAGTGAGATAAAGAAAAAAATAGTGTGTTAATTTTAACACATTTTAATTGAACCCAGTGACACTTTTTTGTGAGTTAGCTGAAATCTTTTAGAATTGCACTGACCCCCTAAAAGGAGAGAGTCATATGCAGTTATAGGAAAAGTGAATTTCAAGTAGAGGGGAAAATGTCATGCTAATGTTTTCTTTTTCCTTATGTAAATATAATTAATCTATTCTATAAAAAATCACTTCCAACCTTGTCAGAGTGGGGCTTTGAGTTTTTGTGCAAGAATAAAGAGCATATTAGTAAACTTGAACTCCAAATGATGCTGATAATATTAATTATAGAATTTTCTAGAGTATGTGTGAGAAAACAGTGATTTTACATATGCATTCAGTGATTTTAAAATAAACATCCATTTGGATGAACTTACTTTTTCTCTCAAATATAGGTTTACTAGATTGAGAAAGATTTGCGTTTACTAGATTTGAGGAAGATTTGCATTTTTTTTTACTATGTACAAAGTTGAGTGCTTTACTTTTGCTCAAAATGTGTGAAAGAACACCGAGTTCTCTTCCTGATTTTGTGCAGGTGCCCTGGAACTTGGGTGCACTGAGGGACGCAAGATACGTTCACTGATCTGTAACCCAGATCAAGGTCAGAGAAGCACTGAAGGAACAGATGGTTGTGAGGCACCTCCTCACCTAAGGAGACGGACAAAGCTGTAGCTGCATTCGAGGGAGGATGTCACAGGCCACGGAGATCTGTCTGTGGGCTCCGCGGGCGAGATATCAAACACGTTGCAGAGAACACCTTTAACAATCCTGCCAAATGGCCCCTAGTCAGTTATTTTTACAGAACTGTGTGGACCTCAGTGATGCGTACTCAGGGGCATCTTGTATTTTAGCTAAATGAGGGTCATGTCTAGGAGAGGGGCTATAATGCTGCCAGCATGGGTGAAACCATGGGTAATCATTAGTGAAATCCATTTCACCTGTAACCTGTCTTCACTAATCAAGGTGGCTTTAATTGTTGCTACAAAAGACTTGCATGTCCTCCAAGTAGAACCCCGCCTAAACAAGTTGTTTGCCTGAGTTATTTCCTGGGAACTTGGAGTCAGCTGTGTCTTGTTGGAGCTGAGCTGGTTAAAAGTGGATGGCACCACCGACCCTTCAATTGGGCATGCCTGTCTGTGCAGCGATCTTTTGAATGTGCAGAGGCCTACAGCTTAGTTAAGCCTGTGTAAAATGAAGATTCTGCCCCTTTTTCCAATCACCTTTTCCCATGCTCTCCACACCTCAGACCCCCTGCTTCTTCACTGTGTATCCCACAAGACCCCCGAGCCTCTGAGTTGTACTCCTGTCTCCTCACTTGGCTGCCTTTCGAATAAACCCTCTTTGCTACAAACCTGGTGTCTCAGCATTTTGGCTTCTTGCTGTGTGTTGGGCAAAACAAAACGAACCTGGTTCAGTAACATGAGGGCCTCTGTGGGGAAAATATATAGAAAATGGAAAGAATGGCACAAGTGGAGAAAAGGAAGAAAGTCAGACAATTTTTCCTTGAGCCATCAGTTACCTCTTTCCTCCTTTTATACCTTTCACATTTTGCAAGCTATTTCTGAGAGACCACGTTTTAATAATGAAGCTCATGACTAAAGGTGTTCTGGGGCTAGAGAATGTAAACAGGATGGGAAGATACGTGCAGACTCTCCCTAATATGCAGCTCTGGGATTTGCACAACCTCACACTATCACTATTATACAGTAAATGGATAAATCCATAAATTAGGACTTTATTGAGCATAAATGTATCCTGGTCATAGTTAATGAGGCAGCTTTGGGTTGAGTACTATTTGTGGCACACTAACGATGGAATCAGAAAATTTATACCAACCTTCCATAAGTAACAATATTTAGAATATACAAAATAGTGATAGGTAAATGATAGCTTCTTTAACCTACAGTATTTTTATAAGGATCAAATTAGCTATTATGGACAGAAAAAGTACCATATGCGGTAAATACAAATGTGAAATATAATTATCGTAGGTAAATTTGGATTACCATTCTACCACACCCCACTAAATTAGAATCTGAAAGTGGTAAGCATCTCCCTGAAGCTTCTAATTAATTTCCATGATGTAGTTTACCTATAACGCACTCTAAAACATCTAGGTAGGATCTGTCTCATCCAATTTCCTCAAAGCATTAAACATCCTATGTAAAAATACAAAATATTCCTCTAGATACCCCTGGGCTTGCCTTTCAATCTTCATACCATTTATTGATATACATATTCAGACAGTTTAAGTCAAGTATGAGACTGACAAAAGGTAGAGTTAAATCTAATTTTTCTGTATTCCACACAAACTGGTAGATGTTGCAGCACCTTGCCAAGTGTGTAGAAATCCCAGGTGGTTTTCCTGTCATTAAGCAGTCATGGCTCACTAGCCTGCTTCCTCTTTTAAGGTGGAATTAGAAACATATACTGATGTCTTTATCTAAACCAGATTGGCATGCCTGGGAGAATGCACTGCAACACTATGGACTGCAGCCATGAGTGTCTGGCGTGTGATCTTGTGGTGGAGCAGGTGGACATGAAGAAAGCATAGGTAACAATAATCCAGCCAACTTTGGTTGAATATTTACTGTATGTAAGGCACTGTCCTACCCACAGCAGATCTTATTACCACTCACAAGAATCTCAAGAGGTAGTTACTACTATTATTACATATGAGATATATGACATATGAGAAATATAGAGCTAGCTTGTTTAAATGACTTTCCCATGGTCAAATTTCAAGGTGGGTGCAGAACTCATATCATCTGATTACAGCCCCATGCCCTTAACCATTCTCTGTTTCAGCTTTTTGTGTTGGCCTTTAAACATTTGAATGTTTGATCCATTTGTCTAATAAACTGGTTAAACATCTCCAAATGTCTGTCTCATCTAGTTCCTTAAAGAAAAGAAATCCAGCCATTAATAAACTGATTATCCACCATTTCCTGGTGTAAAGAGCCCACTAGAGAATTAACCAAAAGCAAAGTAATATAAAACTAAACAAAACAAAAATTCAAGCTGGAAATTTTAGCCTTGAACAATTGATCAAAGCAGATACATTCTGTGCTTTAATATGTTTTGTTTCATCCTGAAGGTTCTTCTTCTTCCAAGAGAAACCTCATGAAGAAATGTACAGATAAGCAATTTTTAACAAATGGAACAGTAAGACATAAGGTTTTCTAGGCAGAAAGCATATTTTTAGGAAAACCTTCTCTGAATACATGATATTCAGTTTGGATCCTGATGAATTATATTCAACACAATTAGCAATTAAGATGCTTGAAAGTAACTAACTTAAATAACCCTTGAATATGAAGCAATATAATATAGTGTTTAAAACCATGGACTCTGGAGTCAGGCAACTTGGATTCAAAGCCCAGATTTGACACTATTTGTGTGGTCTTGGGCAAAACACTTAACCTGTCAAAGCTCTTGTTTCCTCCTATGTAAAATGAAAATAATTATTTATCTACTTCAAAAGTTTGGAGAAATAAACAACATTTGTAAAGTTTTAAGCTCAGTTCCTATGTTGTGATAAGCAAACAGTAAATAATGGCCATTATCATATAGGTCTGTGATGGGCAAGCGATATCTAGGGTAACAATAAGACATGAGTATCATAGTCATATAGATATTAGGTGTTTCTATGAGTTTGGGTTTATTTCTTCAGGTATTAGGCATAAAGGAAAAAGAACAAAGAAGTGAGGATAAACCATTTAGGGTGGGAGGGTGAGGAGTAAACAGCCCATGAGGAAGATTAAGGGGTGGCTGGGGAATAGAAAGAAAATCAAAAGTTTAGGAAAGAGGGAGTGTGTTAGTTGGGGTTTTCCAGAGAAATAGAACAATAGGATGTATGCGTGTGTGTGTGTATAAAAGAGGAGATTTACTATAGGAATTGGCTCACGCGATTGTGGAGGCCAAGAACTTCCACTGTCTGCCCTCTGCAAGCTGAAGAACCAGGAAAGCTGGTGTTGTCATTCAGTCTGAGTTCAAAGACCTGAGAACGACAGGAGCTGATGATATAAGTCTGATTCCAAAGGCCTGAGAATCTGGGGGCTGATCTTTCAAAAATTGTTTGAGTCCAAAGTCCTGAAAACAAGGAATACTTATATCCAAGGGCAGGAAGAGAAGGATGTCCCAGCTCACGCCAAAAAAAAACCAAATTACCCTTCCTCCATCTTTTTGCTCTATTTAGGCCCTCAGTGGATTGGATGATCCAGCCCACATTGATGAGGGTGATTTTCTGTACTCAGTCTACTGATTCAAACACTAATCTCTTCTGGAAACACCCTTACAGACACATCCCCAGTTAGTGTTTTACCAGCTATACCTTAGCCCAATCAAGTTGACTTGTAAAGTTAACCATCATGAGTCTCCCCTTTGTCAACTTTGCACCCATATGCATCTCCTTAAACTGTATTAATCTCCAAATAAAGACAATAACAAGGTCATAATTCCTCCTACATGATACAACTATTCTTCATATACCTGAAAATGCACTAATCCCTTTGCCAGAAGAAGTAAAGTCCTTGAATGAAGTTTACTCTTCTCCTGATATCTCATAACTTAAATACTATGATGTAAAATTTACAATACTTAAATACTGATATAAAGTCAATATGTTTTATGTTACATAAAGGAATAAGAGAAGAAAGAAAACAAAGGCTGCTTAATATACATATATATACGCACAAGCATATGCATAACAAAATGAGGAAATACTCATGACAATTATAGTTCTCATTTCTGTAACTGGTCACATAGTCTTAGCTGGTATTAATAACTACCTTCTTCTACTACCCATTCTGTATTCCCTTTGTCTTCAGCAAACACCTCGACTGATTATTCTTTACCAGGCAGGGTGATTCTAATCTTCAATCCTGAAGGGTCTGTGCCATTTGTAGTCCTGCCTGTTGGGTTGTTGTAGCTTCCATTGACCTTAATTATAGGGCATGTTAATACTAGGAGATGTCTTAAGGGATCTCTTATATCCAGACACACTCTTCCCTATCTCCATTATGGAGTAGCAGTCCAATTTCTTTTTAGTAATCGGGATTAATCACCCCAGCCAACACCATAACTCCTTTATTTGCCCGTTGATTCAGAGGCATGAGGAACCCAAAGTGGCCAGGTGGCAGTCTTAACTTACAGTTCAGTGGATCACTGCTGTGTCTCCTGGTGGAAGCATTCCTTCCCCTGGAACTAAGATCTCTAGGCCAGCAGAACATAAAGTCACAGGAACAGGAAGCAAAAATTTTGATGGTGGGTTTACTAGGGGTAATACTTCCATTTCCACTCCTTGATTTCTGGACCCCTGAATCCTGGCTATTGGAAAAATAACGCCATATATTGGATGCTGATTCAAAACATATACAGCCTTCTGGAGAACTTTGCCCCAGTCTTGCAAGGAATTGCCACCTAGATGACACTGTAACTGAGTCTTCAAAAGTCCATTTCACCATTCTCTTAAACCAGCTGCTTCAGGGTGGTGTTCATAGTAAGACCAGTGAATTCCACCAGCATGAACCCATTGCTGCACTTCTTTTGCTGTGAAGTGAGTTTCTTGATCAGAAGCAATGCTGTGTGAAATATTTACAGGAACATGAGATTGACAGCACCAGAGGAAGTCCAGTAGTCTAATAAGGTGAAGAAAAAATATGTCCATTGACTTAGGTGGTTATGTATGTTAGGAGCAACTTACAAATGTGTGTAGAAGCAACATTCCAAATGTGAACGACAAGTGAATTTGTGTCACTTAAGAATGAAGAATGTGGCAGCGAAAGAAAAAGGGAAGGTTTTATTGTTTTTACTGTCAGTTGGTTTTGTTTTTCAGGGAGAAAAAATGTGTATGTTAAATGGCAAAGGGTAAGAGAGTGGTTTAAAATATAAAGTGGAAAGTGAGTTGTAATCCCTTGAGGGGAACTGAAGGACTGGGATACAGAGCCCAGGTTCTTTCACATGTTCATTTATTGTTATGCTATGAGTACAAGCGTCTACTTCATGTCAGATACTGGAGACATGGCAAACCAGATGTATGTGATTCTTATCTTCGTGAAGCTTTCACTTTAGAGTTTTGGATATTATTCTTTATCCAGTAAGATGTCACTGAAAGATTTTAAGCAGAGAAATTATATGATTTATTGCACACAGCATTATTGCAGCAATGGCTCATTAATACAGAGGGAATAGAGTAACATGTTAAAATACACCATAGGGAAACAATCAGAAACACATAAAAGTGGTTCTGGGTGGAACCCATGGTCTAGTAGGGAAGGAACCTGGGTTTTTTGTACTAGCTTTTTCCTCTGCTTGAGGCTTCCTTTCCCCCAATATTTGCAAGGCTGGAATCCTTCTTGTGATTCATTTAGTAGCTTAAATTTCAGTCTCTCACAGAAGTCTTTCTTTAGTCCCCAGTCTAAAATATACCCAGTTGCTCTCTATCACCCAATTTTAGCTCTTTGTATACAATTTATCTAGCTTTATAATTTTATAAAGGTATTTATTTTATCTATTTATATTTTATTATCTCTCTCTCTCCCTCTCTGTTGGAATCTAAGTTCTACGAGAGCAGGGCTATTGTGTGAATTTTACCACTGTGTTCCTGAATCTGGAATAGGGCATGGCATATCAAGTAGGTGCTGATAAATGGATATTATGAAAAAATACATAAAAGAATAACAATGTAGCTGCTGAAACAGAGACATATGCCAAATGCTATGACAATACAGAGTAAGAAAATCTACAAAGACTGAGTATCATTTGTGTATCAACAGACAAGGATCTCAGGGGACATTCTATCTTAAAGAAACTAGGACTGTAAGCAATAACTTTCCTTGCTGCTAGTAAAAAATAGAGGTAGAGCTTGAACTCAAGGTGAAGTGGGTCCAGATTCAACACTCTTTATATTCTTCCCTACTGCCTTTCCTTCCCTGGATATCGTGGTTTTTATTAGCTTTCCGTAGAGAAAAGGAACGTATTTCTCTAGTTATTAACATGGAAGGCAATTTAATGTTATCAGGCTGTGGAATGAGACAGACCTGGGTTTGAAGCCTGACTCAACTGTGTTTGAAGCCTACCAGCTGTGTGACCTAAAACAACTCACCTAATCTCTCTGTGCCTTTCATTTCTTCAGAGCCATTTAAGGATTAATGAGATAGTACATATCAGATGTTTAGCACAGACCCGGATCCGTAGTAAACTGTTCACAAGTGCTGGTTATTTTTATTATAATAGTCTCATTAACATGGGTACTATTGTTATGACTCACTAAACCTGGAAAGAAAAGTTCCACCTCTGAGAAAAAAGACTAGGATAAATGTATCATTGTTATACAAAACTTGGAACTTGAAGGCAGCAGAATCTGAAAATTGCTTGGCTGAGATCTTAAAGACCTGATTTGCATTATGTCAAAACATATGTCACTTGCAACAAGGATGCCAGTGATTAAGTATGAGTGAGATGCTCACACTAAGTATTATAGGAACGGAGAGGAGAGAAAGAATGCCATAAACCAGAGCAGGGGCTCTCCAGGCCTGGCACAGCAGGAGCACAGGCATGGAAGAGGAAAAATAGAAGTTTTGTGTAGAGTGTGATAAGGGGCGCGGTTTGGCTAGAGTGGAGGGACCACACTGGAGAGTTGATGTTAAAGATTCAGAGCTCAGACCAGATCCAGAAGGGAGGATGCAGGGGTGAGAACACTATCTTGTCGGCAACTGAATACGTCTGCAATCACTTTGCCTGTTTTGAAGAATTTTATCTCAAGTAAAGTAGTGTTATTCTGCAATCAAAAATTAAATGTAGGGCTTCCCTGGTGGCGCAGTGGTTGCGCGTCCGCCTGCCGATGCAGGGGAGCCGGGTTCGCGCCCCGGTCTGGGAGGATCCCACATGCCGCGGAGCGGCTGGGCCCGTGAGCCATGGCCGCTGAGCCTGCGCGTCCAGAGCCTGTGCTCCGCAACGGGAGAGGCTGCAGCAGAGGGAGGTCCGCATACCACAAAAAAAAAAATAAAAATAAAAAAATTAAATGTAATTTTTTCTTAGTTCTGTGTAAATATATTTTGTAAAGATACCATTTAAAACATATTAACCTCCTCATCAACAAGGTGTTCTGTTACCAAAAGAGATCCTGTTGTTCCTCTCTCATGCTTGCTTGAATGAGCTCTCTTTATCATCCAGACCCTGTAGACCTTACCCTAGAACCATTTGAAAACCTGCAATTTGTTGTGTTTTTACCTAAGAATCTTGCCTCCTATACATGTGTATCAGGAGACACACGTAACTATTTTCAGTGCAGTATTGTTTGTAACCACAAAATGTAGGAAATAACCTTAATGTCCATCAGTGAGGACATTAAGATAAAGAAATTGTGGTATAGTTATATAATAGAAAACTATTCAATAGTAAAATGAAACTAAACCTAAATGATTTAAAATACAATGTTGAGTTTAAAGAAAGCAAGGTGCCAAGTGATATCTAGAATATGATAGTATTTGTATAAATTTTAAAATTCACACAAAATGATAATATATTCTATTTATGGAAACATGAATATATTTAATAAAAGCATTAAAACATGGATTAGGGGGCTTCCCTGGTGGCGCAGTGGTTGCGCGTCCGCCTGCCGATGCAGGGGAACCGGGTCCGCGCCCCGGTCTGGGAGGATCCCACATGCCGCGGAGCGGCTGGGCCCGTGAGCCATGGCCGCTGGGCCTGCGCGTCCGGAGCCTGTGCTCCGCAAGGGGAGGGGCCACAGCGGTGAGAGGCCCGCGTACCGCAAAAAAAAAAAAAAAAAAAACATGGATTAGGAAGATATAAATTCATGACAATAGTTGAGTTAGGGAAGGGAAGGTAGGGCTTGGGATTGGGGAAGAGATCAAAGAAGGCTTCAATGTTAACTATAAAGCTTTGTTTCTTTTATGAAATAAATTAAGCTTTATATTAAGTAAAATATAAATTTTACTCATCCAGGGAGGGTTTACCTATAGGCTGTTATATTCCTTTCTGTAGTTTTCTGTATTTTTTCCATCTTATCAAGAAAAAAAATTGAAGATAAAAATGATCATTAACCACCTTCATTCATTTCATGGTGGTCAAAATGTACAAACTTCCTGTTATAAGATAAATAAGTCCTGGGGATGTAATGTACAGCATGGTGACTATAGTTAACAATACTGTAGTGTATATTTGAAAGTAGTTAAGAGAATAGATCTTAAATGTTCTCATCATAAGAAAACTAGTTGTAACTATGTGAGCTGATTAATGTTAACTAAAGTCATTGCGGTAATCATTTTGCATTATATACATATATGAAATCATTATGTTGTACACCTAAACCTAACACAATGTTACATGTCAATTATATCTCAATTAAAATAAAAAATAAAAATGATCATTAAGGAATAGATTAGAAGGCTGAATCTCACACTTTCCACCTTCCAAGACCACTTTTATTATTCTTAATCCCTCATTAGTGGATTTTATACTCTGAAAGATTTTGTTCAACAAGTTACATTTATTTAATATAATTCACTTCCTCACTTTTCTTTTAAAAAGCGTGAAGGCCAGTAAGAGCTTATCACCAGTCTGAGATAAACATTCATAAAGGTACATGACGTAGAGACATTTTGCCCAGATTTATATTTGCATTGAATATTGTGAAGTTGATGAATGTTGAGAAATTGATGAAGGGGCTGGAAGGGGAGCCTGGGTGACAGCCCAGCTCCTCATTTACAGGCAGCGCTGCTGCTCTCTGCTCTTCATTAACCAGTTGATGACTCTTGTAGAGGGATTACAAACTTTGTTTTTTCACAAATTCATCCATATTCAAGGTTAATGTTCTTATCCTGACTATGCTACATAATGAAATTTAGAGTTTATTGGGGGATGTGTGAAAATTTATGCAGATAGCTATTATCAAGAATTCAAAAATTAATTAAGAATATTAAAGATATATCTTTAGTTATAATATATAGCATAACAGTAGATATTATAACTATAATGTATCCATGGGGAGGAATCATGAAATTGCTGAGATCACTTTGGGAATGCCGAAGGAATGATATAACTCCAGCCAAAGCAAAGAAACTTGACATTTTAGTTAGCCCATGCAGTCTTATTATGGGCAAATACATGATTACTATTTTAACTTTTGAAATATTTAAAGTAACTTGAAGATTTCCATTAATAGCTTTGTGAGCCCCTAAGGGATTTCAAGTGAGGGATTTCAAGTGGGGAACAACTACTCTCAGAGGGATCTAATTCATGTTTTTTAAATCAATGAGTAATAACCTCTTGTCTCTAGAAAAGTTCAGTCACTTCACAAATATGACTATCTTTTCATTTTGTCCAAATTTAGGAGTCCAGTAGAAAAGCAATAAATCACAAAAATACAAATTTTGGCATGAGCAAATGGAATATGGGCACATGAAGATGTATTATTTATATGAAAGAAAGACAGAGAGACAGTGACAGGTGTCTAGGGGTTGAACATTCATTAGTATGATAAGGTCTGAATTGGGGAAAAGTATTGAAATCCCCATAATAAAGGAAGACCAAGGAAGCTGGGGCCATAATTCCCCACAGAAATTCTAACCTTAATAAAGGAAACCATTACTAATTTATATTTGCAAGTCACCCTAACGTATTCATCATTCCCAACTCTGGTACATGCTTGGCAGTGTATGAGATGCCTACCAATTATGCTGGCTGAGAGGAGAGAATATTCATGCTAGAGTTGACATACTGTGCCAGATTTCAGAGGTAATTTTAGGTCACCAGTCCCAAGCCAAATATCCCCACTCTAGAAAGACTGCTTAATGCACTGGATAGGGGAATGGGGGAAGGGGACCCCTAAGCCTCTAAACTCTACCAGGTCTCCTGCAACAGTCATTACTTCAGTTAGATTTCTTTCTGTGTGACTCCAGAAGGCTCTGTCTGCTAATGACAACTCATTTAGCAGAATGAAAGTTGTTTGATGCTCACAGGGAATGAAGCAAGCATTGCCTGATGTGCATTCCACTCCTTTTAACAGCCTTGCTGCAAGAGAATCTTTACTACAAGGAGCATTAGAATTAAATGTGAGCTATTAATGAAGGAAAAACTATCACTATCAAATAATAGCAGAAAAAAAGTGTAAGCAAGAAGAAGAAAACTCTGAAAAATAATGTAATGCTTTACTCTGTCTACTTGGTGAATTGATTGCTACAAATCCATAGGATACCCACACAGTAGGGGTTTGGGGCCACAGATACATCAATATAAATTCTTATTTGCATTCATTTAAGAATTCACAGGACCAGTTGTCACAGGGAATATGGCTCTTTTAGCCTGTCCATTTGTGTGCAAGTACACTCAATGCACAATAGCATTTGGATGACTAGAATTTAGACAGCAGTAAGTCTGGATTCTGAATAGCTTTATGTAAACTTTAATAAAAATGAAAACATGGATTCCATAATACCATTTTGGCTACCACATTTGACTGATTTTATTTAATGAGATTTTGGAGACTAGTTTGATTTACTATTTTTTTTTTTAACCCATCAAAACAGGACTGGAGATGAAAGGATAGCGATTACTGACATTTCTGAGGCTCTGCTTGGCTTATTAAAGTGATTTGATCTGTAAACAGAACCCCGTTTTTGTTGAGCTGCTTGAGAGATGACTATTACAAGGCTTTTACAAAATGCTAAAAGAAAAATTGTTATTCACATTTTATATTTCAGGGAAGAGTGATCTGTTCAGGAATTTACATTGTGGTAAAAAATGTTGCTTCTTTTTCAGAGCTCAGATTCCTTTTTGTAGAAATGCACAGTTGGCTACATGAGCATAAACAAATGTGAAACCATATACTGAGAGACACTACATTAAGAAAATGAAATAAATTCAATAGGCAGTCAGAAAATATCATTCTCTGTCAGTCTCTGAAGGAAAGGATAATATATTTCCTTGTGCCAGAGTCCTCCTCCCATAAAAAGGCCTAGACTGCATCTTTGGACTGTTCATTAATTCTCTTGCTCTGAGCCCTCATTCATAAACCTGAGAAAGTTAGGTGTTTTTACTGCCTTACAGTGCCTCATTCTTATTTAGTCTAGGACAAGGTATTTAAAAAAAACGTTTCAAACCAATCATCTGATGCGGTCCCCTACTAACATTTTCCTTTTTGGAAACCACCAAAGAAATATTCCTGCTCTCTGTGTGCTGGCAGGAGACTTTTGCTTGATTCATTCCTTTGTTAAGAATGAAGACTTCAAGGGAACAGAGTTGGTAGAGTATCCCTATGGAATTCCTTAAAGAAAGATAACTCTTCCTTGATTTACTGGCAGGAAGTAATCTGACTCCTCTCTCAAGGTGAAACCAATTTATCCTATTATCTCTGATTCATAACACTTCTTAGAAGACCATAGGGGGTTCTACCACATCCTTCTGCACCCCAATTATGTGGGCATATGATGAGGATAAGCATGTAGAGATGACTCTGCAGGTTTCCTTTTGCCACAGTGTCTTCCCACTTATTCTTTTTTATTTTTTAATTTTTTAAAATACATCTTTTTTGGAGTATAATTGCTTCACAATACAGTGTTAGTTTCTGTTGTATAACAAAGTGAATCAGCCATACGTATACATATATCCCCATATCCCCTCCCTCTTGCGTCTCCCTCCCACCCACCCTATCCCACCCCTCTAGGTGGACACAAAGCACCCAGCTGATCTCCCTGTGCTATGCTGCTGCTTCCCACTAGCTAACTATTTTGCATTTGGTAGTGTATATATATCAATGTTACTCTCACTTTGCCCCAGCTTCCCCTTCCCCCGTCCCCGTGTCCTCATGCTCCTCACTTATTCTTTTTTAAAAGAAAATTTATATATATGGTGAACAGCATGATGGTTTGATATAGATATACATCATGAAGTGATTACAACAGTAATGCTAATTGATACATCATTTCCTCACATAGTTATCTGTTTTTGTGTGTGGTGAGAGCACCTGAAATCTACTGTCTTAGCAAACTCCCAGTAGTCTTTGTTTGAAAGAGTCTTATTATTTCTCCTTCTACTTAATGCTTACTCAATGTTTAGATTTTAACTTAAGTATCATTTTTTACAGGAAGGCTTTCACCAATCTCCAATCCAGGTTAATTTTTTTGTGTATGTGTTACACTCTTATAAAATTATATTTTTCTTTCCTACAAAAAACTTACTTCAATGTTTATGTGTTTATTTGTGTGTTATTTGATTTTAAGCTCAGTGAGACTAGGGATTGTTTCTGTTTTTACTGCCTATTATGTCAGGTACATAGCATGGTTCCTGGTAAAATGTCGTTGAATTAATATATAAATGAATTGGCAAGAGACTTGGTAAAAAAAAATTTCCAGCAACTATCAGTAATTTCAAATGTATTCACAGGAAATAAAATACCTTTACCTTTAGTATCTTGTAGCTAGAAGCATAGATTTTGCCTGCAAGAGAAGACTCTTTGATACTTCATTATATATTTAAAAGAAAGGTGTAAGTTGGAGAACACTTCTCCAAACAATTATAATAAGTCTATCCCTTAGTTTCGAAAATATTTTATAAAAGAGATTCAGAATTACATTGGCTGACTCCCCCTACTTATTATATAAATGCTTAACTAGCCCTTCAATTTATGTTGGATGGATAATCACTGGCAGGGAGAGGTTTGCATAATAGAAAGTGCTTTGGCACCCAGCCAGCTGTGTCAAGATTCAATTCTATTTAATTATTGTCAATACACACATCAAGTAGGGGCAGTGGAGGGGGAGTGGTTGCCTGGAGAGGAATATGGGACTATGTCTTGGGGCATATAACGTGATTTAGCTCTCACAGAAGCTATTACTAGGGTGAGAAACAAAAGTGATTCCTGCCATTAACCTAAAATCCTTTTTAAGGAAGGTGTCATTTGCTTTCTTTCCTGAATATGTCATTTTCTGAGACACACCTTATGCTCCAGCCACACTGAATTCCTTACCTTACCCTAAACACAGGCCTTGTCACACTCAAGGACTTTGTACATGCCCGTCTCCCAACTTGCTTTTCCTTCTCTTCCTGGATGAAACAAGACATGAATTCAGTCTTTGAAGAGTCAGTGTTAGTCAAACTTCATTAGCGTTTCTCAACAGATTTTTTGTGTGTGTGTGTGTGGTATGCGGGCCTCCCTCTGCTGCGGCCTCTCCCGTTGCGGAGCACAGGCTCCGGACGCGCAGGCCCAGCGGCCATGGCTCACGGGCCCAGCCGCTCCGCGGCATGTGGGATCCTCCCAGACCGGGGCGCGAACCCGGTTCCCCTGCATTGGCAGGCGGACGCGCAACCACTGCGCCGCCAGGGAAGCCCTCAACAGATTTTTTTATGTGTCCCTTTGGTAGGCACTCTGTTTTATCTGTCTTCATATTATATGTACCTGTTTTTTCTGTCTTCATCATCATTTACATCGGATAACTGCTCTTGACTTTTTAAAACAAAGCCTTGTTTTTTCTAAGCCCCCTTATGTTTCGTCATTTCTGTGTTCTATGCCCCTTCCCCTCTGAAGCTAACCATATTGTTCGTGCTCTTTCTACAGACCCCATCTGTCTCTTTCTCTGATGGACATTCCATTCATACTTTTCTTCCTCTCTTTATAGCTACCAATCTTCCTTTGTTGTTTCCTGATCTCATTGTTTATATATTAAAAACTCAATTTTCCATCCAAGTAAAAACAAAGACTCTACTACCTCTGCAGTGCTTGGTCGTCATTGACCTGCCTTACATTGTTTTCTTAGAGGCCAGACTGCTAGGATCCAGCTTCTGATCACCCTCTCCCTCTGCTTCTGCCTCTATCATTGAATTAGACCCAGTTTTTTCAATGGCATTATGATGCCCTATTAATCAGATGTGAACTCTTCTCCTCAGTCCTCTTATTCCTTGACATCTCAGTGATATGGTTCTGTTGACAATTTCAGTCTTTCCCAAACTTCCCTTAGCCTTTCTCTTCACTTTTTCTTCTGCTTTTCCACTGTCTCCAACTCCTCTTTCTCCTCCAGTCCATTGACCTTCAGAAGCTCCCAAATTCATTTCTTGGTCCTCTGTTCTAAAACTTTATTTTGTGAAAGCTACTATCCTCTATTTCTGTTTTAAATCTTCATCTATATATAAATCAATTCCTCCTAAGTCCTAATCGTTTACCAAATCTCTCCATCAAGCTCCAGCCCTTTAGTTCAAACATCCTACAAGAAAGCTTCCCTGGAAGTTTCTTCAAAACTGAAAAATTCAGTGTGACTATAACCAAACTTCTCAGTTTTGTCTTTAAGAATGCTCCATTTCTCCTCATCCTCATTTCAGGTTGTATCACCAGTCCTCCCATAAGTACGAATGCGTGGAGTTAATGACAGAGCTCGGTGCACTTTCAGATAGGTCTCCCCATGATTTTACTGTCTTCCTCTGTCATTACCCTACATGTGTGAATTTAACTTCCTCCTAGCTTCATTTTCTATCTCTCATATCTCCTGTTTTTCCCAGACCAATAGCTTATCTTTCTCTACCTCCTTTTTGCACTAACTGTGCTATATAATTGGGTCCTTCTATTATTAATAGATAGTTATCTGAAAGACTATTCAGGAATCCATTTACTAAATCATAATAACACTGTTAGTACCTCCTCCTACCACTTACAATATTTTACTGCCTTTTTAAAATTGAGGTATAGTTGACTTACAATATTATACTAGTTTCAGGTGTACAGCATAGCGATTCAAAATTTTTATAGATTATACTATTTTACAGCTATTATAAAATATTGGCTATATTTCCTGTGCTGCACAATATATCTTTTGTAGCTTATTTATTTTATACATAGTAGTTACTGTACCTTATAAAAATGTTAATGATGTTTGTAACATACCACCCAAAATAAACACAAATACAGCAGGCATACAGGCCATTAGGTAAATAAACAGAGAGATGAAAATTATTAGGTACAACTGCATAGACATCTGTTGGTGATGGACATAGTTGCCCTGGTACTCAGATCTGTTTCCATCTAAGGAAATTTATAGGTGGAGAGTCTGTGAACAAAGCTTTGCTACTATTTTATTCTCTAGTGGTACTGCAAGGCTTAGCATTTTGCTTGCCATTATTTTATGACTTTTATTCTCACTAATACCTCCATATGGGTAAAAAATTATAATGTCTACCAGTTTGTCTAGCATCTCTAGCTTCACAGTAAGAGAAAATAAAAAACTAAAACAAAACAACTGTAACTCTACTGACTAATTTTTATTTTAAGCAATGTGAATAACAAGTAACAAGTCAAGATTCCATCATTAGATGATTGGAAACATGTGCTTGTTAGTTTTGTCTGTCTTTAAATATGAGCCCTTTGGAGAGAATTCAAGTTGCACACTGGTATTTTTTTAATGAACAATAAATAGTCTCCTTCAATCTAAAAAATCTGATCTAAAATGTCTTTTGCATGTAATTTAAAAAATTTAATAATTATATTACACCATCAAAAAAGTTTGGTAAGTACTGAAAAGAAAAAAAAGGTACATAATCCCACTAATCCAATCAATTTGTTAACAGTTTTCTTTATTTTCTTCCAGTCTTTTTTCACACTTACGTCCTTGCATGCCTGTCATCGTGGTGTATATGCTATTTTTTCCTCTGGAATTTTAAAAACAACATTGTATCATAAATATTTCCTCTGCATATGCTACATAACTTCCATGCTTCTCTGATTTTTTTTTTTTTTAAACAGGATCTAACAAGTGAGCTGGATAAAGTCTAAGGACTCAGGCCAAAGGCTTTCTTCCTTCACTGTTAATAGACCAGCTGCCCATTAACTCTTCCCAGCATCCAGTCCCTGTGGCACACACTACTGCATGTTATTTTTTTTTTATAAAATAATTAATTTACAGGGAATAATTAAGACTCATTGCCTTGAGATGAAGAAAATTAGAATTGGCCCTATATGAGAGATTCTCCCTTGCTTAATGCCAACTGAGAAAAAAGGATTGTATTTATATCTGTGAAATAAATTCTCAGACATCTAAACATGCTCATGCTGAGAAGGAAACAGTCAGCCATTTCAGTGTTTAGAGATGCAAGAAATTTGAGCTTTTTCCTTTGGCATTTCTCTCATATTCAGCTGTCATCTTGGGCTGTCAGAACAGTCCCATTACTTATAAATCCTTTTGATCTGTGTTCATCAATTACTGCATCAGAAGCCCTAACTCTCAGTTAATTTGGAATTTAAATAGAAAAAAATAGATCTGGGTTAAATACAGAACTTGGTTTCCTTTATTTTGTGTAGTGCCTAACTATTACTTTCCCCTTATATCTAAATCAATTCTTTTCTTTGCCTTATTTATTTGTATTCTTCAATAATGCCCTGTACCATCTGTGTTTTCCAAATTATATGTTGGTTCTTATTTAGGCATTATTATGAGAGAAACAGTTTTGTTGTTATTCTTATTCTATATTTAATTTCTAATTTAATTATAGATTTAATTTAATTTCTAATTGAACTTGAAGATGTATTCACCTTCATATATCCATCCATGCATCCATCCATTCTTGCATTCTTCCATTTATTTATTTATTCATTTATTAAGAGTCCTCCTTTCTGGCAGGTTTATACTAGTTGGTTTTCAATGCAAAGAAAGGGCCAGTTTAGGCAAATAACAGTTTGTGACCTATCAATTTTTCCAAAACATCTGTACATGAAGTCAGTATCTGTTTGTTTCTTTGAAATCAAGTTTTAATGTAGCATCTCCTGTTGATAATACAAAATACATATTTTCCCAACTATCATTTAAGATTTTCTTTTCCATATCTTTATTTTAAAAGCTCACAAGTTTTGTTTCCTAAACTCATATATTGGGATTAAACCGTATTTAGAAAATAGGTTTTTTTTTTTCACATGCTAGTTGTCATTACATTTCATTGTCTTTCCCAATGCTGATAATTAGTCTATGAATGTCCTTTGAAATTTTGGCTGTTTGAATGCATTTGGCTTATGCAGGTGTACTAGAACTTATTTTCTTTCGTTTTTTTTTTTCTGGACTTGGTTTCATTAATCTTTTTTTTTCCTGCTCTGTGTATAGAGGCAAATAATTATTTTATTTTCTCACGCTCTCAATCCTTTTCTCGAAATACCTTTGACATTTTCTTTCTTCAAGATTATTCTCCAGTAGTCCTCAAATACAGATTCAAGCAATAGTAAACAGCTATTTTGATGTAATAATGACTGACTAATTAACTAGCTCTTTGATGCCTGTTTATTACATTTTAAATGAGACAATGATGAATTGAAGCCAGGTAAATTTTTTTTTTTTTTTTTTTTTTTGCTGCTCTGGGTCTTCGTTGCTGCACGTGGGCTTTCTCTAGTTTTGGCGAGTAGGGTCTACTCTGCATTGCAGTGCACAGGCTTCTCATTGCAGTGGCTTCTCTGTTGTGGTGGTTTCTCTTGTTGCAGAGCATAGGCTCTAGGCACGCGGGCTTCAGTTGTTGTGGCACACCGGCTCAGTAGTTGTGGCTTGTGGGCTCTAGAGCGCAGGCTCAGTAGTTGTGACGCACGGGGCTCAGTTGCTCTGTAGCACATGGGATCTTCCCGGACCAGGGCTCGATCCGGTGTCCCCTGCAATGGCAGGCGGATTCTTAACCACTGCACCACCAGGGAAGCCCCATGAAGCCAGGTAAATATTGTTAGTGATATTACAATTTATTTTCTTCTCTGGATCACTGTGGCACGTATCCTAAAGATTTTTTCATGTATTTTACAGGGGAAAATGGGTTTCTTCACAAGAATATTTTGAATCTAATACCAACCATCCTTTGCCACTCTTCCTAGAGACATATCCCCTTTGCCTAGTAAACGTTGGTTGAAGATGCTGTCATTAATAATTGTCTCTGGGACTTCCCTGGTGGTTCAGTGGTTAAGAATCCGCCTGCCAATGCAGGGGATATGGGTTCGAGCCCTGGTCCGGGAAGATCCCGCATGCCGCGGAGCAACTAAACCTGTGCGCCACAACTACTGACCCTGCAATCTAGAGCCCATGAGCCACAACTGCTGAGCCCGCGTGCTGCAGCTACTGAAGCCCGCGCACCTAGAGCCTGTGCTCTGCAACAAGAGAAGCCACTGCAATGATAAACCCTTGCACCGCATGGAAGAGTAGCCCCCGCTCACCGCAGCTAGAGAGAGCTCACGGGCAGCAATGAAGACCCAATGCAGCCAATAAATAAATTAATTAATTTTTAAAAAAATTGTCTCTTCCTATGTTAATCACTCAAACTCTTTCAAAGTTATCCATGTACAGCCAATCAACTGAGACTAAAACCCTATTTTTTAGAAATTATTTGGGCATCTTCAGAGCAATGAGTAATTCCTGCTAAAGGAGTATTTACTGGGAAAATAATCATTCCAAATTTCACTGGATTTGTGTAGCATGAAGTCGGAGGCATTCCATTTCTCAAAAGAACCCTTCCCCACCCTACTCCTTCAAAATGCATTTATGCTATAACTTATATGTATTTACTAATTGTACAAATCCTTTGTTTTACTGACATCAATTTTAATCTTTTATAAATTGATTTTTGTGTCTATAGCAAATGAGTTTGATTTAACACAGCTTGATGTGCAACCATTAACCAGGAAACATTTGGATGATGTCAGGGATCATCAGTACTAACAAATTTCCTTCTCTTATATCAATTTACACTTCCACAATTTATGAAAACACCTCTTTCTCCACACTCTTGACAATACAGACCTTTCTATTTTTTCTGCTGCAACATCCTGCCATTACCCAGGGACGTCTACATTCTCTTCTTCTCTATCTCTGTTATATACATTATATTTAAATACTTTCTTATCATAAAAAATCTCAAACAATGCTTATGCATGTGAATAAAATGTAAATCTTTTCCTTGCCTTTCTCAAGGGTAATTATTCTCAATAGTTTGGTTAGCACGTGTTTTATAAATCCATTTTTCAAACATATTTTGTTGATATGTGTGTATGTATGTGATTTTTTTACATACACATGTTAAAACTGTATGCATTGTTCTGTCTTCATTTTTTCTTCACTTAAAAATATTGAAACAGTATAAGTTTATTTTTACTAGTGGATGTATGTTTTTTATCTTGTTTCTTTTTAGTGAAAATTTAGGTTGTTTCAATTTTTTCTTTATTATAATAGTCAAATGAATACCCATTTGGGCAGAAAACATAGTTTTCTGCTGGGCAGAAAACTATGAATACACTCGATCCTTGGACAACATGGGTTTCAACGCTGTGGGTCCACTTATAATCAGATTATTTTCAATAGCAAATACTACAGTCCTACATGGTGTTGAATCTGAGAGGGTGGAGGAATCACAGATGCAGAGGGCTGACTCTAATTTATAGGTGTACTTTCAACTGCTCAGAGGGTCAGCACCCCAACCTGCATGTTGTTCAAGGGTGAACTGTACATCTAATTTTATTAGATATTACCAAATTTATTAACACTTGCTTATTAATAGTGTTGATCAGTTTTCCGATGTCCTTTATTATTTTTAACTTGTTTTATCTGTCAGTTTCAGAAAGAGGGATGTAAAAAATTTTGCATTTTGTGGATATGTCACTTTCTCCATTGTGTTAATTTTCCTTCATACATTTCAAGATCATAGTTTCAGTGATACACATTTGTGATTATTATATCTTCTTTATGGGTTATTCTTTTATCATGATTTTATGTTCTTCTTTATTTCTATTAACAATTTTTCTTAAATTCTATTTTGTCTAACATTGGTATTATTAGACCAGCTTTTTGTTTTCTTTTGGTTATTATTTGCTTGGAGTACTCTTCTTTCTTCTCTGTGAACTCCTAATGAACTATCATAATTGATAGTCTTTTTATTTGTATATACACAATTTTATTGAATTTATCTACTTTTTTTTTCTTTTTTTTTTTGCGGTATGCGGGCCTCTCACTGTTGTGGCCTCTCCCGTTGCGGAGCACAGGCTCCGGACGTGCAGGCTCAGCGGCCATGGCTCACGGGCCCAGCCGCTCCGCGGCATGTGGGATCTTCCGGGACTGGGGCACGAACCCGTGTTCCCTGCATCGGCAGGCGGACTCTCAACCACTGCACCACCAGGGAAGCCCTGAATTTATCTACTTTTTAATAATTAAGAACACTCATGAATATGCTGTATATAGGTGTTTTATATATATATCTCTTTAATGTTTCAAATAGAGTATATACTTTTTAGGGTTAGAGTCATCATCCTTCATTATCAAATAGTCTTTGTGATACTTTTGTACATTTTTGACTGACTTCTTGTCATATTTGATTAGTTCATCACTGATTTTAACCTAATAGCTTGACAAATTATGAGCTCACTTCAGGAGTAGAAGTGCCAGCTCTACCATTTAAGAGCTGTTTTCTTTATTAGTTTTCGCCTCTTGTTTCTTCGCAGAAATATCTAAAGGTCTTTGACCATTTTTGTGGGGATTAGCCTAGCTCAAAAGCATTATAGAATAGACAAATCCACTTGACATCATAAATCAAAATATAAAAGAACAAATGAGTTAGGTCACCACTGTCAACCTCTTTGGACTGAGGAAATCTCGTTGTTCCCTTAGTATATTTTACCTATTATGTGTGATAGATAATCATTTGACATGCAGAAATGAGGGTTCTGGTGTCCACTTGTATATTAACTATTTAGTAAAGGTTAATTACTTTATTTGTTTTAAATACAAATTACATTTCAAAGAATGTATGATATTTTTTCCACCTCACAAACCAATCAGCTAGTGTAGTTATTCTCAATGTGGTCTGTGGACCTCTGGAGGCACCAGAGACTCTCTTTCTAGAGGTCCATGGGATCAAAATTATTGTCATAATAATACTAAGAAATTATTTACTTTTTTTTTTTTTTTTTACTGTGTTGACATTTATACAGATGATGCAAATGCCATGGCAGGACAAACTGCTAAAGTCTTAACAGGAATCACAGTAGTAGCAATAAACCATACTGGTAGACATTTCTTCATTGTCATACATGTACAGGAAAGGGGAAAAAAAGCCTTGGGTGGAGCAGTAAAAATTATTAATTTTATTCAATCTCAATTTTTAAAAATTAATTAATTAATTAATTAGGTTGCATCGGGTCTTAGTTGTGGCAGGTGGACTCCTTAGTTGGGGCTGGCCGGCTCCTTAGTTGCGGCACGTGGGCTCCTTAGTTGTGGCATGCGAACTCTTAGTTGAGGCATGCATGTGGGATCTAGTTCCTGGACCCGGGATTGAACATGGGCCCTCTGCATTGGGAGCGTTCGGTCTTAACCAGTGCACACCAAGGAAGCCCCCTCAATCTTGATTTTTGAGTACCAGTCTTTTTAATATTGTGTGGGACAAAATATGCACAAAGCACTTCTGCTGTATACAAAAGGTGATGGCTGTCTCATTGTGCAATTGTTGAGTGCTGAACTCTCCCCTTTTTTTCAAAATGAAATACTGTTTTTGCTTGAAAGAAACTATGGTTATTCAGACTTGAGTGTTCGGCAGACGTTTTCTCAAAAAAGAATGAAGTGAGCCTGTCACTTCAAGGAAAACAACTGACAGTATTTGTGGCCAATGATAAAAACTGAGCTTTCAAGTTAAAATCAGAATTTTGAAAACATGTATCCACTACCATAAACTTGACAGCTTCTCAGTACTTAAAGACAGGGCTGGCTACATAATTTGCAGACCTCAATGCAAAGTGAAAATATAAGGCTCCTTGTTCAAAAAGCAGGAAAAAAAGTGCCATTAAAGGTACTAAAATAGAAAGCATTTTCTTTTTTTACTTGCTACTTAATGTTGTTCTAAGTAAAGAAAATTAAAATTTTAAGTTACTAGCATGAATTTCACTGTTTATATTATGCAATGCCAGTTTTATATACAAATATAAGAACATTTGATTTATATGCAACTCACAAAAATTGCACAATATGTATTTCCATCGTTCATACATGCATTTTTCGTTGTTTTTACCAGAAGGGTGAAAATGATGCACAACCCTAAGTAACTGTTTTTATTTCATTTCTTGACATTTGTACATTCTGTCAACACCATCTTCAGTTTATTTATGACTAAGGAAGGACTAAAAAGAAAAGAAACTATGGTTTGCCCTATCTTTCGTTTCTTATGGTCATGATTTTCCGTGAAAATGTTGGATATTACAGGAAAGGAACACTGATAAGAAAGGATATGATAGAGTTCCTAGGTGGTTCATCTTTCTTAGAATGTACTGCCTTCTTTCTGCATTTGAAGCAAATTCTGATTTGATTGAAAGATGTGGTTTCTCAGGGCTGTTAGTATCCCCACTCACTCAGGCATAAGCTTAGCGGCTTACCTTTACTTTGAATCTCACAGAGCTCCTACACGTTGTGGGTGCATCAAAACTTTGTGCTCATAGGACACTGTGAACACTATGTACAAATGAGGGCCCAAGGAATTTCAGACATGCTACCTTTCGTTCGTATCTCTTTTGCTTGATTGCCCCATTGGACTTCACTTACAAAACACGAGGTCAAAAATGAAGTTATTAAAAATTTGAAGACGGCAACAGCAGAGCATTAAACCAAGCACTGTAACACTTTGCATGTATGGTCCTCTACAACTGCACAGTGTCCACTCCCATAAATGAATGGACTTTTCCATTCTATTCTTAGATTATTTTTCATAAAGTATTCTCCCAGTATTGTAGATATTAGAGCAAGATTGGTGAACAATGTAGTATACATTTATATAATCTTTTTTGAAAGCAATATGTCAAAAAATATAAAGAGAAAAAAATCCATATTCTTAATCCCAGGATTCTAATTAGTGGAAATGTATCATAAAGAATTATTCAAACAAAATTAAAAAGCTATATTCATAAATTGTTTATTATTGTATTAAATATCCAATATTAGTGGAATAAGGAATAAATCATTGTCCAACAAAGTGATTAAATATACAATCATAAAAATAGTAAAAAGCATTTGCAAAAACATGGTTACATGTTCAAGTCAAAATGATAATAAAAACAAGCAGACATTGGGATTAAAGCTGCATAAAATTATGAATGCATTTGGATAAATATCATTGGGGAATACACACAAAAACATAGAAAAGTTATACCAGAGTAATAGGATTATATTTGATTTGTTTTCATTTTGCTGAACATTTTTTAATATTGCTTTTTCTTGGTAAAAACAAACACATAAACAAAATACCCAAGAGGCTTTCTGAGGCAACTATAGTATAATGCATTGCACTTAGAATTGAAATTCAGGTTGGAAACTTAGCTCTCTCACTTGTACATATATGACTGTAGACAAATAACTTAATTTGGTGAACCTTAGTTTCATCAAAAGTTAAATATAAATTCCACTTGTCCTACAGAGTTATAAAATTAACTAAGATTATGTGTGTAAAAGTGTCCCTTAAAGTCCCTAAAACATAGTTGATATTCAGTACATTTTAATTGAATCTGAAATCAAGGAGACTTTTCTTTTTTTCATTCTAGTGTATTTAAAGTGCTAATAAACTCTGCCAAAAGGCTTAACATACTGGCCTAGACAAGGTTATACACTTTGGGAATTTTACTTGATAAGTGAACTTATTACTTTCAACACATTTTGATTGTGTGTGGTTGAATGATTTAAGTAGGAAATCCATTTTTATCTCCAAAGGCCATTTATTGTCCTACCCACAGTGATCAAAAGGAGTCAATGAGGTGTGAATATAGTTCAGGCAAAATGCTTGGCTGTATCAAAAAAGCAACTAATCTGTAATGATCTCCTATAAGTAGACTTACGAATTCAAATTCTTTAAATGTTCTTTGTTGTACAAAGAGTTGCAAAGGATTATAAATTCTTTGGTGTTATTTGATTGCAGGATTCTATGGAAACATCTACAGACCACCTACTGGCATAGTGGAAATAGCACAGGAATGGAATTTGGGAGAACTGTGTTCTTGTAAATTCAGCTTCATCCCTCCCCTCTCTATCTGTAAATTTAGGGGTTGCATTACAAATTATTTCAGGTCTTTTTCATTTTTCAAATTTTGTGATCTTATGATTTTATCTATCTATCCATCTCTCTATCTATCTAGTGGCCATTATGCATTTCTTGACAATAGAGCACACGTTTAATAACAGGTGGTTATACATTATTCATCAGCCAACTGTGTGTCCACAAATACCTGAAGTACACCCTGTTAAAAGGGCTGCATAATTCCCTAAATATGGTTGTTTTGCAGCTGAATTCCCTTCTTGTATATTTAATGACGGAGAAAATATCTACCTCATTATTATAGAAAAGCCTATAATATTACAGTGTAGTTGGCAAACCAACTTTTTTTGGGGGAAACTGTGCTGATACTTATCGAGCATTTATTATATTCCAGGCTCTTTTTAAAGCACTTACCATACATTATTGCATTTAAAACTCAAAGCAATATCCTAGGTAAATACCATTTAATATGTAAGGAGTCTGATACTCAGAAAGCATTTAAAACTTTCCCTAAGGCCACACAATTAAATAGCAAAATTGGAGTGAAAACCCAGGTCCACCTGTGTCAAAGCCTGAGCGCTTTTGTAGTATGCCCTACTGCCTTTTGGGAACAACTGGCTAATGAACATTTCCCCAAATACTTCTCTTGTTTACAATCGCACATCTATAGATATTCATAGGTGGCCTTTTACAAATGGAAATAAAGTGTCTATTCTGGGCTTCAGGATCCTTCCTTTGCCAAGTGAAGAGAATGAAAGCAGAGAGGGAAGGATGCTTTATGTCCATTTTTCAAAAGGCACCAGAATTGGGAGCAGCTACACTAAAATGAAAAATTGGAGCAAAGCAGAATAAGCAGAGAAAAGACAACAAAGATGTGATTGAGAAAGTATGCTTATTGAATTATTAGGATGAGGCAGGAAGAAAAAAAGATGTTTCCACTAATGATGACCGATAGTTGGCAAAGATATTTTTGAAACAAGATAACCCATTCTCTACAAGTCAAGTGACAGGACCAAATCCAAATTTTAACAGGAAAAATGTGGCTATGATAGAGTGCACTAGTATGAACATCACAGGCATAGATCCGTCAATTGATGTTGCCTATGACTAAAGCAAGATATTACTAAAGTTGCACGTTCATCACTTTCTAAACTAGATGTCAGAGATCTTAAAACACTCCAGAAGGAAAAAAAATCCCATCTTTTATATTGTGAAAGAGATAAAGCACGCAGCAGGAAGTGTAATTCTCTTGAGGATTTTTCCCAAAGGATTTGATAGAACATAGCACTTCATGTGTGGTTTTAAATAAATATCCTTCACAGAAATCTTAGCTTTTGGATCCAATTAAAACCATAATTTCTGATAAATACATGTAAGGACAAAACAGATTGGAATACAGAGCACTGCCATGAACCTGAAGCTCAATTGCAGAGCAGATGTCAATTGACAGTCTGTAAGGAAGCCAGACACTTCCATGATACAGATCACTGAGACATAGGATTGTGAAGGTGAGGCCATGGCCATGGATTTGGTTCCTGTGTAGAGCAGTGTTTTGGGGGCCATAGACTATACACATGACTCCATTCATCTCCTCTAGTTCCCAGCATTGGATCTTCTCTTCCTCATCACAGGGACAGGTAGCCAGGGTTCTTATCACCTCCTCTTAGGAGACCAGTACATCTGATTTCTCTACTTAAAGACAATTGAGACTTGACCATAATTTTGTTTTAACCATACTTGGTTTAGTCTTATTCTCTTTTTCCCATACATTGCCTTATCACTTGGGATTTTTTTTTTTACTATTATTTGATATTGGTTAAAAAGAAATGGGAGGTGTTCTAGTTATCTATTTCTGAGTAACAAATTACTCTCAAACTGAAGTGGCTTGAAGCAACAAACATTCTTTATGTCATAGATTGTGTGAGTCAGTAATCCTGGGTAGCTTAGCTGGGTGGTCCCAGTTCAAGGTCTTGGACAAGGTTGTAATCAAGGTGTTGGCCAGGTCTGCAGTCATTTCGAAGCTCAAATGCAAGAAGATCCACTTTTGAGCTCACTTTTTTGGCTGTTGGAAGGTCTCAGATCCACTTCTAAGCTCACTTATGGCATTGCAATTGGCTTCACCAAGAGCAAGCAATATAAAAGAGCAAAATAAAAATAGCCCTGGAGGGTGAAAGGTTGAAGTAAACATTTTACCCTCTAAACAAAATGATGCATTTACTTCCAAAAGATAATCCCAAATCTCATGCCTATTGTGTGTAGTCATAGGTCAGGAGTGTCAGAATATGAAGAACATGATTTTTAATACCTCATCAAAAATTGCAAGTAACTTGTATGTTTTAGTTGAGCCTGAAAAATGGGAAAGAGATACCCACTCTAAATTTAACCTAACCTCAGGTTAAAGAGTAAACCAGACACAATTGTAATTGTAGAATATTTAGAAATGAACATATAAACATAAGATATAACATATAACATGATGAATTATATTAGGAATTAACAACATGGATATGATGTGACCATGACAAAGTTGTGGCCTTAAAAACTTTTGTATAAATTTTAAAAGTAAATATATGTGAATCAAGCAGTTAAGACGCAATGTTAGAAAAAATAACCAGTCAAACTCATGGGAAAACAAAAGGGTGATAATAATAATGATAAAAGTGTAAATTAACAAGTAAGAATAGAGCAATGGAAATATGCTGACTTTGTTGTTATTACAAGAGCCATTTTTCTACAAGAAGAAAAAATCTATAAAACAAACTATTAGCAAATCTAATAACCATTTATGTATGAGAATATTTATTGTAAAAGTTGGGTACTGGGGATAAGTTGTGATACATCTACATCAAAAAATTTTCTCTAGTATTTAGAAATAATGCTATGGAAAATATCCTTTCTTATGAGAATAATAAATAGTATATATATCAAAATAAAAAAAATGAGCTGAAGTACATAATATAATTAATTTGATTAGAATAGGTAATATTTGATTGTTTCTCTGTCTTTCTGGAATTAACCGTTGAATGATAATACTATAGTTAAATATTATGTTGTCCTCTTATAATCTTAACAAATTATGCACCTTTTGATGTCTTCCAGTACGACAGACTAGGTAAATCTTTCCAAACCACTTTTTGAGTTTAAACAAAAAGCTGGGCAAAATATAAACACTTGTTTGAAAACAACAGAGAGACAGCATGATAGTGAAAAATGATCAGGCTAGGATATATTGGAAGACTGAGGCCTGGAAATTAAGACTGGCATTTGAGCTATATTTCACCTGGGAGCAGGTGTAAAATCTATAGGGCAGCCAAAAACGCGAGAGAATGGATGGCCCATTTGACAGCCTCATAGTGCTGGGGTTCCCTTACATTGAGTCAGAACCTGGAAGAGTTGCATTGAAAAGTAAGAGTGAGCCAGAAGACCTATAAAGAAAAACCCAGCAGAATTAAAGGAAGAAATACACAATTTGACAATCATTTAAACACTTCTCTCTCAAAAACTGGTGGGAAAGCTGGACAAAAATATCATTAAAACCTTAGATGATTTGAACAACACTATCAACCATCCTGACTCAATTGATATATGTAGTACACAGCACCCAACAAACGCTAGAATACACTTTTTTTCAAGAACACATGGTAGAGTCACTAAAATAGATCATGTGCTGGCCTATCAAACAAGCCTCAATAAATAGAAATGAATTGAAATCATACAGCAAAACTTCTCTGACTACAATGGAATTAAATTAGAAATCCATAACAAAAAATTTAGGAAACCTCAAATATTTGGAACTAAAACAATATAATAATCTATGGGTCAAGGAAAAAATCACAAAGGAATATACAAGATATTTCAAATCGAAACCATAATAACAGATCTTATAGCCATTGCAAGGATAATGTGTAAATATTTTCAGCAGGTTTCTGCTATCAAATTTGAGAACTTAGATGACATGGGACAAATTCCTTGAAAAAGATATAAACTATCTAAGCTTGCTTAGGAAGAAACAGATAACCTGAATAGCTCTTTTATCTGTTAAAGAAAACCTTTAATAGAATATTTAAGTGGTTGATCCACAGCCTTTACTGTATATTTGCCTTTACTAGTGGTATTCTTTTCCTTTCTTGTAAATCTTATTTCTTGTTGTAGCCTTTTCTTTACCACTTAGATAAGACCCTTTATCATTTCTTACAGGGTCAGTTTAGGACTTTTTCTTGTCTGAGAAATTCTTTATCTCTCCTTCAATTCTGAATGATAACCTTGTTGGGTAGAGTATCCTAGGTTGCAGGCTTTTCCCTTTTAGCACTTTAAATACATCATGGCCACTCCCTTCTGGCCTGCAGAATTTCTGTAGAAAAATCAGTTGATGGCCTCAGGAGGGTTCATTTATATGTGACTCTTTATTTTTCTCTTGCTGACTTTAAAATTCTCTCTTTAACTTTTGTAATTTTAGTTATGTCTTGGTGTGGGTCTCTTTGGGTTCATCTTGTTTCAGACTTTATTTTTTTGCTTCCTCTACCTGGAAATCTGATTCCTTCTTCAGCTTTGTGAAGTTTTCAGCCATAATTTCATCGAATACATTTTCTACCCTTTTCTTTCTCTCTTCTCCTTTTGGGATACCCTGTAGTGTGAATATTAGTATGCTTGATGTTGTCCTAGAGGTCCCTTAAATTATCCTCATTAAAAAATTGTTTTTCGGGCTTCCCTGGTGGCGCAGTGGTTGAGAGTCCGCCTGCCGATGCAGGGGACGCAGGTTC